>NC_042618.1:333853700-334153700 GCF_901001135.1 Rhinatrema bivittatum | reverse complement strand
CAACGTGGTCTTCTCTTCATGCTTTTACAAAGTATTACTGCTTGGATGTTCAGACACTGGAAACAGCTGGCTGTGGAGAGTAGGGATGTGCAGAGCAAAAGTTTATGTCCATATGTCCATATGTCCAAAGGGGGTCCCATTTGCGGTCAATATGGACATAAACAGAATTCAATGAGTTGAGTATATGTCCATATGTGCAAATAAAAATTTAAACCCCTCACCCTCCTTAATCCCCCCCCCCCCAAGACTTACCACAACTCCCTGGTGATCCAGCGAGGAGTGAGGACGCCATTTCTGCAATCCTTTGCGAGGAGCACGTGACGTCGGCGCCACGTCGAGTGACGCAGCGTCACGTGATTCCCCGCGGGGTCGCGCCGGAACGCTCGTTCGGCCCAAAAGGAACTTTTGGCCAGCTTGGGGGGGTCAGGAGTTCCTTGGGGGCCTCCTGACCCCCCCAAGCTGGCCAAAAGTTCCTTTTGGGCCGAACGAGCGTTCCGGCGTGACCCCGCGGGAATCACGTGACGCCGCGTCACTCGACGTGGCGCCGACGTCACGTGCTCCTCGCAAAGGATTGCAGAAATGGCGTCCTCACTCCTCGCTAGTTCACCAGGGAGTTGTGGTAAGTCTTTGGGGGGGGGATTAAGGAAGGTGAGGGGTTTAAATTTTTATTTTGGATCAACAATCGTGATTTCCAACATATCCAACATAGCTATGTTGGATATGTGGGAAATCCGATCGTTTATGTCTCATCACTTTTTTAAGTTAAAAAAAAAATATGCGTAGCGTTTTACATATGCGGTCAATACGAATGCACACCCCTAGTGGAGAGTGTGTGCTGCGTGCGGACTTTTGGGTTCCTGCTCAGTGTAGGGGAGCTTGTGTACATCCCATGCATCTGGACTGATCTGAGGTATTAAGATGAAAGGGAAATTTTGGTTCTTACCTGCTAATTTTTGTTCCTGGAATACCACAGATCAGTCTAGAGCCCTGCCCTTTGGTGTCAGGAAAGACTGCTCTAGTCTGAGGGCAAATAAGTAGCAGTGGTTGTACTGTTGGGAGTTCTCAAGTTAGAGGTCACGTTGTTCCCCCTGCTCATTTTGTGTAGTGTGGTTATTAGTTACTTGATCTTAACTTGGCTTGGGTACAGGTCAATCAGAGGGACTGAAAGTGGCATGCTAACACAAGTAGTGCAGTGTCTGTAAAGCTTTCCTTCTGTCTCCATCTGCTGGTAGAAGAACAAAACCCATGTGTTTGGACTGATCTGTGGTATTCCAGGAATGAAAATTAGCAGGTAAGAGCCAATTTTCCAGCATCTCATAAAAAAAAGAAAATGCAAATTAACTACTTTTTGTTAGATGTTTTAAAATGCAAAAAAAAGTATGAAAAGTGCTATATAGATTTATAAGTGCTTAAATTTGACATTAATTAGGAGAAATTACATGTAAATGTAATTTCTATTGGTGACTTCTTGTTGCTGATCTGCATTTTATCTTGCTAACTTCTGTCTCCAGCTTAATGATATCATACTGTTTTGACAGACAAAATAGTCCATGCTTGTTCAAATTGCCAACTTTTGCTTTGCTAATTCATTGCTATCAGATCTCTCCCACATGCATTGTGAAACAAATCCACAAATTTTGAGCTGCTTCATAGAAAAAAAAAAGTTTTAGCATAACTCTTCATAATGCTCCTGAAGAGAGGTTACAATCAGCTTCTTTACAACCCTGCTAGATGACAATATTTTGGCTTTTTTTTTTGTCTCAATTTTGCCTTTCTTCTATTTCTTCCAGCTCAGTTAGAACCAGTGCTGGGATCCTAGTTTAAGTGAGCCCTGTAGTACCAACCACCTGAGCATTTATCCCTAATTTTTATTTTCTTTTAATGGTACCAGTCCTGAGGCTGGGTGCTATGTACTAGGGTTCTTGCTAAAGCTCCTGCATTGTAGGCTCTAAATCTAGCTGTGAGCTGACGCTTATGCTGATGAGCATGACTTTTTCCCCTTCTAAAGCCTATTGATTGGATGCTGCCTTTTGCAGTATCCCCCAACCCTGCAAAACTGCTCTGGGGATGTATTCCACACATTAAGAAATGTGGAAAGCAGGCAAAACGATTACCGCCATGGTTAAAAGGGGAGGTGAAAGAAGCTATTTCAGCCAAAAGATCTTCATTCAAAAATTGGAAGAAGGATCCAACAGAGGAAAATAGGAAAATGCATAAACATTGGCAAGTTTAATATAAGATATTGATAAGACAGGCTAAGAGAGAATTTGAAAAGAAGTTGGCCATAGCGGCAAAAACTCACAGTAAAAACATTAAAATATATCCGAAGTAGAAAGCCTGTGAGGGAGTCAGTTGGGCCGTTAGATGATCGAGGGGTTGAAGGGGCACTTAGAGAAGATAAGGCCATTGCGGAAAGATTAAATGATTTCTTTGCTTCGGTGTTTACTGAAGAGGATGTTGGGGAGGTACCCGTACTGGAGAAGGTTTTCATGGGTAATGATTCAGATGGACTGAACCAAATCCGGTGAACCTAGAAGATGTGGTAGGCCTGATTGACAAACTGAAGAGTAGTAAATCACCTGGACCGGATGGTATACACCCCAGAGTTCTAAAGGAACTAAAAAATGAAATTTCAGACCTATTAGTAAAAATTTGTAACCTATCATTAAAATCATCCATTGTACCTTAAGACTGGAGGATAGCAAATGTAACCCCAATATTTAAAAAGGGCTCCAGGGGAGATCCGGGAAATTACAGACCGGTTAGCCTGACTTCAGTGCCAGGAAAAATAGTGGAAAGTGTTCTAATCATCAAAATCACATAACATATAGAAAGACATGGTTTAATGGAACAAAGTCAGCATGGCTTTACCCAAGGCAAGTCTTGCCTCACAAATCTGCTTCACTTTTTTGAAGGAGTTAATAAACATGTGGATAAAGGTGAACCGGTAGATATAGTGTTCTTGGATTTTCAGAAGGCATTTGACAAAGTTCTTTATGAGAGGCTTCTAGGAAAAGTAAAAAGTCATGGGATAGGTGGCGATGTCCTTTCGTGGATTGCAAACTGGCTAAAAGACAGAGAGTAGGATTAAATAGACAATTTTCTCAGTGGAAGGGAGTGGGCAGTGGAGTGCCTCGGGGATCTGTACTGGGACCCTTACTTTTCAATATATTTATAAATGATCTGGAAAGAAATATGACGAGTGAGGTAATCAAATTTGCAGATGATACAAAATTGTTCAGAGTAGTTAAATCACAAGCAGATTGTGATAAATTGCAGGAAGACCTTGTGAGGCTGGAAAATTGGGCTTTTAAATGGCAGATGAAATTTAATGTGGACAAGTGCAAGGTGATGCATATAGGGAAAAATAACCCATGCTATAGTTACACAATGTTAGGTTCCATATTAGGTGCTACTACCCAAGAAAGATCTAGGTGTCATAGTGGATAATTCATTGAAATCATCGGTTTAGTGTGCTGTGGCAGTCAAAAAAGTAAACAGAATGTTGGGAATTATTAGAAAGGGAATGGTGAATAAAATGGAAAATGTCATAATGCCTCTGTATCGCTCCATGGTGAGACCGCACCTTGAATATTGTGTACAATTCTGGTCGCCGCATCTCAAAAAAGATATAATTGCAATGGAGAAGGTACAGAGAAGGGCTACCAAAATGATAAAGGAAATGGAACAGCTGCCCTATGAGGAAAGACTAAAGAGATTAGGACTTTTCAGCTTGGAGAAGAGACGGCTGATGGGGGATATGATAGAGGTGTTTAAAATCATAAGAGGTCTAGAACGGGTAGATGTGAATCGGTTATTTACTCTTTCAGATAATAGAAAGACTAGGGGGCACTCCATGAAGTTAGCATGTGGCACATTTAAAACTAATCTGAGAAAGTTCTTTTTCACTCAACGCACAATTAAACTCTGGAATTTGTTGCCAGAGGATGTGGTTAGTGCAGTTAGTATAACTGTGTTTAAAAAAGGATTGGATAAGTTCTTGGACGAGAAGTCCATTACCTGCTGTTAATTAAGTTGACTTAGTTAATAACCACCGCTATTACTAGCAACGGTAACACGGAATAGACTTAGTTTTTGGGTACTTGCCAGGTTCTTATGTCCTGGATTGGCCACTGTTGGAAACAGGATGCTGGGCTTGATGGACCTTTGGTCTGACCCAGTATGGCATGTTCTTATGATGCTTTACATGGCAGCACTCCCACTGAGCCACCAGATTGAATGGTGTTTAAAGCTATATAGAGGGGCCAATGTGCTCTATAAAATCCCTGTTTGCTAGAAATGCAGTCAACAATGACAGCTGCTACTGAGTTGACAACCCAGTTTTCATTGAGTGGTCAAGGGAAAGTAGCCATTTTATTTTAAATTTTATATTCATTTGACAAATTATACAGCAAGAAATATATGTGACATGATATAGAAAGTGCTTATGAGAGAGAAAAATTCAAAATTATTGTAAATGCCATCAAATAATTAGCATACCTTCATGTTAACCCACATTGGAAGGAGTGCTAAGTGAGTTGTACCATGCCTCTCTGGTATATTTGAAGCAATGGAAAAGTAACACTAGCACTAGCCCTTTTTTAAGCTATTATATAGGATGATACTAATACATGCCTTCAAGTAGTCGGTTCTCTAGATTTTCAAATTTCCTATAAACTAAAATTTTATCTTGAACTAGAGAAACTTGAGTAGCTGTTTGCTCAGTCTAAGCTGATAGTTCTTCCACTAGACAAAGTGGACTCCTGAGTGCAAGACTGAGAGGTCAAAGTTGCTAACAAAGCAATAGCATGCTGTAGGACTACCAAATCAGTCCCAATAAACCTGCCATCATCACTTTGACTCTAGCTGGTAGTAAAATGAAGATAGGACTGGTATTGATGATGTGGGATAGGCAGGGCACAACATAATTGCTTTTCCCAGATCAGCAGATGCAATGGTCAGACCTACCCCTGTTTTTTCTCTACCTCCCTACTCATCCTATGGCATTTCCCAGCTTGAACAATCCAGGTGATTTGCTCTTGCAAGAAATGGAATCCTTGGTCCCCTGATGTCCGCTTTTAGACACTTCCAGTCCCGACTCCAACTCAGTCTCTCATTTTTTTTTTTCGGGGTGGGGGGGGGGGGGGGGGAGTAAGCACAGTCAGTAGGGCTGAAAGAAATCTCAGTTCACTGGCAGGGGGACAAACCCTCCTCCTCCTGCACAGTAGAACTTGCAGACCTCAGGGGCACATGATGTTAAAAGGTGGTAATGGAGAGTGGTTAATTTCCAAGATGCACCTGGGGTTTTGGGAGCACATCCTTATCCGTTCCCTTTGCATTTAAGTAAAGAAACAAGACGTCAGCAATAATTATCAGCACTTGAAATCAGCTTAGCTTCTAAGACATTATCTTGGGACTCCATAAACAATTTTTCTTTGTATTCTTTCTTTTCACTCCAATATTAAATTTTAGCATGAAAATGTTCACTAGATTTTGCAGTGGTAAACAGGCAACTGGTACAGTAAAGTCTACTTCCAAAGGATCACAGTAAAAGGATTTTTATTAATAAAGTTGGAACTATGAGGGCAAGTCTTTTGAAAACAGATATCTTGAGCTTCTGCATTTTTGCTATGTCTTCCAGCATCTAGACAGGAGGATGTCAGCCTTATCAAAAAAGGATTGACACACTAAATATTCCTTGGGGTGAGGTGGATATTTCTCCTTATGAAAAACAAGACTTTTTTTTTTTATTTAGCAATTTCATTTGTATTCTTCCACAATATTTTTTTAAATCCACATTTAAAGCATGCTGATGAGATTTTTCCACCCTCCTGGAACCATGTATTTTTTTCCTTTCGTTAAAAGAACTTGTTACATTTTTCTGGGTTCCCATCCACTAGGGCTCAGTTTCTTTTGTTTGAACTTCCAAAAAGGGAGAGGTTCTCTTCACTGTGAAGGAACCTGGAATCATCTGGATCTTGAGGAAGGATGACTTAGTCATCCAGAGGGGGGAGAGAGAAGGGAAAAAAGGAGTTCCCTGTACGTACCCGGATCAGTCCAGACCATTGGTTGAGCCTCCTTTCCAGCAGGTGGAGAAAGACCAAAACTGAAAGGGTATCCTATATGAGAACAGAGCCTACCCTGCAGCCCTTCAGTATTTGTCGGTCTCCTGATTTAGGCTAGTTGGCCTTCTTTTTCTTCCTTTCTTTGTGGATCAAGCAAGTATTTCTTCCTTAGGGATGTTAATTGGATTTCTTTCCAATAAAAAAAAAAAAAAAAGTTTACTTTTTAGTCTGTGCAGGAGACCGTCCCGTCTCCTGGCTCTTGCTGGACTCCGGGGGGCTTTGCCCCTTGTGCGGAGCATAGCCTGAGTCTGTGATTGCTTCCAGGTATGGGGACCGAGGCTAGTGGTCCAGTCTTCGTCCCCCCGTCCGTCCCCCCGGCTGCCTAGGGAAGCATACTGCTCCATTTTTGTGCTGTCTGAGTTAAAAAAAAAAAAAATAATAATAATAATAATACTAAAATTATAAGCAGATTTTCTTTTTGTCCTTACCTGGGTTTTGAACTGGCAGCCAGACAGACAGGAGCGGGCAGGCTTCACTCCCCTGCCTCCACTCCTGCCAGTGGGCTGCCAATCGTAGCTATTTTTAACTTTTTTATTCAGCGCCCGGCTCCTCTTCACTGAGGATGCCGCGGCCAGCAGCCTGCCTTGCCTGTGGGCAGCCTTTGTTGTGCCTATCGCGCGAGGGGCTTTGTTCAGCCTGCCTGCTGGGTGAGGAAGGCCCCTCCTCGGCAAGGCAGGCAAATCCAGCCCCGGGACGGATTCCCCAGCGCATGGCCAGGCCGTTCCCGGGTCGGCAAAGCCCAGGAACAGTGGCCATCTTGGGTTTTTCTACAGCTCCCGATTCGGAGCTGCCTGGGGCTGGGGAGCCAGATTTTAGCAATTTACCCCCCCCCCCGGGGAAATCTAAAACTCGTTTTTTCTCAGAATTTGAACTCCTGCATAAATCCTATTTGGCTAGCTTGCAGGAGGAGGAGGACTCACCCCGGCCCCTGCGCCGCAACCTATTTGTCCTGCAGTGGAACCTCTGGGGTCCATTCGGGTGGTCCCGGGGGTGGCCCCCATCCCTGACCCCCTGGTGGCCCCTGAACACCAGATCCCGATCCCACTTCAGATTTAGCGAGCGCACTCCCACCCTTGGAGGGGGACAATCCTAGGGTTCTCCACATGTTTCAGCATGAGGAGTTGGAGCCCCTCATCCCTTTTTGTCCTCCAGGAGCTGGGGCTGGAGGGGGCCCCCTGCGGATACCCTTACAGCCTCCTTGCCCACAAATATGGACCCGGTCCTGGTGGGACTCAGGGCCCCAGCAAGCGTTTTCCTTTTCATCCTATGCACAAGTTACTGCTCTTGTGTGAATGGAGGGCTCCCGAAGTGGGACTCAGAGTGGGGCGGGCTATGGATAAGCTCTTCCCCCTCCCGGAGGAATGCTTAGACATGTTGAAAATCCCCACCGTGGACTCCTTGGTTTCGGCGGTCACTAAGCACACCACTATCCCTGTGGTGGAATCGACGGCTCTGAAGGACGGACAGGACCGCAAGCTCGAGGCCAAATCCAGGTGACCTGGATTGCAAACTGGTTGACGGACAGAAGACAATGTGTGATGGTAAATGGAACTTTCTCTGAAGAGAGAGTGGTTTTAAGTGGTGTACCGCAAGGATCGGTGTTGGGACCGGTCCTGTTCAATATCTTTGTGAGCGACATTGCGGACGGGATAGAAGGCAAGGGTTTGTCTTTTTGCGGATGACACTAAGATCTGCAACAGAGTGGACACGCCGGAAGGAGTGGAGAGAATGAGATGGGATTTAAGGAAACTGGAAGAGTGGTCGAAGATATGGCAGCTGAGATTCAAGCCAAAAAGTGCAAAGTCATGCATATGGGGAGTGGAAATCCGAATGAACTGTATTCGATGGGGGGGAGGGGAGGGGAAGGGAAGGCTGATGTGCACGGAGCAGGAGAGGGACCTTGGGGTGATAGTGTCTAATGATATGAAGTCTGCGAAACAATGCGACAAGGCGATAGCAAAAGCCAGAAGAATGCTGGGCTGCATAGAGAGAGGAATATCGAGTAAGAAAAGGGAAGTGACTGATTATCCCCTTGTACAGGTCCTTGGTGAGGCCTCACCTGGAGTACTGTGTTCAGTTCTGGAGACCGTATCTACAAAGAGACAAAGACAAGATGGAAGCGGTACAGAGAAGGGCGACCAGGAAGGTGGAGGGTCTTCATCGGATGACATACGAGGAGAGATTGAAGAATCTAAATATGTACTCCCTGGAGGAAAGGAGGAGCAGGGGTGATATGATTCAGACTTTCAGATACTTGAAAAACTTTAATGATCCAAAGACAACGTCAAGCCTTTTCCGTCAGAAAAAAATCAGCAGAACCAGAGGTCACGAGCTGAGGCTCCAGGGAGGAAGACTAAGAACCAATGTCAGGAAGTATTTCTTCACGGAAAGGGTGGTGGATGCCTGGAATGCCCTTCCGGAGGAAGTGGTGAAGTCTAAAACTGTGAAGGACTTCAAAGGGGCGTGGGATAAACACTGTGGATCCATCAAGTCTAGAGGGCGTAAATAAAGAGGAGGCAGCAAAACACTGCACGGAGCGGCAGTAGCCACAGAGGCATTCACGGAGCGGGATGCCAGTGGTTGGTGTTCCACCTTCACGGAGCGGAAGGATGGAGGGCTGCCATCTCCAAAAAAAAAAAAAACAAACAAACAAACAAAAAAAAAAAGCAGGGGTGGGTAAGAGTATGGGGCAGGGGTGTGGCCTGCTTGTTACGGCGGTTGCTACCCCTAATTGAGCTGGATGTTCACTTGGATGCAGATACGGCGCTGCTCTCTGCATTGGTGGTGGGGTGGAGGGGAATTGGGGCCGGAGGGTACTGGAAGCCAATAGTAACAGGTGGGGGAGAGAAAAAGGAAAAAAAAAAATGGATGGGTGCGTGGCTTGCTGGGCAGACTGGATGGGCCATTTGGTCTTCTTCTGCCGTCATTTCTATGTTTCTATGTGAAACATATTTTTTAAGTCCTGGCTCTGGGGGTCCGAATGACTATCTGCAGCAGTCTCATGCAGCGGGCAGGCCTCAGGTGGGTTCAACAATTACTCGGCATCCAAGACCTCCCGTCTGCAGAGGCGGAGCAGGCTGAACGTCTGGAATCTGTCATCGCATATGGGGCTGATGCGCTCTACGACCTCCTCCGCGTGAAGGTGATGGCCTCGGTGGTGTCTGCTAGACGACTCCTCTGGCTGCACAATTGGTCGGCCGACCCGTCCTCCAAGGCACGGCTAGGCACATTGCCCTTCAAAGGTAAGTTGCTTTTTGGAGAGGACCTTGAGAAGCTTATTGATTCCTTGGGGGAAAATAAGGTTCATAAGCTTCCAGAGAACCGTCTGAAACAATCACGCACCTTTACACCCTTCCGTCCTCGTTTCCGGGGTCAGAGGAGGTATACGCCCTGCGGACGAGGTGGCTCCTCCAGAGGTTATTCTTCTCGGTCTCAATCTTGGTCGCAGCCCTTTCGTGGGCGTCACTCCTTTCGTGAGGGCTAGTCCCAGCACCCCACCCCTAAGCCTGCCACACAATGAAGTTCAGTGGACCCATTTCTCGGTCCCTTTTCTGGGCGGTCGCCTCTCCCTGTTCTTCGAGGAATGGGTCAAAATCACATCGGACCAGTGGGTCCTCGACATTGTCCTAGACGGTTATGCCTTCGAACTTGTTCGCGACCTACCGGATCTCTTTGTATTCTCCCCCTGCGGTCAGCTCAAGCGGGAAGTGGTAGAGCAAACCCTCGTCAGACTATTGAGTCTGGGTGCAGTTGTCCCGGTTCCGAAAGCGGAGCTTGGCGCAGGCCAGTATTCTATTTACTTTGTGGTTCCCAAGAAGGATGGGGCTTTTCAGCCGATCTTAGATCTCAAGAGGGTCAACCGGGCCCTCAAGATCCCACATTTTCGCATGGAAACCTTGCGAGCGATCATCGCAGCGGTTCGCCCCAGAGAGTTCCTCGCTTCGCTCGATTTGACAGAGGCATACTTCCATATTCTGATTCACCGTGATTACCAGAAGTATCTTCACTTCCACATCCTCAACTGGGATTTCCAGTTTCGGGCGCTGCCTTTCGGCCTTGCAACCGCACCTCGCACCTTCACCAAGGTCATGGTGGTGGTGGTGGCGGCGGCCCTTCGCCGGGAAGGAATCCTAGTCCACCCCATCTGGATGACTGGCTTGTATGGGCCAAGTCGGAGGCTCTTTGCAGACAGGCGGTGGATCGGGAATTAGCTCTCCTCACGTCTCTCGGGTGGATAGTGAATTTTTCCAAGAGCAACCTTCAGCCCTCCCAGGAGTTAGAGTTCCTGGGAGCCCACTTCGACACTCGAGTGGGCAAGGTCTTCTTGCCTTGTGCGTGGGCCCTCAAGTTGATCGGTCAGATTCGAAATCTGCTCTCGCTGCCTCTTCCAACAGCATGGGACCACCTGCAGGTCTTAGGGTCCATGGCTTCCACCATCGACCTAGTTCCCTGGGCTTTTGCTCATATGCGACCGTTACAGAAAGCTTTGCTATCCCGTTGGCAGCTGGTGTCGGAACAGTTTCACATAGTCCTTCCGCTTTTGGACTCTACCATAGCCGCCTTGCAGTCGTGGCTTTCGCTTCCTCATCTTTTTTTTGAATGGTCATTCTGAAGTATTTAAAACAAAGTCATTTGACTTAAAGACCATACCGCAAATGACGAATAGTCCGGATGGCAAGTTGATATACTGCCATTGTCAGGCTTGCTGATGCGGTTTCACTTTCATCAATATATGAATGTTGGTTGTTAGTCGCAGCACTGAGAGAAAAAATATTACACAGTGTCCTTTGTTTTTTGGTTTATCTAGACAGGACTGTGATTTTGGGGCTGATCCGTGGTACTACAGGAACGAAAATTAACAGGTAAGAACTAATTTTCCTTTCTATTAGACCCCTCCAAGGGCTCACATACATCTGTTGGGAGAAGTATAACAACTATCTGATACTAGCCGGCCCCCTTCTATGGAACTCCATCCCACCGGACCTTAGACAGGAGCCCAGCCTCCCAACCTTCAGGAAGAGACTTAAGACCTGGCTGTTTAAAAAAGCTTTCCCGGACACCGATTAATTCTATTCAGCCAGATTCTACCACTTCCACATGTAAAAATGTTATTACTAATGTAAATACCTATACCTAATGTTATTCTCTTTCTTTTCTTCTCTCCTCCCAGTTCTATTACCTTGTTATTTGTAACTGCTTCCTTCTACACAAATAGGTTATTGAATTGTTTACTGTACACCCCTGTTATATGTAAACCGGCATGATGTGTTTGCAACATGAATGCCGGTATATAAAAATTTTAAATAAATAAAAATAAATAAATGATGAAGAAAGAGGTAAAAGAAAACTATTGGACAGGTAGACATCTAACTTATCTATTTTATACCCCTTATGAGAAAAGATACAGTTCAAGAATTTGGATAATTGGCTTTTACATCCATTAATAAATTAAAGGATTGAAGTCACAAATTGGATTTAAGAATTTTAATTGTAACATCTAGACATGAAAGTACAGCTGTAAAGATCATTTCATCATTGCACGTCAATTCAGTTAAAGTACTGGAGACCAAATCAACTTTCAATGTTTCCTTATGCCTAGATAAGTCTGCACTCATCTCTGCAGTATGCAAGAACTGTATTCTGGGCAATAAGAACATGCAATGCACAGGGGCTAAAAGACTTGACTTCCCAACCCCTCTCCTTTCTCAGGGAATCCTAACCATTCAGATCCTATACCAGGGCTTCCCAAATCTGTCCTGGCGACCCCATAGCCAATCGGGTTTTCAGGATAGCCACAATGAATATGCATGAGATCAATTTACATATTATGGAGACTCTGTATATGTAAATTTATCTCATGCATATTCATTGTGGCTATCCTGAAAACATGACTGACTGTGGGGTCACCAGGACAGGTTTGGGAAGCCCTGCCCTACCCCATTATAGCTGTAGACTGTGTGTGTGTTATGGCCTCTGGGACTACCAGCCTGGGATTTATATCTTGTTATAAATTGGATGACCATATTGCTTCATCATCAGAGGACAAGTTGAGCCAGTTCTGGTTTCCTCCCTTTCACACCTCCCCCCCCCCCCTTGTAGGCATGAGGCTGTAATTCTAAATTCCCAGTAGTAGTCCCACCCACTCTTTGTAATAATGAATAATGATCCAGTTCCACTTCCCAGAGGCAGTGAGTATAATAAATTAAGGCACACACTAAGAATATTTTATATCAGGGTGCTCAAACTGGTCCTTGGGGCCTCCCCAGCCAGTCAGGTTTTCAGGCTATCCCTAATGAATATGCATGAGATGTTTGCATACATTATCTTCTAAGTATGCAAATGTTTCTCATGCATATTCATTAGGGATAACCTGACTGGCTGGAGGGGGCCTGAGGATGGGTTTGAGCACCCTGTTTTATAAGATAATTTTCTTACAAGTTTGTGTATGTGATAAAGAAACTATAACAAGACAGTACATACGCCACGAAAGATACGCTAGCAGATGCACTAGCTTATGTCACACCCATCAACATTGGTCGCTGTTCCATGTACTAATTTTAATTTTACTTAATTTTAATTTTAACTAATTTTACTTTTACCCTATTTTATTCTACTTATTTATTCTACTCATTTTGGTTCATCTTTTAACGTTGTTCAAGGATTCATTTATTCCATGTAATACTTTTGTTCTATTGTTCAGACACCCTGTTTAATGTAACGCCTCAACCGCGACTGTTTTGTTATAATGGAAACCGATTTGATTTGATATTTTGTATCGAGAATGTTGGTATTTAAAAATTCTAAATAAATAAATAAGGCAGAGAGAGTGAGTGGGTGTATGTCTGGATGATACATTTCTCCAGACTATGTCACTGCTAGTCATCAATAGTCTCATTTTTATACAATTAAGTTTTACGGCTGTCATCTTTACCTCCTCCCCATTGCCTGACACTTTGAAGTGAAAATCCTTTTGGTCCCCACACCTAAGTGCAGCTTCCAGAATGGATGTATTCCTCTGAAGTTTTAGTAAGTCTTAGCTGATGACTAGAGTCTGATAAGTAAGAAGTCAGCAATAGTATGTATTTATTTATTTATTTATTTAGGATTTTTATATACCGACCTTCTCAATACAAGTATCAAATCAGGTCGGTTTCCATAGAACAAAACTGTCGCGGTTAAAGGCGTTAAAATAAACAGAGTTTCTGAACATAAGAACATAAATAAATATTACATGTACAACAATAGTACAACATTCTCCAGAAAATCACTGGGCCCATAGGCTTGTCAGACAGGTCTGCTGCATTATGTTGTGGGTAGGCTGCAATGCTGTCACTCTTCTTAAGGAACTCATCTGCCTGCCTGCAATGGGGTAAAACAAGGACTGACTGAGCTGGTTTCCTGGTATCAGAGCTACATCGTCACTCTAGTTAGGAATGGCATCTTTTAGTATTCTGTAGTTTCTTAGGGTGGTGTTTCCTAACACTTTCCTGGAGGCACACCTGTCGAGCTGGGTTTTTTTAGAACTTCCAAAATGCATATGCATGAGTGAGTTGCATGCATTGGGCCTCCTAATGTAGGTAAATCTCTCATGCATGTACAATGTGGATATCCAGCATGCTTAGGTGTTGCCTGCAAGAGATGTTTGGGGAAATACTGTCTTAGGGCCTCTTTAGATTCTAGCTATCCTACTTTAACTTCAGAATTTTGAAACTTATAGTTTTTGTTGTTTGTTTTAATATTTAATGTAGCAGTGCAATGGTAGAGCAAATTTTTGCTTTGAATTCTATGTAAGTGCATCTCTGATGTAAAGAAAATACATTTGTATTTAAGTTCTGGTAACATTTTCTGTGAGCAGATGGCTGTTTCTCATTGGCATCTCAAATTTCTGTAGTAAGGCTAAAGTACTCTCTCCATATGTGCACAAAGAAGGTATTGGCTCATTAACTATTTTAGCCCTGACACATCTTCATTAAAGCTTTTTATTGTTTAATCATGAACATATTTTTGGTCAGACTTACTGTAAGTTTTCAACTCCTAACCAAATGTGTGTTTGGTAACTGACCTTTTAGACTCCAAAGACCAGGGTCGATTGGATTGGAGTAAGATTTTTTTATTGTTCTGTGCACGTGGATTTCTTAAGACATTTGGCACCCTATCAAACTTTTTTTTTTTTTTTTGTATAGACAAAACAGGAGAAAACTCTTGGTAGAAATGAACTCGTTTTTACAGAACAAATGTAACAATCTGTTAACATTGCAATTTAATTAATCTGCTATCACAGGACTCCTGGAGCAGTGCCAAATACTAATGGCAGAGCTAAAAGTAATAGGAGTATTCACAGAAGGAAAAGGAGAGGCAAAGCTGATGGAGGAAATAGTAAGACAGAACAGTGAAAGTATAAACAGGGAAGAAAGTACCTAAGGTATCAAAGGAGGCAAGAGTCTAGAGAGGAGAAGGTGCAGGGGTAGGACTATGATAGTGAAAGAGGAAAAGGTGCAGGGGTAGGACTATGATAGTGAAAGAGGAAAAGGTGCAGGGGTAGGACTATGATAGTGAAAGAGGAAAAGGTGCAGGGGTAGGACTATGATAGTGAAAGAGGAAGGGGGAAGTATTGTGAAGGGGGAACTGAGAGAAGACAAGTTACTGAACAAATCATTTTGTGCAGTATTTATAGAAGTGCTTAGTGAGGGACCACAAATGGAAGGTGGATGGCAGTCTGCTTACAGAAGAGGGGAAGCAGGATAGAATAAGCAAAACAGAGAGCAATTTTTAATAGCCTGCATTGCTGCAGAGTGTACAAGTTCTTTGGTACTTACTTGCTGCCCTTATACTTAATTTTCAAAGTGTAAAGTAATATGGACAGTTTCCCAGCAACAGTATTTCCCAACACACTCCTGGAGACACACCTAACCAATCTAGTTTTCAGGATATCTGTAATGAATAGGCATGAGGTAGATTTGAATCTACTGTGTCTCCAATGTATTTAAATCTCTCTCATGCATTTTTATTGTGGCAGTCATGAAAGCTAGACTGGTGGCTAGGTGTGTATCCAGAAGAGAGTTGGGAAACACTGCCTTATAGGATGTGAGGGTACAAAGTGTCTGCATTTTCTAAGGGTGACTGACCAAGCGTAAAACAGGGTGTTTTACATTTTCTAATATAATCTATGCATGCTATTTGTTCCCTCAACCTAAACACATCCCTGGGATTGACGTTTTTTGAACCTGGCTAAAAGGGTGTGTACTTTTTAGCTGCTCTGACAGTGACAGTTTTTAACCGGGACAATCTAGCCAGGTAACTACTTAGTCAATAATCCACCAGAAGCAAGAGTGAAGGTTTAAAGTTTCAAAGCTGATTTAAGAGGTTGTGTTCCGTTGTGAGCAGGGACCATGCTATTTAATTAGGAAAAGCTGCAAGAACTTGGACTAGTGCCCCACAAACCAATCCATATAAGATAAACAGGACACAAGGTAACTGGGTAAGACAGGCATGGAGACACAGTGACCCCCTCCTAAGTTGAGCATTTTTGGTCTGGTCTGGGCAAGCTCCTGAAAGACAATGTGGTTGAGTTGAGAGAAAAAAAGCTGGAGCAGACGTGTTCTAGCTCCTTAGGTGCCACAATGTTCTTGAGGAAGATATGGTGTGGGGCTAGTATTGACAGCAGGGTGACAGCTCAAACAGTGCAATATATGATGTGATGTGGATTAAGCAATGCTAGAAACATGACATAAGCAGGGTGTAAACTGCCTTGAGCAGCCATGAAACTGGAGTCGGTATATGCACTAATTATGCAAAATATAAATAGGCAAATAATCATTTTAGATTTTCTGGACATGGAGGATCTAATTTTGGTTTCACACTTCCCTTCTAGTTTGGCACCAGTTTTTGTAGGGTAATCTGTTTAAGCAAAGAGGCACACAGATAGCTACAGAGAGACTGATGGCCAATCTACCAAAACTAATATGCAATGCACCTAATAAATTAAGTTATGTATTTGAAACACAGAAATCTACATCAGCCGTGCGTAATGGGGGTGGCAGTGGAGTACTAGCAACTACTCTTTGGGAAATAGACCTGGGTGTTCTGATGTTATCACAGTAGTGTGATGGTTACTTCATACCCTCAGACAGACTAGGTAAAGGAACAATTAGAGGGAAAACCTGGCAGAAACCTCCAGAGCAAAACAGAAAATGGAACAGGAGAAGGACTTCAATTTCCAGAAGACACAGGAGCTCTGGAGGGGGAGGCTTTGAGAGCAGGAAGTGTGTGTGCGGGGGTGGCAGACAGTACATATCTTATGTCACCCAGCTAGAGAGGGACCCCATATGTGTTGAGATGAGGGGGAGAGTTTGCTAGAAGGAGTAGGCCATGAGTAGGAAGGGGCTTTAATAGAGCCGGTGCAAAATGTACAGGAGCTGGAGGTGTTGTAGTTGCAAACACCTGAGGAAGACCCAGGCTGCAGTGGGAGATGACCTATGGAAGTTTGCAGGCGAGAGCTTCTGAAGGGACACTGGTGTTGGGTGCATGTAGCTGTGGCTAAAAAGAAGAGAGGAAGTTATATTTCTTCTAAAGTAAACAGAGGTGGCAGTGGGGACTAGTTCCCCAAAAGAAGGCTCACAAGGCATAGTCATAGGAAGGGTGCTGAAGGAGCTTCCTTTCTCAGCAAGAAAGAGACTGTTGTGATTTAGGAAGGAACTGTTCTACTACCCGAAGAATTTGTTGTTTTGGCAAGAGAAAGAGAGTCTATCTCAGGGGTCAGGAACCTTTTTGGCTGAGAGAGCCATAAACGCCACATATTTTAAAATGTAATTCCATGAGAGCCATACAATATGTTTAAAACTAAATACAAGTAAATGTGTGCATTTTATGTAAGATCACACTTTTAAAGTACAATAAGTCTCTGAAAATATTACACCAGGCCTTAAGACACCAATACATCTCCTATTAGGAAAACGGACCAAGTCAGGCTGCTATAGAGTCCTACACAGAAACTACACGCCAGCAGAAAACCTCACCTGAATCACGCGCTGTCCCTCACCTAACATAGAATAAAGAGACCAAAACGCATAACTAGAAGCATGCAGACAAAACTGAATTGGAAACTGCAACAAGCCAGAGTCTCTGTATGCAGTGTAACAAAGGAAAAAAGAAACATCACCCATCCTTATAAAACAAATAAAGAAATATAAAATCATCAGCAGTAAAACTGTGCTAACAAAAAGAACATATTTCGAAACAGCTGATGAGTGGAATATCCAATAATTAAAAACTCATATAAAAAATTTCCAGATACCAACAAAATATTTCAAAATAGCAGACACAAAGACCCAGTAATGAAAAATAATAAGGATACAACAAATTTTTTGCTCTGCATACCTGGGAACGTTTGATATCCAGGTGTCCTGAGATTGTTCTGAATTAGCAGGAGGAGGGGTGGTTTGCTTGGAACTTTCTCCTCTCTGTCACATACCAGCGCTCTCTCTCACACTGGCTCTCAATTACACACCTATACACACGTGCTCTCAGTCACTCACATATACACATGCTTTTTCTCTTTCACTTACATAGGCTCTTAATTACACATTTACACACATGCTGTCTATTTTTTCATGCTTACTCACACACAGGCTTTCAATCACATAAATACTAGGGATGTGAATCGTTTTTTGACGATTTAAAATATCGTCCGATATATTTTAAATCGTCAAAAATCATTAGGGCAACGATACAATACCAATTCCCCCGATTTATCGTTAAAAAATTGTAAATCGGGGGAAGGGGGAGGGCAGGAAAACCGGCACACTAAAACCCCCTAAAACCCACCCCCGACCCTTTAAATTAAATCCCCCACCCTCCCGAACCCCCCCCCCCCCCAAATGCTTTAAATAACCTGGGGATCCAGCGGTGGTCCAGAACGGCGGCGGTCCGGAATGGCCCCCTCAATTGAATCCTGTTGTCTTCAGCCGGCGCCATTTTGCAAAATGGCCGCCGCAAAATGGCGCGGCCATAGACAAAAACGATTCGACGCAGGAGGTCGTTCCGGATCCCCGCTGGACTTTTGGCAAGTCTTGTGGGGGTCAGGAGGCCCCCCCAAGCTGGTCAAAAGTTTCTGGGAGTCCAGCGGGGTTCAGGAAGCGATTTCTTGCCACAAATCGTTTTCCGTACGGAAAATGGCGCCGGCAGGAGATCGACTGCAGGAGGTCGTTCAGCGGCGGTCCGGAACCCCCGCTGAACGACCTCCTGCAGTCGATCTGCCGGCGCCATTTTCCGTACGGAAAACGATTCGCGGCAAGAAATCGCTTCCTGAACCCCGCTGGACTCCCAGGAACTTTTGGCCAGCTTGGGGGGGCCTCCTGACCCCCACAAGACTTGCCAAAAGTCCAGCGGGGGTCCGGAACGACCTCCTGCGTCGAATCATTTTTGTCTATGGCCGCGCCATTTTGCGGCGGCCATTTTGCAAAATGGCGCCGGTTGAAGACAACAGGATTCAATTGAGGGGGCCGTTCCGGACCGCTGCCGTTCTGGACCACCGCTGGATCCCCAGGTTATTTAAAGCATTTGGGGGGGGGGTTCGGGAGGGTGGGGGATTTAATTTAAAGGGTCGAGGGTGGGTTTTAGGGGGTTTTAGTGTGTCGGCTCACGATTTTAACGATAGTTTACACACCCAAACGGCAACAATACGATTCCCTCCCCCTCCCAGCCGAAATCGATCGTTAAGACGATCGAGGACACGATTCACATCTCTAATAAATACATGCTGTCTTTTCCTCTCACACACAGACTCTCATTCACATGCTTATAAATATGTCCTCTCTTTCTCTCATTTACACACAGGCTCTCAATCACATACTCACATGCTCCCTCACCTAAATCAGCTCTCAATCACACACAGACACACATGGTCTCTCTCTCTCATTTAAACACAGGCTCTCAATCACATACTCACATGCTCCATCACCTAAACCAGCTCTCAATCACACACAGACACACATGCTCTCTCTTACTTATACACACAGGCTCTTAATCATACATACACATGATTTCTCTCACACACAAAGGGTCTCAATCATACACACATACTCTTTCACACAAACAGGTTTTCAATCACAAACTTACACATACAGGTTCCCAATCGTAAACTTACATTCATGCTCTCTCTCTCACAGGCAGGCTCTCAATCACAGACATACTCTTTCACATATACAGGCTCTCAATCATTCACATACATGCAATTTCTCACTCACACACACAGGATCTCAAACACACATGCTTGCTCTCTCATTCACTCTCTCTCTCCCCCACCCCGGGAACTCACGGCAGCAGCAGCCTCCTCCCAATGCTAACCTCCTTCATTTTCAGCCCTCGCGGAGGAGGAGTCCCATCGGCGGCGGGGGTTGACGCTCTTCTTTATTTTCTTCCGAGCCACGCTGCACAGTCTTCTTTTCGTCGGACCGACGCTGACCACACTAGCGTGGTCTCTTCTTCCCGTGCACGAACCCGATGCTCCCCACTTCCTCTTCCGGGCCGCGGCTGGGGGCGGGAAGAAGAGAGTATGCTGGTGCCGCCGACTCCAGCTATTCTGCCGCGTTCTGCCCGGGCCAACAGCATTTTAAGCCCGGGCGGAGGAGGACCGGGAAGCAGCTGGGTCAGCGGGGGACTGGAAAGTGTGGCGACACAGTGATTTAGGAGATTTGTCTGCGAGCCAGATGCAGCCATCAAAAGAGCCATATCTGGCTCGCGAGCCATGGGTTCCCGACCCCTGGTCTATGTAGTCACAGGGATCCTAAATTTCAGTAAAGACTTTAAGCTACCTGGGCATTCTGGGACTTTTATCTTTTCAAGCTGGGGTGAGATTACTTTAATGCAGATCTGTAGCCGGGAAATTTTGGCGTCTATGGCCAAGTGAAA
This sequence comes from Rhinatrema bivittatum, assembly GCF_901001135.1. Taxonomy (NCBI): domain Eukaryota; kingdom Metazoa; phylum Chordata; class Amphibia; order Gymnophiona; family Rhinatrematidae; genus Rhinatrema; species Rhinatrema bivittatum. The sequence continues at coordinate 334,133,667 of NC_042618.1, read as the reverse complement.
AACTGCGCCTTTACCCATTACACAACACGTGACACCACGAGTTTGGAGACTGTTCAATGTTTGTACAGCAATGCCCAGGGCCAGTGCAAGGGTATTAGGTGCCCTAGGAAAATTGTACAGCCTTGCATCCCTCCCACTCCCATCGCATCCTCCTCACACACAATTAACAATTATGCATTTATAATAGATTTTAAATGAAAAAAACATTCAAAGCACAGTATTCTGAGGTAAAAATATCACTTCACCATATCTATATTATATTTACATGCACTGCTGAGGTGCCAACCAGAAAACCCTGCAAAAATGCAAGATAGTTGGAACCTGTATGATATTAGGTCTACTATAATGCATCTTCAGCATGGACATGACCCTCAGAGAGCTACTCAAACAGCAACAACCCTACCTATGAAAGTTAATACTATAAATATTACAGCAGGCTTAAAATAGTAATAAACCCCCTAATAGAAAAACAGAACAATCCAAGCTGCTATAGATCCCTGCATAGAAACTACACACTAATGGAATAACTCACTTCAGTCACACATGAAAAACACAGACCCTCAAATACAGAATAAAAAGACCATACAGTATAAATAGAAATAAACAGATAAAACAAATGGAAACTGCAACAAGCCAAATTCTTTATGCACTGCAACAATGTAAAAAAATGGAAACATTACCATTCCACATAAAACAAAATTAGTAAAACCATACAAATAAAAAGAATAATTCAAAACAATGAATAACATTCAATAATTTAAAAACTCATATAAAAATCTTCCAAACATCAAAATATTTCAAAACAGACACACCAAATAACTCCCAATAATTAAAATAAGGATTAAAAAAAAATTCCCTCTTCACCATACCTTGGAACTTTTGATTTCCAGATGCCCTGAAATTGTCTTGGATTAGTAGGTGTGTACACACATGTTCCCTCACTTTCCCACACACATGCCCTCTCTCATTCTCCTTGACTTAGCAGGCAGCAACAGTCTCCTCTTTCAGCCCCCATGGCCAAGGGAATGACTTCTGGCCGTGAGGCATTGGACTACTTCCGGCAGGGTGCGCTCCTCCTCCAACGATGCAGCGTGGCCCTGCTGAAATCAATGGCATCATAAGTGCTGCTTTTCAATTTACTAAGGCTGCGCTGCCACGTAGTCTATTTCGACGGGGCTGCGCTGCTGCTTTTTTTTTTTTTCTGCTAAGGACCTGCCAGCCGCACAGCTTGCCTTTGCGCCTTTTGGTAGCAGTGCTTATGGCCATGGCTATATTGGCCATAGGCATGCTACGGCTCTGCCTTAATGCCCAGCAGTGACACCCTGGAGAAGGAACAGGGTTAAAGTGAAGATAAAGATGTGGTTTCCAGAGTCATAAGAACATAAGAAATGGCCATACTTGATCAGACCAAGGGTCCATTAATCCCAGCATCCTGTTTCCAACAGTGTCTAATACAGGCTGCAAGTACCCAAACACTCAATAGATCCCATGCAACTGATGCCATTAATAGCAGTGGCTATTCCCTATGTCAACTTGATTAATAGCAGTTAATGGACTTCTCCAAGAACTTATCCAAACCTTTTTAAATCCAGCTACACTAACTGCACTGACATATCCTTTGGCAACAAATTCCAGAGCTTAATTGTGCATTGAGTGAAAGATTTTCTTCAATTAGTTTTAAATGTGCTACTTGCTAACTTCATGGAGTGCCCCCTGGTCCTATTATCCAAAAGGGTAAATAACAGATTCACATCTACCCATTCTAGACCTCTCATGATTTTAAAGACACCTATCATATCCCCCCTCAGCCATCTCTTCTCCAAGCTGAACAGCCCTAACCTCTTTAGCCTTTCCTCATAGGGGGAGCAGATCCATCCCCTTTATCATTTTGGTCACCCTTCTCTGTACCTTCTCCAGCAACCTAACCAGTATTCCAGACTCTCATCTTCCTAGAGAAACCAAGCAGAATTGGAACCAAAGGAAGGAGCAAGGGCATTTAAAGCACTATAGAAAAAGGTACTGGCAAACCCAGTTAGACATTACCGTAGACACAGCCAATGGGGGTTGGTGGGGGGAGAGAGATGTTCGTATGCTGGAGTGCATTGGACAAAGTACAACTATCAGAGAAAAGAAGGCAGCACTACTACTGTGCAAACAAGGTTTAGTAAAACCTTGTCTAGAGCATTATGCTCAGTTTTAGAGGCCAGTTCCCTGCAGGCACATAGTGGAGATAATCCAAAGGAGAGCCACAACAATGGTGCAGGTTGTGCACAATATATACTCACTCAATGTGACTTTGGCTTAAATTTTGAACTACCTCAAATGTTCTCTGACCCTCTACACACCCACCTGGCCACTGTTCAATAATCCAGGCATATCTAGTGGTGCTGCCAGCTAAAACAATGAGCCTCTCCAAAACTAGGAAATAATCACAGAAATTGTCCTGATGCTATGGAATTCTCTATATCAGCCTTGCTCTAAATCTCATATCTTTCAGGAAAATAGTGAGAACCTGGCTCTTTGAAATAGCTTTTGATAGTCATCACCACTAAGACTCTTCACATAATCTTTAAGCTATCCTGCCAGGACTTTCAATAGAGTTTAAAAATGACTAGAAGTATATAGCTCTAAGATCTTTGTACATAGACCATTACAATGTCAAATCTTTGCTCACTTCTCCTAATAACTCTGTACATATTTCCTATGCTGGCAGCATCTGATCTTTTTATCAATTCCTAGGCTACAATACTCTATAATTCTGGCACAATACAACTGGACAATACAATATAATAGTTATATTCATCTATATCCAACAGGTATTCCACCTAGCAAATCCCATTTTAAGATTCTTTGTTACTATTACTTAATAGGGATGTGAATCGTTTTTTGACGATTTAAAATATCGTCCGATATATTTTAAATCGTCAAAAATCGTTAGGGCCACGATACAATACCAATTCCCCCGATTTATCGTCAAAAATTGTAAATCGGGGGAAGGGGGAGGGCAGGAAAACCGGCACACTAAAACCCCCTAAAACCCACCCCCGACCCTTTAAATTAAATCCCCCCACCCCCAAATGCCTTAAATTACCCTGGGGTCCAGCGGCGGTCCATAGCTAAATCGGGGGAAGGGGGAGGGCAGGAAAACCGGCACACTAAATCCCCCTAAAACCCACCCCCGACCCTTTAAATGAAATCGGGGGAAGGGGGAGGGCAGGAAAACCGGCACACTAAATCCCCCTAAAACCCACCCCCGACCCTTTAAATTAAATCCCCCCAAATGCCTTAAAGTACCCTGGGGTCCAGCGGCGGTCCGAAACGGGCTCCTGCTGTTGAAGCGTGTTGTCTTCAGCCGGCGCCATTTTGCAAAATGGCCGCCGCAAAATGGCGGCGGCCATAGACCAACACGATTCGACCGCAGGAGGTCGCTTCCGGACCCCCGCTGGACTTTTGGCAAGTCTTGTGGGGGTCAGGAGGCCCCCCCAAGCTGGCCAAAAGTCTCTGGGGGTCCAGCGGGCGTCCGGGAGCGATCTCCTGCCGTGAATCGTTTTCCGTACGGAAAATGGCGCCGGCAGGAGATCGACTGCAGGAGGTCGTTCAGCGGAGGTCCGGAACCCTCGCTGAACGACCTCCTGCAGTCGATCTCCTGCCGGCGCCATTTTCCATACGGAAAATGGCGCCGGCCATACCCGTATGGCCGGCGCCATTATCCGTATGGAAAACGATTCGCGGCAGGAGATCGCTCCCGGACGCCCGCTGGACCCCCAGAGACTTTTGGCCAGCTTGGGGGGGCCTCCTGACCCCCACAAGACTTGCCAAAAGTCCAGCGGGGGTCCGGAAGCGACCTCCTGCGGTCGAATCGTGTTGGTCTATGGCCGCCGCCATTTTGCGGCGGCCATTTTGCAAAATGGCACCGGCTGAAGACAACACGCTTCAACAGCAGGAGCCCGTTTCGGACCGCCGCTGGACCCCAGGGTACTTTAAGGCATTTGGGGGGGTTCAGGAGGGGGGGATTTAATTTAAAGGGTCGGGGGTGGGTTTTAGGGGGATTTAGTGTGCCGGTTTTCCTGCCCTCCCCCTTCCCCCGATTTAGCTATGGACCGCCGCTGGATCCCAGGGTAATTTAAGGCATTTGGGGGTGGGGGATTTAATTTAAAGGGTCGGGGGTGGGTTTTAGGGGGTTTTAGTGTGCCGGTTCACGATTTTAACGATTTTCACGATATTCTAAACACCCAAACGGCAACGATACGATTCCCTCCCCCTCCCAGCCGAAATCGATCGTTAAGACGATCGAGGACACGATTCACATCTCTATTACTTAACACAGTGCTTCTCAACACAGTCCTCTGGGCACACTAGCCAGTCAGGTTTTCAGGATACCTGCAATCAATATGCATGAAAGATTTGCAAACAATGGAAGCAGTGCAGGCAAATCTCTCATGCATATTTATTGTGGATATCCTGAAAACCTGACTGGCTAGTGTATCACAAAGACAGGGTTGAAAACCTCTGATTTAATCCACTGGGTTATCTGTAACATGCCTTGAATTTCCTGGCTGGAAAGGTATGCAACAAATAAATGATATATATTTATATCCTGGCATAAGGAGAAGATATGATAAAGACATTCAAATACCTCAAAGGTATAAATAATATACAACAGTCCAGTGCTTTTGAGTGAAAAAGAGATTCATGGCATGAGACTAAAAGGAAGTGGAAGCAAAAATAACAAAAGGAATTCTCTTTACAGAGAAGATGGTGGATGTATGGAACAGGCAAAAATGTTGTTGTTGGAATTCAAAAAGATATGGAGAGGCAGAAAGAGGATCCTTAGGGGTTGGAAAGAAAAGTAAGTCTGAGATCAAATAGGGTATTTGGTATTGTAATCAGCAGGAAAAATGACTGGTTAGGACTGTATAGCTGATCCTGCTTTTATGCATCAAATAAATTGGGGAGCAGTGGATGGTGAAATAGAGCTTGAGGAAACCTTCTACCAAAGAAGAAATGCAGTATTCTGAGATTTGGAGCAACATGCAGTGACATCTCTCTGTTGTAACTTTACAGCAATTTGAAAGATTGTGGTCTGAATTCTGCCAGGTAAAAATTTTTATGGTGCAATGATCCCTTTTTGAGAATTAAAGGAGTTATTCTGTCACAGCAATTGTTTGATAAAACTTCTTGCCTACTAAGAAATAAAAGCATCCTCCAACTGAAGGTTATATTGTAAGCAGGAGTGGTTTTATCACTATGCAAGGTGAGATGGTTACCTCAAGTGGCAAAATTGTGGATTGGCAGCAAATGCCCCCCACAGGAGCATGTGGACCACAGTAGTAGATTGAGTGGTCCCCCAGGAGGGCATGGACTCCAGCAGCATTCTAGGAGGCAGAGTCCAGTCCCCCAGGAGGGTATGGACCCCAGCGTTGGCAGAGACCTTTCAATGGAGTGGAAGCAGCACTGAGGAAATGGCAGCAGTTTAGATAGAATGGACCCCCATACCAACGCTGCCCAGCACCCCAGTTGCATATTTTCATATTGTTGAGACTTGGGGAAAAAAAAAACCAGGAAGGATAATAATACTTCTGAGTGCAGGGCTCAAGAGCCATGCACCAATGACGTAGATGCGCACAGAAGGAGCAGGCCTTTTTGTGCGCCCCTTCGTGCAGCCTGAAATGACTTTTTACTCTAACACTGACTCATGGATCAGAACTATTTCATTGAGCTGATATTAGGCTGGGGCTTGTATAGACACCTAAAGGGGACATTTAGAAACATTTGTATTCATCCTTCGAATCTGTTTTTTCCAGTTATAAGCAACAATATCTCTGCTATTCCTTTTTGCTTAATGTTCACTCTGCTCTTACTAAATGCTCAGTCTGACAAAAAATCCCTCTGAGTGACTTGCTAAAGTACTTAAATCCTATTTTTCTTTGTATCACTAAAACCTGGCTTAATGCCAATGATGATGATGTCCTTAAACTAAATTTCTCATTCTAATTATGTTTTTCATTTTCCTAGACCCCATGTGGAAAGGTGGGGGCTTAGTAATTAGTTTAAAAAAAACCCCAAAAACTTAAGCTAGTACTACATAAAATAGATATTAATCCTTCTTTATGAGGTGGCAATTTTGAAATCACCTCAACTAAACTTAGGACTAATATGCTGTCCTGGTACCTTATAACAGGATTGTTTGCCATTGATTGAACTTTTTGCTAACTGTTTTCCATCACCAGACTCTACCTTAATTATATGAGACTTTACTATTCGTATAGATAAATCATCTAGAACGGCAGCCTATGAAATATTCTTACAGGCAATGGATGCTTTGGGCTGGTCCCAATTTGTTACTAAAGCTACTCATAAAGTGAGACATATCTTAGACCTAAAATTTGCCAATATCAGTAATTGTCTAATAATTCTCACACTATACTGACCTGGTCTGACCACCAATTAATAAAGGCTGAAATAACATTTCTTAACTATTCTCCTAAAAGTTCATATAAAAATCACACTTTTGCTTTCAGGAAAAAGATTATGGTAAGTATACTCTTTCAGAATTATTAGAAAATTAAGCTCCCTGAATTAAATCTAATAAATGCCACGTCTGCCTTTTGATTTTTGGTCACAGATTGTCAATGACATAGGTGAGAACCTCAGCCCTGTCCAAACTAGATAATTAGTAACAAAAAGATTAATTCTAATCATAAGAACCCTTGGATCAATGATAATTTAAGATGCAGCAAACAGACTCTTAGGAAACTCTAAAAACACTGGTGGAAATGTCCTTCCTCAGCATCTCTAGGAAAATATAGATATCTACTGAATAAATACCATACATTAATAAAGCTAAAAAATATTACTATGCTAAGCAGATACACGGAGCAATATTCAATGCAAAATTACTCTATGATGTAATTAAACATCTAATCAAGGATCCATCATCCATCTTTTCGAGGAAACTAAACTTTTCAGAGGCCTCTTGTAATGAATATGCTATATCTTTATTAGATAAAATTAATAAGTTAAAGCATTTTCCTGTCTGCCTGCCTACAAGATCCTCTGAAGACTCCTATTGCATGGTTAAATGTTCTACATTTGACAGAGTAACCAAGCTTGAAATTAGTCAAATTATTACTAAAATCAAGCCTGCTATTCATCATTTTACTGATACAGTATTAGCCTGTTTAATGTTATACATTGATTTTATGTATAATATAGTAACTCATATTTGTCCCTTTTGTTTTACTGATCTTATGTTTATTACCATGGATATTTGTAAACTGTTGTGATGGAACCTTCTAAATGATGGTATATAAAATTTTATAAATAAAAAAATAAAATTTGTGGGAGCACTGAGAGGAGAGGATCACCTTGCTGGTGGCTGAAAATAATCAGTAAGTACTGCTTGGGGAAATTTTTAAAACTTAAAAGTATTGGGGAGAAGTCAACTATTTGTGTATATTATTTAGTGTGTTTGTGTGTCTGTATTGAATAGATAGTCAGGAAAACAGACAATAAACAGAAGTTTGTGTTTGTATTTCCCACACACCTCTAGCTCATCCTTTAATTTCTAAGCAGGTGTCACTTTAACACTATATACAAAAAAAAACCAACTGCTTTTTTAGCTTAAATTCCGAGACTCCCCACACCTTATTGAGTTTGATCATTCCCTTGTATGTCACTACTAGATATATAGTGAAAACCCTAATACATTTTAAGGACTCTAATTGTATGCATTCCTACTCCCATAGCAACCTAAACTGAACTAGGAACTGAACAAAATTAAGATGAAGGCAGCAGTCCAGCAGGAAGAGGGGGGCCTCCCACTCTCTTGCATAGAGTGTCACATGTAGGATTTTTTACCCAAGGGTGAGAAGTTGTATGTGTGTATCCAATGCAAAGAGCTCCTGTCTTTCAAAGAACGAGTCTCATCTGTGGAAGTCCTGGAGGAGCTGAGGCAGACAGAGGTATATAGATGAGACCTTCAGAGATAGTAGCCAAGGCCTAACTTTAGTCTGGCAGCCTTCATGCTGCCTTGGAAGAGGAAGGTCTCATGATAGGAGAGCATCAACTTGGTGCAGCAGGACATAATCCTCTAGCAGGGACCTGCTCTCCAGGTGGCGCAATGTCTTCTCATACAGAGGACATGTCTCCCAGGGCTACTGCCCAGGAGCGAAGGGTTAGTTCAGCTAGTTAGTTGGTGATTTGATTATTAGAAATGTAGATAGCTGGGTGGCTGGTGGTGAGGATCACCAAGTAACATGGCTACCTGCTGCGAAAGTGGCAGACTTAGATAGCCAGCTCCTCCACAGCACTGTCTAAAATCCTGTAGTACATGTGGGCACCAATGACATAAGAAAATGTGAGAGGGAGGTTCTGGAAGTCAAATTTAGGCTTTTGGGTAGAAGCTGAAATCCAGAACCTCCAGGATAGCGTTCTCTGAAATGCTCCCTGTTCCACATGCAGGTCCCCAAAGACAGGCAGAGTTCTGGAGTCTCAATGCGTGGATGAGACGCAAGAAAGAGGGATTCAGTTTTGTAAGGAACTGGGGAACCTTTTGGGGAAGGGGGGTTCCTTTTGCAAAGGGATGGGCTCCACCTTTAACCAGGGTTGAATCAATCTGCTGGCTCTAACCTTTTAAAAAGGAGAGAGCAGCTTTTAAACTAGAACAAAAAAGAAAGCCGGCAGTCACTCAGCAGCACATAGTTTGGAGGGTGGAATCTTCAAAGGATACTAATGAAGCATTAGAGTTAGGGCATCCCGACAGAAAGGTTCCAATAATAAAAGTAGTCCAAGTGCCAATAATTAAAAACTCCCCTGAGCTAAAAGATTCCAATTTATCCCTGTAAACTGAAAAGCAGAATGTAAATACAAACAAAAAACACACTTTGAAATGTTTGTATGCTAATGCCAGTAGTATAAGAAGTAAGATGGGAGAATTAGAGTGTATAGCAGTGAATGATGACACAGCCTTAATTGGCATCTCAGAGACATGGAGGAAAGAGGATAAGCAATGGAATAGTGCTTTATCGGGGTACAAATTATATTGTAATGACAGAGAGGAGCATCTTGGTGGCAGGGTGGTGCTTTATGCCTGATATGTCTTAGAGTTCAACAGGATAATGATCCTGCATTAGAGCAAGGGGTAGATTTTTACAGGGACGCACTGATTTTATAATATGCACGGCAGCGTGTGCATGTTATAAAATCTGACGTAGATTTGTTCGCGCCGGGTTGCATGAACAAATCTACGCCCTTGTGCACCTTTTAAAATCTACCCCTTATTGTGCAAACCATTTAATAGTAAAGATGCGCAAATATGATGGTAGTTAACATATGCTCATTTAATGGTGATGGGTTAAATTTCACTATCCAGAAGAACAGGTTTTAATGGGTTTAAAAAAGTTAAAATCGGATATAGCAGTTTTTTGCAGGAGACGCATTTAGATAATGGCAAATACTCCAAATTATGAAGAGAGTGAGTTGGTCAGACCTATTCCTCCTTTTCCACAAAACAGTGTGGAGTGGCAGTTTTGATTCATAAAATGCTGGCCTTTCATTTTGAACGTCAAGTAACAGATGTTGCTGGACATTATCTTATTGTTTTTGTGGAGTTATATGGAGTTAAACTGATGCTAGTAAATTTATATGCCCCCCAACAAATATTCTCATGGATTTTTTTCAGACTTAGTAGCTAAGTTAACACCATAGTCTGATTTACAAATGTTTAATTGCACGAGATTTTAACATTACAGATAACCCGCTTGTTGATTGCAGACTGGCTAAGCAGCCAAAGACCAAAAAGAAAGATATGGATGTTGGGTTTTTAAGAATTATGTCTGATAGATGCTTGGAGATTTCTACATAAAGATCAAGAATTCTCATATTATTCTAATGTACACAATCGGGCGGATTTTAAAAGCCCTGCTCGCGTAAATCCGCCCGGATTTACGCGAGCAGGGCCCTCGCGCGCCTATTTTGCATAGGCCGCCGGCGCGCGCAGAGCCCCGGGACGTGCGTAGGTCCCGGGGTTTTTTGAAGGGGGCATGTCGGGGGGCGGGGCCGGATGATGCGGCATTTCGGGGGCGGGATGTGGCATTTCGGGGGCGGGTCCAGGCCTCCGGACCAGCCCCTGGGTCAGATGACGGCGCTCCAGCAGTCCGCTGGCGCGCGTAGATTTACGTAGGGAAGGGAGGGGAAGGTGAGGGCGAAAGAAAGTTCCCTCCGGAGGGAACGGAGGCAGGCTGTGTGGCTCAGCGCGCGCAGGCTGCCCAAAATCGGCAGCTTTGCGCGCGCCGATCCAGGATTTTATAAGATACGCGCAGCTATGCGTGTATCTTATAAAATCCTGCGTACTTTTGTTTGTGCCTGCTGCGCGAACAAAAGTACGCGATCGTGCTTTTTTAAAAAATCTACCCCAATGTGTTCTCTTGTTTAGATTACATTTTGGTACCTGAACTATGGTTTCACAAATTAATATCATGTGCTAAGGTAGACGTTCCTTATTCAGATCATTCAATCATCTCTTACATTACAATTCTCTGAAGCTGGGTCTGGGAGAGTGGTGTGGAGACTCTCACCTCTCTTTTATATTATGACAAAGAATTTCCTCAGTACTTGAAAACCAAATGATTTTTATTATTTATTTATTTGCATACTGTCAATCTGTTAGACAATCTTGGTGGTTTACAGAAATTAAAATACAAGTATACAAACCATAAAACATCAAATAAAAATACAAAAATATTAATACTCTTAATACAACATTGCGCCCACCCAAGTGGCATAGTTTTCCTGCTGCTCTATGCTAATTGTAATAGTTAAATCAGTCTTGACTGTTCTCATTAACTACTGCCTACTACTCTTTTTCTGACTGAGGAAATGCTATGCCAAACAGTCTTGTTTTTAGTCCTTTTTAAAAGATCATCTTATTCGGTTCAAGTCTGAGATCGACTGGCAAAGTATTCCATAATGGCAAGAATATAAACAAGACAATAATATTGCAGACATTAATGCTTTCACTTCTTGGAATGCGGCTAAAGCAGTACTTAGAGGACACATGATATCCTATCAGGCTGGAAAGAGATGAAAAACAAGCCCAGGAAATTTTAAAACTCACTAAAAAATTAGCTGCAATGCAGCATCAACACATTAAAGATCTCGGTGAGGAGAGTAAGAGGAATGTTTTATTCGTAAGAAACTTCATACCCTAGTGGAAACCAAAGCCAAAAATATTTTATATTATAAATACAAGTTGTTCCAATGGGGTAATAAGACTGGAAAACTTGTAGCAAATTTGAGAGTAACCAAACCCAAATCTTTGGTGTTAAAGCTTAAATCAGAGAAGACAGTTTCTTCAACACAGTATATATTAAAGGTATTTGAATCTTTTTACAAAAACCTTAAGAACATAAGAACATGCCATACTGGGTCAGACCAAGGGTCCATCAAGCCCAGTATCTTGTTTCCAACAGAGGCCAATCCAGGCCGTAAGAACCTGGCAAGTACCCAAAAACTAAGTCTATTCCATGTTACCGTTGCTAGTAATAGCAGTGGTTATTATCTAAGTCAACTTAATTAATAGTAGGTAATGGACTTCTCCTCCAAGAACTTATCCAATCCTTTTTTAAACACAGCTATACTAACTGCACTAACCACATCCTCTGACAACAAATTCCAGAGTTTAATTGTGCATTGAGTGAAAAAGAACTTTCTCCGATTAGTTTTAAATGTGCCCCATGCTAACTTCATGGAGTGCCCCCTAGTCTTTCTATTATCCGAAAGAGTAAATAACTGATTCACCTCTACCCATTCTAGACCTCTCATGGTTTTAAACACCTTTATCATATCTATCAACCTTGACATGACAGAGTGTACAAATGGGGGAATTTTTTGGCTGTGCTACCCCTCAAAGCTTTCAGAAGAAGTTGCTGTGACATTAGAAGCCCCTATACAAGAAAATTAAATCATAGGGATGATTTGAGAGCTTAAATTGGGAAAAACTCCAAGGCTGTACTGGTATGGGCCTGAAATGTACAAGATACTTGAGGATTTGTTTATAAAACCTCTAAAAGACATGTTTTCTTTGGCTAAAGAAAAAGGCTCTTTTGAAACAGGTCACAATTTGGCACCTTTGATTTTATTACGCAAACCTAATAAGGATCCAGTTTTGCCAGAATCTTATCTTCCAATTTCCCTGTTGAACCAGGATATTAAGCTTCTAGTGGCAGTTCTGGCACACAGATTGAATGGTGTAATTCATACTATTGTTTCCTCTGCCCAAACTGGATTTATTAAAAGCAGACACTCCTCCACAAATATTCTTAAAGCAATATTAGCTCTGCACTCACAAAATACAAAACAGCCTGATAGAATGTTGGTCAGTTTGGATTCAGAAAAGGCTTTTGATAGGGTAGAATGGGCTTCTATGTGGTGCGTGTTATAGAAATATGGATTTGGGTATAATTTTCGGAATTGGTTATAGCTTCTCTATGCCAATCCTATGGTGCAAGTATTGGTCAGTGGGGTCCTGTCATGCCAATTTCATCTCACCAGAGGCAATAAACAAGGATGCCTTCTATCCCCCTTGTTATATGTATTTATTTTAGAGCCTTTGGTAATAAAACTGTGCAGCATGAATGTTTTCCAAGGAATAAACATAGGGGAAAAGAGTATTAAAATCAGTATATTCGTGGATGACATGTTGCATTTTATATGTAATCCTACCATGTGTTAGACAGTATACTCACAGAAATTGTTCAATTTGGAACATTTTTGGGATTAAAAATAAGAGTAAATCTGAAGCCTTTCCTTTTTCCATTACTTTGAAAGATACATGGGAGACCGCATTTCTGCTTAAAAGGAATTTAACCCACTTAAAATACTTGGGAATCTGGCTGTCACGCAACCAAAAAGTCTTATACCAGCTTAACATTCTAAAAACAATAGAAAAGATAAAAATTCCCCTTTATAGATGAATGAAATTTCCATTGTCTTCGATGGGATGTTATGCGGTGATAAAAAAAATGACAATGTTACCCAAAATTCTCTATCCCATCCAAATGCTTCCAATATAGGTTAGAAATTCTGAGGTGCAAGCCTTCAAGGTGGCAGTGGCTACATTTGTATGGAGGAAAAAAGGACTAGATTAAGCTTTAATGTGCTGAGTGCAGAGAAGATCCAGGATGGTTTAGCACTACCAGATCTGAGAACATATAATGTTGCAGCATTGTTATGCTGTATACAGGATTGGATGTCCTTTCAAAATAAATTTGACGCTGAAAGATTGTTAGCTTTGGTCAAATCTTTTCAACCCATAAATTTATTGCATGGTGTGGCACAGAAAAAGTTGGGGTTACTGGTTTATAACTCTGAAGAAAGCATGGAGGTGGTGGAGGGACTTATTTTATAGGTCACGTCAGATTTCCCCCTTTCTGTGTATGATGGGCAACCCAGATTTTTCTGTGGGAATGGGGAGTGCTACTTTCCAGACTTGGAAAGAGGTTTATACTGTTTAGGTCAACTAGTACACCCTGAACAGTCATATTTATACTCACTTCAGCAATTACAAGAAGAATGGGATATTTCCAAAAGAAGTATCTTTGCTTGCTTACAAGTTAGGCATTATTGCATGATTATAATAATGGAGTTATGGAAAAAAATCAAATTTACAGAGGGTGAAGAATCTTTCGAAGAAACTGTACTCAAGTTTAGCAAAATAGGGATCTGGTACAACACATTAAAAAGGGGTATTTAAATAAGCATTTTGGTCAATTTGGTCAACAGTGGGGGGAAGATCTTGACTTTCAGTTGGAAATTGTGGATATTTATTTATTTGTTTATTTAAAAACTTTTCTATACCGTCGCTAAGTTATATACCATTGCAACGGTTTACAAATAGGCACATAGACTAAGGTTAGTAAATCTAGGATATCGTACATTCTAACAGGTGCCAATAAAGTTCGTTCCCCATGGAAGCTGCCTTTGATGCCTTACACCAGTGATTTTCAACCAGTGTGCCGCGGTACACTAGTGTGCCGCGACACATGGTCGGGTGTGCCGCGGGGAAAGTTCCCCAAACTATAGTGCCCCCTGTGTTTTGTTCCCCTACGATGCGCAGTCACGCTTCCTACAGTGTAGGAGCCGTGTATAATAACACATGCGCGAGCTTTGAACGCTTGCGCGACTTAATGACATCACCGAGCTGGTACTTGTACTCTGGCCTCATGACCATAGTATTTCTCATTGTACCCCTTTATATTGCAGTATATGCTTGGCAGAGGTCCTTTAAGTGTGGCAGATAATGTAATACTCTTCTATTTTAGTGTGTGGCTGCGCACACTATCTCAGCAGTGATGGAGAAGTATTTGAGAATGGAAAAGGCAAATGCCGAACAGGACCCTGGACACAATTCTGACCTAGATGAAGGCCCTAGTATGAGAGGTCGACAAAAGAAAAAAGACAAGACGGTGAGCTCAAGGCAATACAGTGAAAGCTATCTTTCATTTGGATTTACTTTCACTGGGGATGCGACAGCACCAACACCACTGTGCTTGGTGTGTGGTGAGAAGCTATTCAATAGCGCCATGGTGCCAAGCAAGCTTAAATGCCATCTCCAAACGAAACACTCTTCCGTTCAAAACAAGCCGATGGAGTATTTTGTACGCTTACGTACAAACAATGAGAAAGAAGCAACTTTTTTGAGAAAAAGCACACAGGTAAATGAGAGAGCCCTCAAAGCTAGCTACCTTGTTGCTGAACTCATAGCTAAATCAAAAAAGTCTCACACTGTGGCAGAAACATTAATACTACCAGCTTGTAAAGCTATTGTAAATGAGATGCTTGGCCCTGACGCAGCCAAAGAGATAGCTAAAGTGCCTCTCTCTGATAACACAATTTCCAGACGGATTGATGACATGTCTGCTGACATTGAAACAGTTGTTTTGGAAAAGGTGCGCATCAGTAAGAAATTTGCCTTGCAACTTGATGAGTCGACGGATATCAGTGGACATTGTCAGCTGTTGGCCAATGTGCGTTTTGTGGATGGAGAAGCCATTAGAGAAAACTTCCTATTTTGCAAGGCACTGCCAGAAAAATCAACAGGAGAGGTAATATTCCAGGTCACATCGGAATATCTTGATAAAAGTGGGCTTACATGGGAAAACTGCACAGGTGTCTGCACTGATGGAGCCGCAGCCATGGTCGGGCGCATCAAAGGCTTTGTAAGTAGGGTTAAAGAAAGAAACCCAGATGTTCTTGTTACCCACTGTTTCTTGCACCGTGAGGCCCTCGTTGCAAAGACCTTACCAGCAGATCTAGTTCCTGTGTTGGATGATGTTGTGCGCATAGTGAACTTTGTGAAGATGCGACCTTTGCGATGTCGCTTATTTGCGTCTTTGTGTACAGAAATGGAAGCGGAACATAAAATCTTATTGCTCCACACGGAGGTCCGGTGGCTGTCACGCGGCAAAGTGCTGGCCCGTGTGTATGAGTTGCGAGAGGAACTTAAAATATTTCTGACAAACGAGAGGTCCGATTTTTCAAAGCTGCTTGCAAGTGATGAGTGGTGTACAAAGCTGGCATACCTGGCTGATATATTTCAATATCTGAATGAACTGAACACACGGATGCAAGGCCGAAATGAAAACCTGCTTACAAGCACTGATAAAATGAACGGATTCCGTTTAAAGGTGCAGCTCTGGCAATAACATGTTCAGGGTGGCAACCTTCAGATGTTCCCGCTCACCGAGAAACTGCATGATGGCAACACTGCTGCAATGTGCGAGGTGATTGGCAGACATTTGAAAACTCTTGAGGAGAAATTGTCGTTTTATTTCTCTTCAGCCTTCACAGAATGCCTTGACTGGGTTAGGCACCCATACAGTTCATTATCCGTTGCTGGAAAGGACATGACTTTAAAGGAGCAAGAGGAACTCATTGAACTGAAGCAAGATCGCAGTTTAAAGCTAAAGTTTGCTGATCTTCCTTTAGACAGTTTTTGGTTATCTGTTGCCAAGGAGTTCCCCATTCTGGCCAACAAAGCTATTTTGACATTGCTCCCATTTTCAACCACATATCTATGTGAGCTGGGCTTCTCAAGCTTGACTGCCATAAAAACTAAAAACAGGGAGAGACTGAGAACTGTTGAGGAAGAGCTTCGTGTGTGTCTTTCCACCATTCCTGCCAGGATATCCCTTTTGTGTTCATCGAAACAGGCCCAGGTTTCACACTGAATGAGTATAGATACATTTAGAATCTATATTTTTAAACATATGTATAATATGTACTGTTTTAGTGTCATTTTGTGCCATTTTGGTTGGTGGTGTGCCCCGGGATTTTTTAAGTGTAAAAAGTGTGCCGCGGCTCAAAAAAGGTTGAAAATCACTGCCTTACACAGATAAGTTAAACCAGCAAATATGAGAGAGACCCAATTGAAGATACTTTATAGAATATACCTCACGAGGATTTTGGGAGTTAAAATGCAGCTATGGGACTCCGATTTATGCCTAAAATGTAACAATCATAGAGGGACTTTCATATGCTTACAGAATGACACAAATTACAAGCGTTCTGGAGGCAGGTCCATGGTTTTTTGAATTGCCTCTTGGGAAGAGATTTTGCCCAAGTAGTGTGAGGCTGGTTTGTATTGCACTAAAACTGACAAAGAAAAAATATGCTTATCCATTGGCATAATGATGTATTGCCTGCTTTTCATGTATGGAAGTAAAAAATGTGAACATTTTCGACAATGGAACAAATAAGACAAAGTTATAGGAAAAGTCTTTATTAAAGCAAAAAAATTATTTTCTGTTATGGAAAAAACTATATAATTTGATGTAATTATAGCTAAAAAAGGTTTAGCATAGTCATTCCTTGTGGATGAGTGATGGAAGGATATTAGTGTATGGTATGGATAAGATGTATGAATGTTAAATGCTGAAGTAATCACCAAAAAGATGAGAGGGTATTTAGTTTGTCTACAAAGCATTGTTAAAATTTTGTTGGTTGGAAAAGATTTTGTTTATATATTTTTCTCGTGATGTCATGTTTAACTCACTCATTAAACATATTTGAAAAAAATGTGAGACAGCACATTTGTGAGAATGAGAGAGAGGAAGGGGGTGTGTGAGAAAGCGAGGGATCATGTAAGAGAATGGGAGAGAGTGTTTGTCTAAGAGAGGGAGTGAGCATGTGAGAGGAACAGAGCATATGTGTGAGTGAAAGAGTATGTGAATAAGAGAGGGAAGAGGTGTATTCATCCACCTCCCTCTCCCACAAATCCACAATCTCCAGGTGATTGGAAATCAAAAGTTCTCAGATATGGGGGGGAGTGGGAAATTTTGTTATCTTTAATTATTTTTGAGTGTTTAATTATTGGCTGATCTATTCATCAGCTATTTTGAAATATTTTTCTTAGTATGTTTTTGTTGTAATTGATGTATTATATTACTACTTTTTATTGTTTTGAGAAATGACATTTCTATTTTTCCATTGTTGCTCTGTGTCATAGTTGTGAGTCTTTGGGCCATTGTGCGGTTGATGCAGCCTAGTATTGTTATTGTTTGTAAGGTTTTGGGTGGACCCTTGGTCACTGTGGCTGCTGACCACGCCCATGGGGGAAGTCCCGTGAGGGGGCCACAGGTCAGGCTCAACTTAGGACACACAACACAGATAGATCTTTTATTAACAGTATTGAGGAGCCACCAAAGGTGGCAGTAGTGAGCAGGGATGAAGCCCAGCTGGGCTTGTAGTCCCTCAGGCCTCTGGAACAGCGATCCCACAATGGCTGTGCTGTAGTGAAGAGAAACTGAGATAGTGAGTACAATGAAGTATATGCAGGGTTCTGGAATAGAACCTCGTTGGTTGAGTACTCACACAGCGGTTTCTCTCGGTAGGGAACACAGTAGCTGAGGTAAAGGCAGGCCCTCGAGGAGCGAGTACCTGGTTCCAGGGAACAGCTCTGAGAGAAGTAGATGGTAACTCACTGATGGTGTAGGCAGCGGTATCTTCCAGGCAGAAGTGAAGTCCAGGCAGCGAGTCAGGGAACATGGGCCCTCAAGGAGCGAGTACCGGTTCCAGACATCGACCTGAAAGTGAAGAGAGAGGCCCCCGAGGAGCGGGTACCCCAAATAGCGTAAGTCCAATAATGGAGAGGCAGAGTAGCTAGGTACGGAGAGCGAATCCCATCCCTAAGGAGTTCACCAGTAGTTCACCTTGCTAACTCGATTAGCTACCAGTAGCTTAGGCTTTTTGTATCCGGGATGCGTGACGTCATCACAGGGGGATGCCCCTGAGGTTCACATCAAAGAAAGTATTTGAAGCAGGGCCGTGTAGCGTGCGTGCCCTAAGGCAGCTGGACAGCATGGCGGGAGGCAGCGCCCAAGCTGGACCGGGGACGCCGGAGAGGACGGTAGTCAGACGCTGCGGCAGCCAAACATCCGTCAACCGTGGGAGGAGTCACCAGAGAGGTAAGGAGGGCAGAGTGGAGACGTCAGGCAGCAACAGTTGTAACAAGTATACAAACCTTCAAGGGACATGTCGACAGCTAGTGGACAAGCCCTTACTGGGACTGCAGCTGAAGCTTCACCTGTACCAGCCCCGTTCCCCATGGACTGATCCTTTGGGTCCAGGGGATGGCAGGGCTTAGGCGAGTGTCCCTTAAAGAGTAGTCAGTCCAGATATGGGCAGTGGTCAGGGCAGGCAGTGAGCAGACAAAGTCAGAATCCAAGGAAAATGTTGGAACTTGAGAATCGAGCCAAGACAGACAAGGCAAGGCAGATGAGGCAAGACAACAGAGGCGGGGCTAGGGAACAGACAAGGCAAGGCAAGACAGCAAGATAATGAGACAGGCTCAGGGAGAGCAAGACAAGGCACAGGAACAGTGAGACAAGGCAAAGGGAGTAGCAACATGCATTACAAGGCAGGAGGACTTGTTGCTGAGGTGTCTGCTGGGAGTTTAATTACCCAGCCATGCTAATGTCATCAAAAAGCTCCAGGAGTTCCTTTCCCAGTGCAGAGCTTTCAAAGCTGCAGTAATTGTGCACACACCAAGGGGAAGTCATGGCGTGATGTGCCAGGAGTGTGCTGGCAGTGTCCTCGCCACGAGAGGAGTCTGCCTGCAGTGTTCGGGGTACATGCAGCTGGTCAAAGGGCTTTCCTGCGGCCAGCCGGAATTTTACATTCTGCATACAGTCTTTCACTTGTTGAAGTTTCCAGTTCATTTCTGTTTATTCTTTTTGGTCTCCTTATTCTGTATTTAGTGAGGGTCTGTCTGTGTTCTGCATGTGTGCCTGTGAGGTAAGGTGTTCTGCTATGTAGTTTCTATGTAGGGATCTATAGCAGGCTGCCTTGTTCTGTTTTCCTAATAGGAGGTGTATTGATGTTTAGGGCCTGGTTTAATATTTGCAGTGTTGCCTTTTTATAGTTAGGGTTTTTACTGTTTGAGGGCTGGCAGTTAGTGCTCTTTTAGTATGGTAGGTTTGCAAATATTGTAATTCAGTTTACTCTGGGCTTTCTGAAGGTAAAGCCCACATCCAACATGCAATTCATATAGGCTTAATACCATATGCATTCCAAGTGGATTTTTTTGGTTTTTGCAGGTTTGTGATATTTTTGCCTTAGACTACTATACACTCAATGTCCTTTTCATATAAAATTGTTAAATGTTGTTCATGTTAAATATACACAATTTTTGTGTGTGATGAAGGCAGGGGGGGGGGGGGGGCATGGGCACAATGCTGTAAAGTTTCCCTAAGGTATCTAATGCCCTTACATTAGCCCAGAGAGTGTGCCACACAAAGATCCCCACCAGTCACCTATCTACTTTTACCAGGGAAAACTACTGGAGAAAAGGTAGGAGGAAGGTCTTAGGGTTTCTGGGAGTATGGCAAGGTCACCAGCTTTCTAGAAACATTAGCACTGACACTATCTGCAACTCCTCTGGGAACTCTGACCCTGCTTTCCCTCTTCCGCAGTATTTGAAATCGCTGAAAAGGCCAGATTACAAAGAGACCCCCCTCTTGCCCCTTTTGATGATTTGACCTGTACTGTGCCTTGAGAAGGGGGAGCGCCATCTCATCTCTTGCCTCAGGCATCCAGAATATCTTCCCTAGTTTCCAGAGAGGATTCAGAAACCCAAGAGTAAATGGCTTACAATGTGCTCTGGTAGAAAAAGACATATGACTATACAACACCCAATTTTCGCAACTGGGCAGCATCCTAAACTTACATCCCCATTCCAACAGAGAAGTCAGACATCAAGAACTCAAAAACCTGGAAATAAATGGATTATTGTGGGCTCTGCCAGAATAAATCCTGTGATGAAGACACACTCACGTTCCCCAACATTACCCTTACATAATATCTTTTTCTGCATTGGATAACAAAGAAGCTTCAGCAATAGAAAATGAAGCAATTTCTGAAAGGGATGGATTCACCAAGAAACCCTTAAACATAATTAAATGACATAAGAAGAAGCTTCTTCTCCTGCAAGACTCTGTCATCAGAAGAACCAATTTGGGAAACCACTTGATGGGGATGCAACAGTTAAATGCTTTCCAGGATCCTCAGGAGAACTACCAACCAAATAGTCAATGCAATCACAGAAGAAAGTAGAGACTGATATCAATGTCATCATCCATCTGGAGGCTAATGACCTTGTTAGAAATGGTATGCTTGAAGAACAGGAAGGCTTACAAAATCTAGGGAAGAGGATTAGTCAAATGGTAAAGACTGTTGCCTTTTCAGAAGTACTACCTATTCATGCAAAGGGAAAGGAAAAGCTATGCCATATAGAAGATTTCAATTCCTGGCTTAAAACCTGGTGTTAGGAAAGTGGTTTTGGATATATTGGAGGCTGGGGCCATGTATGGAGCAATGAAAGGTTATATAGTAAAGATGGCTTGCATAGGTCTGTGGCAGGAAAGAGGATGCTAAGTGAAAAATTCAGATCATACATTATCAAACATTTAAACTAAGGGTGGCAGGAGGTGGCCAGTGAAATTGGTATGACACCCCCAAACAATGCAGGAAGTGGGAAGATAAAGTAACAATCAGTTAAAAAAAAAAACAGAAAATGTAACTAGGAAGAGCAGCTGGAAAGCTATGCCCACAAATGCTCATAGTCTGACCAATAAAATCCCAGACCTGCAGGCCCTAATGGTGGAGGTGAACCTGGATATTGTTGCTGTTAAAGACATAGTTCACTGAGTCTCATGATTGGGATATGGACATCCTAGGCTATAACTTGTTAAAGAAGGACTGAGACAACAGAATAGGGGGAGGAGTAGCTTATGTCAAAAACAATATCCAAGCAACTGAAATGCAAGGGACTTGGGGTAGAGAAGAAGCATTATGGACCACCCTAAAAAAAAATGGTGCTTCCACTTTTACTGGTGTGATCTACAGGCCTCCAACTCAAACAGAAGAACTAGACAGAGATCTGATTGAGGACATCCAAAAGGTGGGAAAGAAGGGAGAAGTGTTACTCATTGGCGACTTTAATCTGCCAGATGTGGATTGGAGCAACCCTTCTGCAGAATCTACAAAAAGTAGAGAGATAGTGAATGATCTTCAAGGTGCTCTGCTCAAAGAAATGGTAATGGAACCCATGAGGGAAGATGTGATATTTGATCTAGTGCTCACTAATGGATGTAATATTTTCCTGATGTTTGGGTAGGGGCTCATCTGAGCACCAGGATAATCAGACAGTTTGGTTCGATATCAGAAATATGATACAGAGAAGTCGCTCAAAGACTCAAATTCTGAATTTCACAAATACAAACTTTTGTCAAAATGGGGACTTGCCTGGAGGAAGAAGTAGAAACTGGAAGTAAATGGGTGAGGTAGAACAGTGGACCAAAATAAAAGGAGCTATTACAAAGACGACAAATTTATGTTAGAAAAATTAGTAAGAGGAAAAAGAAACCGATCTGATTCTCTAAGGAGGTGACTGAAAAAATATAGCCAAAAAGAACATCATTGACGTATATAGGATCCCAAAAAAATGAACACAAAGAAGAATATCTGTTAAAAAAAAGAGAGACAAAGAAAAAAATCAGGAAAGCAAAAGGATGAGCAGAAGAAAGGATGGCCAAAGAGAGGTTACAAAACATTTTTCAGATATATCAGAGAAAGAAGGGAGGCCCAACGTGATATAAAGAAATTGAAAGATGACGAGGAGCACTTGTGTAGAGAGAGATGAAGAAATAGCGGCAATGTTAAACAAATATTTCAGTTCGGTATTCACTAAAGAAAACCCTGGAGAAAGGACCATTGCTGGTTGACAAGACCGTAGATGGGGTAGACTAAAGTCCATTTGCAAACGAGATTGTATAGGAAGAGCTAGGTAAACTGAACCAAGGCCATGGTGGCAGATAAAATTCCCTCATAGGATACTGAGGGACCACAGATGTGCTGGCGGGTCCACTGAATGACCTGTTCAATTAATTCCTGGAAATGGGAGTGATGCCACAGATTTGGAGGAGAGCAATGGTGGTAGCAGAGAAGAGGCTGGTTAGCCTCACCTCAGTGATATGATAATTAATGAAGACTCTGCTGAAGGAAGGGATAGTGAACTATCTAAATCGGGTGGGTTGCTGGACCCGAGGCAGCATGGATTCACCAGGAGAAAGTCCTGTCAGATAAATCTAATAGATTTTTTTGATAGTGACTAGAGAATTGGATCAAGGAAGAGCGCTTAATGTGATCTACTTGGATTTCAGCAAAGCTTTTGATATAGTCCCGCATAGGAGGCTTATGAATAAAGGGGTAGATTTTAAAAAGGAGCGTGCGGGCGTACATGTGCGCGTGCTACCCGGCGCATGCACATGTACACCCGATTTTATAACATGCACGCGCATGTTATAAAATCCTGGGTTGGCGCACGCAAGGGGGTGCACAATTGTGCACGCCGAGCCCGCTCCGAGCCGCGCTGCCTTCTCCCGTTCCCTACCCCCCCCCCACCCCACCTTCCCTTCCCCTACCTCCCCCACCCTTTCCCCCCTGCCTTTTCCTTCTTTGCTCTTTTATTTCAAAACTTACTTCTGATATTGGCTCCAAGTAAGTTGCGTGCACCAGCCAACTGCCGGCATGTGATCTCTGACACAGCAGCAAATTGCTGCTGTGTCAGAGGGCTCTGGCCCACTCCCTGCCCCTTTTTGCAAGCCTCGAGACTTACATGCGCGCTACCGGGCCTTTTTAAAATAGGCCCAGCACGCATAACCCTTTTAAAATCCGGCCCATTATGAGTAAGCGCCAAGATGGTGGCATGGATTACTGGCTGACTGACAGAAGACAGCATTTAATGATAAATGAAACCTACTCTGAAGAGAGAACGATGTTAAGTGAAGTGCTACAGGGATTGGTGTTGGAATTGGTTCTGTTCAATATCTTTGTGAGTGACATTGTGGAAGGGACAGAACACAAATTTGTCTAATTGTGGATGATACTAAGATCTGTAATAGAATGGACATGCCTGAAGGAGTAGAAAGAATGAAACATGATTTAAGAAAGCATGAAGTGTGGTCGAAGATTTGGCAGCTGAGATTCAATGCCAAGAAATGCAGACTCGTGCATCTGGGGTGTGGTAATCCAAAAGAGCTGTATGTGATGGGGAATGAAAGACTGATGTGCTCAGACCAAGAGAGGGACCTTGGGGTGATAGTGTCTGATAATATAAAGATGACAAAGAAATGTGATAAGGCGATAACTAAAATCGGAAGTATGCTGGGCTGCATAGAGGAATAACCAGTAAGAAAAAGGAGGTGATAATGCCCTTGTACAGGTCCTGGGTAAGGCCTCACCTGGAGTACTGGAGACTGTATCTCAAAGATAGGTTGAAGGCAATTCAGAGAGAGGCAACCACATGGTATGGGTTCTCCATCAAATGACTTATAAGGAAAGGCTGAAAGAGCTAAATATGTATACCCTGGAAGAGAGGAGATGCAGGGGATATGATACAGACCTTCAGATACCTGAAAGGTTTTAATGATGCACAATTTCAAACCTTTTCCATTGGAAAGGAAACAGTAGAACTATGGGTCACAAAATTAATCTCCAGGGGGCGACTTGGAGCCAATATCAGAAAATATTTCTTCACGCAGAAAGTAATGGCTGCCTGGAATGCTGTTCCAGAGGAGGTAGTGTTGCATTCGTGCCTGTTCTCGCCCTCGCTCCACCCTCTTACCTTAGAGGCAACTCCTTCTTCGGGTCTGACGGACAGATGCTCCTGCGGCTTCTCCTCGCCGTACTTCCTGGCATCCCCGGGCTGGCCTGATGCTGCGGATCCGCCATGTTCCTGATGACTTAAGGGCACGCACGCGTGCGTTCCAGAGATATACCGGCAAGGGCGTGAACCTCGGGGGCATCCCCCATAGTGATGTCATCCGCTTCCACTTTAAAAGGTCTTTGTTTGCTACTCTTAAACGAGTCAGCAAGGGACTCTGTTGGACTAGCTTTGGCTGTCCAAGAATACTTGCACTCGGGGAATTCATTCTCTGCGACTGCCTCCACCAGATTACCTAGGGGTACCCGCTCCTCAGGGGCTCCGCTCTCTCTCTTCTTGATTTCAGATACGAAGACGGGATCTGGGACTCGCTCCACGAGGGCTACATCCCTGAATGCTCAGAAGACTCCTGGAAGTGATCGCAGACGTGAATACAGTGAGTTCTAATACAGATAGGAACCGGTACTCGCTCCACGAGGGCCTATGTTCCTAACTTCCGAAGACTCCCTTCAGTCTAAGACGTTATCTCAGGTACGGAGATCATGAGTCATTATTGCAGAATACAGATAGGAACCGGTACTCACTCCACGAGGGCCTCTGTTCCTAAATCCCTTCTCAACACTCTATCTCAAGAAGCTATTGCATACATATATCTGAAGGACTACTATTTCAGAATAAAGATAGGAACCTGTACTCACTCCACGACTGCCCATGTTCCTATATCCCTTCTCTACTCTCATCTATATCAGAAGCTATCATATATCTATTTCCTGCGAATTCAATTATAGTTTGCAGATAGGCCCTCGTGGAGCGAGTACCGGTTCCTATGTTCCTAAAATCCTCCAAAGACTCTCTTCCTTTCCATAAGCCATCTTCTACACAGATATTGTGAGTTCTCATTCCAGGCTATATACAAGAACCAGTACTCGCCTACGGCTCCTGTTCCTGAATATACTGAAGACTCTGTTGCATAGAAGCCATTACAGATATCTACAATTGTGAGTGTAACATCATTTACTGGTTATGTATCCAGCGTACCCTTGTCTACTCACTTACCTATAGTCTCTCCCTACAGCTCAGCAACCCAAGACCACAATTCCAGTATCAGAAGGACTTCAGCCCTGCCGGCCACATCAGCTCACTGCTGCCACCTCTGGTGGTTCTACTGCCTGTCTAATAAAAAACTATCTGTGTTTGTCTCAATACTCCAGCCTAGCCGGTGGTCCCTCTCAGGATATCCTCCTGGGGGCGCTGTCATCTGCCATCGGCCCAGGGATTCACCCATTTCCATTAAGTGTTTATTCCTTACATTGCTACTCTGTGGGAGCCAACCCACAAGAGATCATTAACTCTGCCTTCAGGGTATTACAACTTGCTAGCTCCTCCCCTTGGGGGAGCAGCATTGAACAGATTACTAACTCCATGCAAGAGGCTAATAACAGAGATTGCTGACTCTGCCTTCCTGGCGGCATCACCAATAACAGATTGCTAACTCCTCCCCTTTGGAGGAGCAGATCTATAACAGATTGCTAACTCCCTGGCGGATCAATAACAGGTGGTAAAGACAAAAGCAGTCAAAGAAATCAAAGGGTCATGTGGTAAGTACTGTGGTTCCCTAAAGGCTAGAGGATGGAATTGAAGAAAAAGGTGCATGTGCATGAGGGTAATACATTTGGTGTAATGATTACTACCTTTAGCAGAAGCAAGGGGAGGATTACTACACTCAACCAATAAGCCTTAATACTTTTGACACAACTGCAACATCACTCTCTGCTTTGACAGTGGGGAGGAGAATTGGGTTCAGATGGCAACCAACACAGGCCCTGACTTTAACAGTCTGGAATGAAGACATAAGGGTAAAAGCACAGGACTGCTGCTAGGGCTAAGTTCTAAAACAAAGCAAGGCAAGCAGCACTGTCTGAATTTTCAAGAAGGCTCCTCACCCAGTAAAATGTTGCTAGTAGTAATTATTTTTTATGGGTTTGACAGTTGCTTGGCCTTTGTAAATATTAGTACCCTTATCATAAGGCTTGGGGGTAACTGCACATACTCCCCTTAAGAGAAACCTGAGGGTAACCTGCACGGCATGACAGATTATCATAATAAGCTTACTGGTCTTTTTCAGGTGTCATTACTATGTTAGGCAACAGATTGCCTTGAGCTGCCCCTGAATGTAAGTATAGTTGGAATGCAGACATCTCTAATCAATTGGAGTATATCAGCCAAGAGCAAGATCAGCATATGGTGTGATATGATGATCACTGGTGATATATAAAATGCTTGTCATAGTGCTAGGGTATAAGGTCATCAAAAAGCCCATTTATTTACAGGTAGATTTTCAGAAAGCCATTCAGCTGGCTGGCATTGAAAATTCACTAGCGAACTTTATTTTTCTCCCCACTCTAGTTACACCCCTCTGGAATATCTACTTTAAAAGCAGCAAATGTAGCTGCCTTTTGAAAATAGGAAGCTATGGTTAACTACTCTGTGGGAGTAAATTTTAATTTGTCTTTTTGAAAATTGACCTCTTAGAGTATGGCTAAGTTTTAAGATAGCCAAGCACAGAAAACCACTTAAGCAGTTTTGTCACAATTTCTACTGAAATAATCTTTTCAAATTCTTCTCGTGCAGAAATTGACTTTCCACCTGTCATAGGAAGCAAGACACTGGAAGTCTCCTCCAAGGCTAAGCTTTTCAGATCTGTATTACCAATTGGGTTGGCTCTTCTGCACACAGCTCCCAAAGCTCCAGACCTTCATGGGATGCCAGCAAACCCAACAGCTTTATCAGGGAGATGATAAAAACCAAAATCTGAGCCTCTATCTGAAAGGTGTGAGACACCAAGCAACAGCATCAGCCTGAGATTATCAAGTGTGACATCTGTAACCCCACCTCCAGGAGTGGACTATGCACCGGTGGGGCCATAAAATAATTTTGTCTCCTTGGGGCAAGAACTCTGGCTAGCTGACACCTGCAGCTAGCAGCTAGCTGCAGTTGTCAGCTAGCTGCACCTGCAGCTAGCTGACACCTGCAGCTAATACCACCGCTCTGAACTTCCTTTTACAACTCCCTACCTCCTCACCTTGTGTCAACAATCATTTAGACTTCTTATGTTGTCCCCCCCTCTCCCCCTGCTATAACTCTCCCTGAAACCCTACCCATTTAAGAGTTTGCTCGACCCCTAACTACCCAATCACGCTATGGTCTGCTTTCCCTGTAACACCATTACGCCTGTAATACGCTCTAGCCTTCCCTGCTACTCAGTCACACTATGGACTATGGCTGTTTCTCTAACCAAATTATGGTCTATATACCATCGAATTCTGTAAATAGTTTCTCTGTTACACAGTTTATCTTGTTATTGTAAGTTACTGTACATTTTGTTCCTGTTCTATGTAAGGGCATTCCCAACTAGTTATAAGTTCTATGTAAACCGATACGATGTGCAAACGGTTGTCGGTATATAAAATTCTCTAAATAAATAAATAAATAAATAAGATAGCAGGTTAAAAAGTCGATAGTCGGGGCACACTTTACTGTATGGGAGGGAATAGCTAATCGGATCGTTTACATACATATACATGCCGCGGGCGGAAAGGGATACACGTCGAGTTAAAGAAGCGGTAAGGATCGGTAAAAACAGTGAATCGCGGGTTAGACTTAAGCGGCAAAATTGTGAGTACACAGCGGGTTAGAAACGGGGTAACTGCGGCCGCGCTTTACTGTATCGGCCTGTCAGAAAATAGCCACTGCTATTACTAGCAACAGTAACATAGAATAGACTTAATTTTTGGGTACTTGCCAGGTTCTTATGGCCTGGATTGGCCACTGTTGGAAACAGGATGCTGGGCTTGATGGACCCTTGGTCTGACCCAGTATGGCATGTTTTTATGTTTTATGTTCTTTATGTTCTTACACATTTTGTTTGTTTTTTAACCCAAAGTATGAGCTTTTTATTGGGTGGGGGGAAGTGTCCTTTCAGGGCCCCGAGTGCTAAGAGTGTTTTTTCAGATTGGTATATCGCTGGGTGAAGAGTAAACAATAGTAGAGTTCCACTGTGGTGTCCAAATGAAGTTTACTGGCAGAAAAGAAGTTGCATATGGGCACAAATGATTCAGTTTTCAGCCTCAGTTAAGCCATTTAATTTACATTTTTTTCTCTCACTCTGTGCAGAAGTATCCCTCTCAGGGACCCGGGGTATCCCCAGGGAATGGAGGTGGGAAATGTACCCGCTTTTGTTGTATGGAAGGTATTCTTCTCAGCCCCTGGATATAAATGATCAAAACAGTCTTGGTACAGAGAATTTACAAGTCTCTCTTTCTCTCTCCCCCCAGGGGTGAAGACTCCAGGCGAGCGTCCTCAGTGATGTCAAAACAATTCTTATTCGTAGCTAGATCAGTGTCCTTGTTCTTTTCCTAGTTACCTGGACCCCAGATGGGGGGGATCCTCCTGAAATCACAACTCCTGGTATTCCAGTCAGGTAGGAAGGGAAGCCAAACATTTCCTCCTGAGCCTCAAAACAGTCTCTTCCCTTGTAAATCAAATTACCACTGGATGGTCCTGGCACCGAATCACCACCGCCTCCATCCTTATTGAGGTGTAGAGGAGCAGGTCTTCCCTAACCTGTGCAGCCCCAAAAACAGAGTTCACCAATCCCTGAGTCCAGACAGTGTACAAGATTTCACCAGGCCTCCTACTGGTTAACATCTCAGAACATGAAAACAAACCCAGAGGGATAGCCCAACCAGCTAGAGAGTAGACTGGAAGGAAAACTTCCCAACCCTGGTCATATTCCACAGGCTAGTTAGCCTGATTCCCATGACTGGGCCTGAAAAATGCAAATCAAATAACTCACTACCCTCCAAAAACCATAAAGGACTGCCCACAGACTCCTCCTTGGAGTTGATTAAAAAACATCTTGGGGGATGGCCATTCTAGACCTCTCATAGGGAGGGATTGCATTTGAATGGTATCCTCCCATTTATTGACCTGGAAAATAGGACTTATGAGGGCTTACTGGTAGTGTGACTGTAAGGTCCGCTACACATCATTCATTTACCATGTGAAGAAATTGATACACATGGCTTATTTTAAGGCAGGTAAACAATGCATTGCTAAAGATTGATAGATTGTAAATACCAATTTTTAAAAAACTTCTCCTTTATAAGTGGAACAGACCTGTTGCCCAGAATATTTCTCATCAATAAGAGCTAAGTATTCAATACTATCATAGTTTAGGATTCTCACAGACAATCCAATTATAATAATTGTGTGACCTCTCCTATCTGCTAGCTATATAGATAGTGTGGTGAGCAAGAATAAACACTGAATACCGACAGCCAGCAGAGAAAAATAAGATATTTTAGAAGCAATGCAGATTTTCCATAATAGTATAAGACAAATGCAAAGCTAAGAGGAACTTGGCTGTAAAAGGTTAGATATGTGACCTCCCCTAAACCTGCGCACCAATAAGTTTGTTTCTTTGTAAGTTTAACATTTTTCTAACTGGTTTATACTTATGTCTGTTATGCTAATAATACTGCATTTCTCAGAAAAACGGAACAGAACTGGCGCAAAAATCCTTCGCTGACAAACCTACAAATCTTTAAATCTCTCATGCACCAATACAGAATTGTCATCGTGCAAGCCAAAAGAAACTTTTACTCTCAGAAAATTCACCATTTTACCTTTGATCCCAAAGCCCTTTTCTCCTTGGTATCATCGCTTACCAAAGCTCCGACTTCAGAAATTCCAGATGACAAAGCATCGAACAAAGCCACCGAGCTGGCCACTTATTTGAAGAACAAAATACCCAACTTACTGGCCTCCCACTTAGTTAACAACTCCTCTAGTCAACCACATCTGGACTCCACCTCTCAGCCTCTCACCCCCAAACACAACCAACCACCCGGTGACCCATCCACACAGGCACACACACTAAAGGTTTTCGAATCCTCATCAGCCTTGGAAATCGAAATTATACTAAAAAAACTAAAGCCCTCTGCTCACCCTCTTGATGCAATCCCAGTAAACCTGTTGATAGCTTCTGCCAAAAACTTCGCTAAACCTTTCGCTCAGATCATCAATGCCTCCTTATCTCAAGGTCACGTCCCGGACCCTCTTAAACTTGCCATCTTGAAACCTTTACTAAAAAAGCCCAACCTCTCCACAGATAACCCTGCAAATTTTCGGCCCATTGCAAATCTCCCTATCATTGCGAAGATACTCGGAAGAATAGTCAATAAACAGCTCTCTGAATTCTTAGAAAACAACAACATCCTCTCCCCA
Organism: Rhinatrema bivittatum; assembly: GCF_901001135.1. Lineage (NCBI taxonomy): Eukaryota > Metazoa > Chordata > Amphibia > Gymnophiona > Rhinatrematidae > Rhinatrema > Rhinatrema bivittatum. The sequence continues at coordinate 334,103,159 of NC_042618.1, read as the reverse complement.
GCTCAACTTGGTTTCCACAAATCTCGAAGCACATAATCTCTCCTATTATCACTGTCAGACAAGATTCTCATGAACCTTGGAAATAAACAGTCCTGCCTGCTCATCCTTCTGGATTTAACCGCTGCATTCGACACAGTTAATCACGATTGTCTCATTGACAGACTAACTGAAATCGGCATCAAAAACACTGCCTTAAATTGGTTTAAATCCTTCCTCCAGAACAGATATTATAGAGTCAAGATCAACAGTAAAGAATCTTCTCCTTTTAGCTCCACCCTCGGAGTTCCTCAAGGATCGTCGTTATCACCAACTTTATTTAACATCTATCTACTCTCGCTCTGTAAACTCCTCTCTGAGCTCAAGTTAACACACTATGTGTATGCAGACGACGTCCAAATCCTCCTACCAATAACCGATTCTCTGGACAGCACTATACACCGTTGGAACACCTACCTCTGCGCCATTAACAGCCTCCTTTCAAATCTCAACCTGATTCTCAACAACAACAAAACCGAATTCCTTCTAATCACTCAAGATGGTAATCTATCACTAAACAACTGTCTCTCTACTGTGCTTCCTCCCATCTCTCCCAAAGTTAGAAACCTAGGGGTAGTCATGGACAATCAATTCAGCTACACAGGCTTCATAAATAACACAATAAAGGAATGCTACTTCAAACTTCAAGTTTTAAAAAGACTAAGACCCCTCCTTCATTTTCAAGACTTCAGAACTGTCCTACAAGCGATTATATTTTCAAAACTCGACTATTGCAATTCTCTTCTTCACGGCCTCCCCGACAACTCCATCAAACCCCTCCAGTTGCTGCAGAATGCAACTGCAAGGATTCTTACAAAGTCAAACAAAAGGGACCACATAACACCAATCCTTACAAAGCTTCATTGGCTCCCAGTCAAATTCAGAATCCTCTACAAGCTTCTATCAATTACTCACAAAGCCATTCTCAACATTGCCCCACTGGACCTCTCAACCCCCCTGCAATTTCATACTTCTACCCGTCCTCTTAGATTAGCGCAAAGAGGCACTCTCAGAGCACCTACAATCAAAACCTCCCTAGGCAGAAGAGCGCTTTCTGCCGCAGGTCCCAAACAGTGGAATTTGCTTCCTCCCGACCTTAGACAAGAAAAATGCCCTACGACTGTCAAGAAGAGACTTAAGATGCTACTGTTCAGACAAGCCTTCCCATAACCACTCGTCAAGGCCACCTCCTTCACGGACTCACCTCCCAAGAGGAGAATCCTAAGCTCACCCTTTTACTCTGCCGAAGCTATCCAGTTCTGATTTCTGTCTCATTAAAGCTATGTTAACCCACATTCCTTCCCATCCCCCATCTCGTCACCCCCTCCCTTAGATTTCTCCTTTTCACCCCAACTAGACAATTCATTTAGCTCTTAACAGTTCTATTTGTTATATTTTCCCTTTGCTTATGTTGTATCCAAGTTTCTCCTCCTGTTCTATGTAAGACAATTTTTGTCACTGTTTGTTCAAGGTTGATATGTAAACTGGAGTGATAATTAACTCTGTTTTTTGAACTTAGGTATAGAAAAAGTTATAAATAAATACATTTCTTGTAAGTTGAGCCTAGAAGGCAGAAGAGAAACGAAATGCTGACCTTTGACATACTCTAGCATTCTGGCTAGCTCTTAGCATACTTTAGCTGTTTCCAAAAGTCTGATCAGCTCAAGCTTATTATGCTGTTATCTTTCTGTTTTTTTATTATCACCAACTAGTCTGCCTTCACAGAGAACCCTCTTATAGCACCCATACAATATTTCCCATTAAGCAGGAGCTCAGTATTCAATATTGTCACAGTTTAGGATTCTCACACTCAATCCGATTGTAATAATGTGCGACTTCTGCTATCTATTGGCTAGCTGTGTACATAATCCATGGATTGTGATTGCATTTCATTGCCATGTACTCAGAACAATGAAGTTTATACTGTAATTTGACATGCAAACTAAGTCACAATGAGTTCAGTGTTTGAGCTGACATTACTGAACATTGTGCAATCTGCAGCCTCATTATACAGCACAATACAGAGTAATCAATTGCCAAATGTCCAAGATCATTTTTATTGAAAATATAAATCAAAACTTTAAAATATTAAACTGCATTGCTTCTTTTTTTTTTTTGAGATTGGATAATTCATAGTATGTAACTCCAGTCCATCCAGCAACAGTTTGCAACCAACCTGACAGCAAATGGTGTGATGTTATATTGAGATAAGGAAATATCAGCCATTGAGTCTGTCTACATAAAGATTTGAAAATAGCCCTGAAGCAGGCTATTTGCTGAACGTCATTTGCTGTCAGTTTGGCAGCAAACTGTTGCCAGAAGGTTATCCAGTCTTTTAAAGGGAAGTGATACAGTTAAGTTTTGCTTTAGGTTTTCAATAAAAACGAAGTGGAACATTTGGTACATGTGCAGAACCCCTTTTGTTCTCTACCAGGTTAAGGTGGAACTATTCTTGAGTGGCGAGGAATCATAATAGTGTGGGTGGCTAGCTCGCCCATGTGGGAGAAGATAAATGGGGAGCTCCTCTAATATTTAACCCTCTGACCACCATATTGCTGTGCGGATGATTTTAGTTTCCTTTGCAGGGGTAGTATGTTTGTCTCCTGTTTTGATGATATTGAAGGGGTAAGACCTCGGAAGTAAGACCTGGGATGATTATGGAGTCAGAGAGCCTTCCTTTTAGTTTAAAGACCATTTTTAAAGACACCTTTTCTTTATTGAGCTGGGAGATTTTCCACTGTCCTGGACTCATGTTTTTCCCTCTTTTCTATAAAAGGACTTTTGTTTTATTTTTGTTGGGTTCCTATCAATTAGTGACTCGTTCTTTTTTGTTTTGACTTCCAAAAGGGAGAGGTTCCCGTTGCTGTGAAGGAACTTGGCATCATCTGCATCCAAAGGAGAGATGATTTACAACCATCCAGAGGAGAGAAGAGGAAAGTGGAGAAAGGAATTCTAGTTGTCCCTTACAAGGGCGCATGTGCATCTGTTGAAGATTTTGGGCGAAGAGGAATACAGCAAGTATCTATTTGATACTATAAGGATAAATGAAGATGTGACAGAAAACTACTGGAGAAGTAAATGTTATCTATGACTGTTTGGACGCTTAACTTATCAACTTTATGGGAGAGAAATTTACAACTACCCCTTACCATGGAAATGAGAGAGGCGATACATTTTAAGAATTTCAATAATTGGCTTTTCACAACTATTAATTTATTAAGAAACTTGATTTTAACTTCCAGACGTGAAAAGTGTAGCTGTAAAGATCATTTCATCATTGCACATCATTCAGTAAAAGTAATGTTGGAAACCAAATCAGCTTCCAGTGTGTTTAATACATAGCTTTGTCAAGACTCATCATTGCTGTATACCAACCATCTGTTTTGGAAAATGATTACTTGCAATGCACATGGCCTAGAAGAACAGTCTCCCTGTGCCCCCCCCCCCCCCCAACACACACACACCCCCTGCTCAGGAAATCCTGATTAAGAAAATAATGGAGCAATCCAAAAAATTAATGAGAAAACAAGTCCTGCATATCAACTTACAAGGACTAACAAACTAATCTTCTAGGATTTAGTAGCAGATTTGATCGTGCTCTCTCAAGCATAATCTACAGGCTGTTGCCCTTAGGGCTTCAACCAGTATCATACAATTGAGCACCTCATTTACCTCATACTTTTTCCCATTTCTAAATATCAGCTCCTATCAACTACTGTTTATGTAACAATCTGAAAAAAGAGCACAAAAAAAAGTTTTCAAAAAGCACAAGATGTGAAAAAAACATAAAAATAAAAGTAAAAACTAGCGACCCAGTGGAAATATACTCTTATACTAAACCCGCACAGCTCACATATCTTCTTGAAAAAATGGCGGACATGCTTTGACAATGTTCAAAACACCTCGATTTATAAACCTCCATGTAGCCCTCACAGTTAACCAATCAGAAAAATTTCACATATAAACTGACCAACTAAACTCTGTTTAACCCCAAGAGGTTGACTGTCTGTAAGGAAATATGGAGGCCTCCATATTTCGACAACCTTCAGACACTGAGCCGTACTCTCTGAATGGTAACAGTCCTTTGTTCTATGAATGATTAGTATGCCCCTGATGAAGCAATTGTTTGCAAAACATCGGCTATAAAAACATAAGAACATAAGAAAATGCCATACTGGGTCAGACCATGGGTCCATCAAGCTCAGCATCCTGTTTCCAACAGCGGCCAATCCAGGCCATAAGAACCTGGCAAGTACCCAAAAACTAAGTCTATTCCATGTTACCATTGCTAATGGCAGTGGCTATTCTCTAAGTGAACTTAATAGCAGGTAATGGACTTCTCCTCCAAGAAATTATCCAATCCTTTTTTAAACACCACTATACTAACTGCACTAACCACATCCTCTGGCAACAAATTCCAGAGTTTAATTGTGCGTTGAGAAAAAAAGAACTTTCTCCGATTAGTTTTAAATGTGCCCCATGCTAACTTCATGGAGTGCCCCCTAGTCTTTCTACTATCTGAAAGAGTAAATAACCGATTCACATCTACCCGTTCTAGACCTCTCATAATTTTAAACATCTCTATCCTATCCCCGCTCAGCCGTCTCTTCTCCAAGCTGAAAAGTCCTAAACTCTTTAGTCTTTCCTCATAGGGGAGCTGTTCCATTCCCTTTATCATTTTGGTAGCCCTTCTCTGTACCTTCTCCATCGCAATTATATCTTTTTTGAGATGCGGCGACCAGAATTGTACACTGTATTCAAGGTGCGGTCTGAAATTTCATTTTTTAGTTCCTTCAGAACTCTGGGGTGTATACCATCCGGTCCAGGTGATTTACTACTCTTTAGTTTGTCAAACAGGCCTACCACAACTTCCACAAGCCATGCAGGGCTTATTTACAAATTGACTGACTGTTTATCATTAGATATTTTATTTGCAACTAAAAACTCTTTAAAAAAAAGTCTTACATAAGGTGAATGAGTGAGATGTCCGGGTGATGTGCTTCTTTTTAACAGATACACCATCAAGCTTGCTGACACCTTTCTCTTAGAATTTGTATGATTATTTTTTCAAAATGGCTGCCTTTACTTTAAAATATTTATGTGACTGTTTCCCCTCTCTTTTAATTTTATACATAAAACGTGACCTTACAACCTGATCCTTCAAATTGTGTCCTCTCTAATAGGCTATTAAAGGTCTATCCTGGAACAATGGATGCAACTATAAAACATGCCTGTGCTTATTAATGCTTCTCGCCACTCGGTAAATAGATAGAAAGGTAGTACATATGTTAATTTATAAGAGGATTTTTTTTTGCTGAGTATTCAACAGTATTTCTCTATCATTCCACTGTGTTCTTTTCATGGCCCTATTCCCAACTTGCAAAGGGTAGCCTCTATCCATAAACTTAATTTTCATTGCATTAGCCTTCCTTTTACATTCCTGCACAACTGTCTAAGTCACAAAAATTGGCCAAAAGGAATACTATCCTTCAATTGTTTTGGATGGCAGCTTGTATACCCTAAAAGCATATTATGATTTGATGGTTTTTGAAAAATAGAGAAAAAGAAAGTGTCTGTTTTTTGAGATGATAATATCTAGGAAAGGCACTACAGAGTCCCCGGAACAAAAAGTGAACCGCAAATTTGGATCACAATCATTCAGCCATCACATGAATTAATCAAACAGATCTCAGCCCCCTGAACACAAAATTATGTCATCTATAAATCTTCAACAATGAATAAACTGTCGGAATGGACACTGTGTAAGCCATTTGTCTTCAAAGGCTCCTACATACAAACTGGCAACACTATATTCCTGTTTTGTCCCCAGCAGTGGGTACATGTTTGTATCTGTTACTAATTCCCAGAAGATTCATTTTAGTCCTTGTTTTTTGTTTTATTTTGTAAGAAAATAATGGACCATAAAGGGAAGTGTACTATCAATGACTGTGTTGGGATGGGCCTTTGGCTCTCTATCCAGAACTACCCTGCCCAAGGGGTCTAATGCTGTATAATGATAGTGCAGATTACACAATAATATGATACTCGTGTTAGTTGATTCTCATTGCAGTAAGTTAATGATATGCTTGCTTAATGCAGTGTGAGCTTAAATTGTATTAACCCAAACATGTGCAAGAAGACATGCTTACTATGCATAAACCATGTTTTCTGCACAGAAAATCTTATGATCACAAAGCATGTTCTCTATGCATAAAATGTACAATTCATAGCCCCACTGTTCAAACCACCAGGCTACTCCTCTAGGAGTATCCTGAAGATGCTTATAGATTGCCACTTTTTATATGTACATATACAGACCGATACAGAATGGTGCGCTCAGCCGTTTCCGATGCGCATCTATTACCCTTTATACTGCCTATTAGTTAATCGCCTGGGATACTGAAAGTAAAATGTGCAGCCAAGGGCAGGCGTTAAATTCTGAGCAACCTGAAAAAGTGTACAAAAAAGCAGAAAATACTGTTTTTCTGTACACCATCCGACTTAATATCCTAGCGATATTAAATTGGAGGAACCAAAAATGTAAAAAATAAATAAAAAATCTGCCCGTCGATCAGCAGGTTAGAAAACTGGATGCTGAATTTTACCAGTGTCCGTTTTCCTAACCCGTGGCTGTCAGTGGGTTTGGAAACAGACACCGGTAAAATAGAGTGTTGGTTGTCGGGACCCGCTGACAGCCACCTCTTCGCTAATAAGGAGACGCTAGGGAGGCGCTATTGTCCCTAGCACCTTCTTATTAGTGTTACATCTCATTTAAATAGAGAATCACATGCCCAGGAGAGGTGCCTGGGTGCTTGGCGGGAGAGTGGGTGCTCAACACGGAGCACTGGCTCTCCCGCATTTTTTACTGTATCGGCCTGATAATGAGTTAGTTACATTTTCTACATGTCATAGAATCTGCTAAATCAGTTTGGGTATTTCTGCAAAGCTTCGTCAGCTTTAACTTGACAGGGGCGTCTTAAATATTTAATGAACTTCTTGGAATAAGCTGAATTGTTCTAAGTAGTGACCTAAATTCTGTGGGCTGCTAATTTCATTAGAAGGTAGATTTATGTAGCCCTGGCAGGAATAGACACTTTATATTTCTATTAATCCTAAGAGTTTCTTTTTACAGATGTTTCCATTGGCAGACATGAAAAGTAAATACAAGCTCTGTTGCCAAAAAGCAAGAGACTCCACCAGCATTGTTTACAATTTCCAATTAAAAAGGCAAAATGCTATGCCAAAGTATTTGTTTTGCAAGTGATCAACTCTTCACCTAACATCACCAAAATAATATCTCTGATGCTAATTCTGTGCATATAATTCAGACAATTGGGGTACTGGTTCCCTGCGCCTGTCCCAGAGATGCGCATTTCTAACATCTTGTTATTGTAAACATGAGAGATGGTTAGTCGACAGATACTACTGTATGTAAATCAACATTAAAGAGGTTTTCTCCCTTATTTTTACATATCTCACTCAAATCAGCCCAGTCCCAAATGGCAGCAACCTCTGGAACCTGCCAAGTATGAACTGTAGGTCTGACCAATAGGTGCCACTGTTTAACAATATTGCAGACTCTTCCTCACTACCTCCCTCCACCCTCTCCTCCCCCCCAGCTCATGTACAGTGGCTATGAATGCTGCCTTCACAGCACCCCTGGTGGCCTGTGGAGGAGAAACCTGGTCTGAAACTCAAACCCAGGCCTTCCACATTGCAGTGCTTGGCACTTACCAGTGAACCACTGGGAGAGACCCTAAATTAAAATTATTGGAAGGATAAGGATATTAAAACAATACAGTGCCATGTATCATTAGATGAGGTATTTATGTATAAAATGGTTTGTATGCATGAAGAAAGTATGCTGAGTGTATGTGTGATGCAACTGAATGAATGTGGGATGAGGAGAAAAGCTGGGAATGCGAATATAACTAGGCTCAGAATAGGATAAGACAAATATGCATGTTATATAGGTGTTAGGGAGGGCAAAGTTGTTTTAATAAGGCAAGCACTATCATGATCCCTAGCAGAAAAATGGCAGTAGCCTTTTAAAAGTAGCTTTTTTTTTTTTTTTTCTTCCTGGATATGCTTAGCCAGCATTTAAAAAAAAATACTTTTTTTTTTTTTATTAGACAAATTTTTTTTCTGGTGTTGTATGGTAGAGTAAAAAGTGTATATACTGCAGCTAGCTTTTCTATTTTTCCTTCCAAGCATAACAAAGTTTAAATGTGTAATTGCACAACTGTGGCGGCACTCTTGTTCAGATTTACACCAGCCTTGAGCAAAAGTAATATGTGTCTGAGGGCTGCCAAAGGTGACAAAAAGGCACATATGTATGCGAGTGAATAAGTGTTTGTAGGCACATATGTGGGTAGAGTAGAGGGTATTATTGGAATGACTATGGTGGCTCTTCCTTCATCCTTCAAATTTTTATTTTTTTTGGACTGAGACAAATATTTTACTTTTGTTTTTAGTTTTACAGTTTTTAAGCACATATCTTGAAACATAAAATTTGCCAATAACCTAGACCCGGTTACAAAATCCACTCCATGAGATAAAAAGAAAACAAAAGTTTGTGTGTGGAAAAGATCTAGATCACAAAAAAGGAGGGAAGAGGGAGCAGATCACAAAGGCAGCCATAAATGCTTGCAAACAATAGAAAGAAAGAAAAAGAACAAATACACACAATCGGGCAGATTCTATTTACTTATTTTATTAAAAAAAAAAAATGTATAGATTGCTTAGGCCCAGTTCAAACCAGTTTATAAAATTCACAATCGTAAAACAACAAAAATGATACACAGCACGACATAAAATCTCATAAAATCACCAAAAAAACCCACAGTAAAATCCTGCTTGACAGCATATTATAACCTGCTTTTTCCAAAAATTTTCATCTAGAACAAAGGCCTCCCGAAACAAGAAGGTCATTAAAACTTTAAAGAACTTTTTGTATAAATCACTAACCTCACATTGGCAGGTAAATTATTCCAGATAATTGGACCGGCCAGCACAAAGGTAGATGCTTCTTAGGCAAACTAGATGGTGGCCTAGAATGCCAAAATTCTGGGGTTGGCAAAATCCTGTCAGCATAAGGCACAGAGGAGTGCTTTGGTAGAGCAATTTTCACCAGAGTTGGAGCCACTGCAGTCTGTGCTAGAGCTGCCACTAATACATAAGTTGGGAGAGGGGCTGCATGACAGAAGGTTTCCCTAGGGTGCCAAATTTTCTTGCATCAGCCCTGGATGGAACTTATTATTATTATCAACAAAAACCCAATTAGCTAGGTGTTAATAACCACCATACCCCATGGAGCCAAGGCTTAACCCAGCTCCAACAGGAACAGTATATATTTGGTCTACCCTTATTTCTAAAAAATAAATCCCTCACATTTCATTGCATCAAAAAGATGAATTGTTTCCCTAAGCAACAGTGCTCATAATGCAATCAAATTTGATATAATCACTAGGAGGAGGACATTAAGTAAAACTACTATAGTAATATACAGCTTCAAAATGGGAGACTTTGGTAGAATGAGAAAATTAGAAAAAAGCTAAACCCAGAGGGGTGGATTTTATAATTTTGCGCGAGCGCGTACTTTTGTTCGCGCACCAGGGCTCTGCAGTGATGCGGGAAACTATAGTCCAGTGAATCTGACATTGGTGGCAGGCAAAATGGTAAAAACCATTCTTAAAAACAAAATCACTGGCCATATAGAGAGTCATGGCTTAATGAAAAAGAGTTAACATGGTTTTAGCAAGGTGAAGTTTTGACTTAGCTATCTTTTAGAATAGCTAAAATTTTTTGAAGGTGTAATTAAACGTGTAGATAAAGGTGAGCCAGTTGATACTGTGTATTTGGATTTTCAGAAGTCATGTGACAAAGTCCTCCATGGGAGACTCCTCAGGAAATTGGTCATGGGATAGGAGTTAGTCTTCTATTGTGTATTGATGACTGGTAACAAGTCATGAAACAAAGGGTAGGACGAAATGGTTAGTTTTCCACATGGAGAAAGGTTGTTAGTAAAGTACCACAGGGATCAGTACTGGATCTGAGCTGTTTAACACATTCATAAATGATCTGGAAAAAGGAATGATAAGAGAGGTGATGAAATTTGCAGATGACACAAAATTATTCAAAGTTGTTAAAACAGCAAATCCTCCCAGTGGTAGGGCTGATTTTAGTGGGAGTTTAGAAAAGTTAATGAAGTGCAAATCACATTTTTTTTTTCTACTGAAATTTTCAATAACCTCAAGTTTTCCCTAAAGGATAAATTCTCTTTCAGGAATGAAATGTAAATAGGGTAGAAAATAAGTTGTTTGCTTGACCCTGGTGCTGTAGGTAAATCCTGAAGTTATGCTGGGGATTGAAGTCCTGAGAGAATTAGCCTGAATAAAGAAAGTGGTTTGTTTACATGTCTGGGAGGAGTTCCTGTGCTCTGGGGCTGGAGAGCAGGGGAATGTGAATTGAGCTACATACTGCAAAACGCCTGGGGGTCAAGTTCTGTTTTTGTTTTTGTTTTGGGTTTTTTTTTTCCTTTTCTCTGTGATCCTGGGGAGTCTGGAGGCATGGCCATGTTTCTTTCTTTAAAAAAAAAAAAAAAAAAGGGACTCCAGCAATCAGCTGATTCGGCTGTCACAGACACTCTTGAGTCTCCCTCCTCAGGATTGCTTCTGCTGTGAAGCTCTGGAGAGCATCAATGGGCTAAGGGAGCCCTTTTGTGCTGTGGAGAGACGCAGGCTGGGCTGCTGACATCATCACTAACATCAGCAGGTCCGAGTCAGCCTGATCACATGACTAAACATAAAAATGTAATAAAATGTAAAGTAAACACTTTAAAAATTCCAACCTAAGCGATTTAGGTGGGGGGGGGGAGGTCAAAGAAGCTCTCTACAAATTTTGGTAGCCCTGGGTGAACCTTGGCAAAAGCCATCCCAAAAGCATTAAATATCTCTTTTAAAAATAAAAATCACTGATTTGCAGGTTGTGGCCATAAAAGAGGGGGGTCTGGTAACCTGACTACAGTGAGAGTTTGAACTTAAAATTCACTTAGCAAGTAGTTATTTCTCCCATTTGGGAGAGGGGGGTTTCAGAGGCTCAGAACAGCTGAATACTTTAAAAAAAAACAAGCCAGATTTACTCCTGGGGGAATTCTACGCTACTGCGGAATGCAGAATTTGCGCAGAATTGCCAAATTCTGCACAGAAAATAGCAGAGGAGACCCTGGCATGCTGCGAACGGAGCGCGTTCTGCGGCCCACGCTCCATTCATGGCAAAAAGGGAAGGCCCCCATGTGCCGCGGGACGCGCTCCGTTCGCAGCAAAGATGAAGGCCTGGCGCGCCGTTCGTGGCACATGGGGGCCTTCCCTTTTTGCCGCAAATGGCGCTGGGCCTTCATCTTTGCCACGAACAGAGCACATCCCATGGCATGCCGGTGAGAGAGAATATGTGTCAGAGAGGGGAGGGGAGGGTGAAAGCGAGCAGGAGGGTGTGAGAGAGAGCATGGGGGGAGGGGGATGCCGGTGAGAGAGAATGTGTGTGTGAGAGAGGGGAGGGTGACAGAGAGCATGATTGGTAAGAGGAGGGGTGGAGAGGGTGAGAGAGAGCAGGAGGGTGTGAGAGAGAGCATGGGAAGTAAGAGAGGGTGGGTGGAGGGATGCTTGAGTGTGGGTTTGAGAGAGAGGGAGCCTATATGAGGGGAGGGGGATGCTGGTGAGAGAGAATATGTGGTGAGAGAGGAGAGGGGGTGTGGGGGAGGGTGAGAGACAGCTTGGTTGGTAAGAGGGGGATTGGGGGGATGCTTGAGTGTGGGTTTCAGAGAAGGAGCCTATATGAGGGGAGGGTGACAGAGAGCAGGAGGGTGTGAGAGAGAGCATGGGAGGTAAAAGAAGGGGACTGGGGGGATGCTTGAGTGTGGGTTTCAGAGAGAGGGAGCCTATATGAGGAGATTGTGAAGGAGTGTGTATGTGTGTGAGAGATTGGGAGCTCGTGTGTATGAAAAAGGGATTGTGTGTATGTGAGGGTACTAGCCTGTGTGAAGGGATTGTGTATATGTGAGACAGAGCCTGTGTGAAGGGCTGCGTGAGAGAGAGACATAGGTAGCCTGTGTGAGGATGTATGTGTGAAAGAGAAAGGGAGCTTGTGTGGGTGTGTAAGCAAGAGAGAGGGCCCTGTATGAGGGGATGTGTGTGTGCGAGAGAGTGAGGGAGCCTGTATGAGGGTGTGTGTGTATGGGAAAGGGACACTCTTACAGTAAATTTCTAGGGAAATTCTGCTCAAAATATTTAAAATTCTGCAACTTTAAGTAATAACTTTTTTTGTAATAATTTAAAATATAATTACTTAAAGACAGTCATGTAAATTCTGTTATTTTGACCAATATAAAGTTTGCAGAATTTTGCAGAATTTTCAGTTTTTGTGCGAAGAATTTTAAATTTGTTTGCGCAGAATTCCCCCAGGAGTACAGATTGTAGTTGTGCACATGTGAGGAAATGCTTAAGGTGACAACTGAATCCTTATTTTGAAATCAAAATTTATCGTTCTCTTCATATGGAAATAAGTGCTGTGGGAGTGTTTTCAAGGATATTTTCACAGGATTTGAAAAAAATAGGGATTTCTCAAAGAATATTTTCTGTGGTCTATGGTGATTTTTGGTGGGTTTTGAGATTTTTTTGAGTGAGATTTGGGTAAATTTTTTTATTTTATTTTATTTCTTTGCGTTCACATTGAAACTTTTCAGTGAAATTGTTAAAAACAAGTTCTGTTTCCCCTGAGAGAGAGAAAAAAAATCCAGAGCTAGAGGAATGTCATCATAGCAATGTCATGGTTACCACGAATTTACAATGAGCCTGCAAGTGAACAGGCTATTGTAGGAATACATCAATCAGTCACATTACAGTGAATTTTATGGATTAATCTCATTTATAAGTAAATGTTTGTGTTCTTAAAAAAAAAAAAAATCTTAATCTCTCAATAGATTTCGCTTTAGATTCTTGATAATTAGAGCTATAAACCAGATGGGGATGGAACTAGTCTCACATGATGACAATGAAGTAGAAATATTCTCTGTGAAAAAACAATCAGGCTGATGCAATATCCACGCGGAAAAAACGGGCACTCATGATTGAGCACCCACTTTCCTAATTCGCGCCAATCCACTTCTCTCAGGCACGTGATGCAGTAGGCAAAAGAGCTGCTGTGTTAAAAAGGAAGCACTAGGGGAAATTGTGCATCCCTAGATCCTCCTCGGCAGCGAGCATCCAGGAAAAGTGACTGTGCACTGGTTAGGAAAATGGATGCTCGTAAATTGAGCATCCGTTTTTCCTAACTTGATGCTGGCAAAACATTTTTTTACAGATATTTTTATTTTCACTTTTCTGTTAAACTTTTGGGGTATTGAATTTTATAACATGTGAGCATTGGCATGCGCATGCTAAAAAATCGGCACATCCATGTGCATACACCATGAATCACGTACTAGCTTCTTTTAAAATCTACCTCTTATTTTTTACATAAGGGGGTACTAGCTAATAGCCTCATCAACATGGCATTTACATGTGATGAGCGCTATTAGCTACATGCTGTTTTGGATGCACATTTTGGATGCACTGATCCCTTTATTGCAGGGTTATAGATGCGCGGATCCCCTTATTGCAGGATTATGGATGCACGTCCAACCGCAGATTAACCTGTGTGCTAGCCTGAGCACACGGTACTGCATCAGCCTGTTTCTCGGTTTATTGAAAGAGAGAGATCTGCAGACAGGCTGTGACTCTGGTGGCTACATAGACAGGCCTATCTACTGTGCAACATACTGATTAGGAATTCCTTAGTGAATGCTTGTGTGTGAGTGTGAGAGTCAAATTCAGTATAAATCTGAAAAAGGTAAGAAATGAAGAGTGGCGGTTTTAAAAATAATTGAAATGCTGGTTTCTGGATTTTTTACCAGCATAGTAAGTGCTATGACAGAGAAAGTTGAATGATTCAACCTTAATAAGTCAAGAAAGGTGATCACTATAGAAAATAGCCTTTTGATTTTTAAATTATAAAAAGGATCATTCCTTTTGATATATTTCCTTCACAATTAACATCCACTTATTTGAGAAGGATAATGTATTATGTTCTGTAAAAAAAAGAACACACTGAGAAAATAAGCTCTGATTGGCTGGTTAAATTCCCTGCTTGTGAGTGAAGATCCTCTGAAGCACTGGGATACAGTATTGGTGCCGAAGATAGTGAAGGAGATGTTAAGGGGTAGATTTTAATAGGTGCGTACGCACACATAGACACACCAATTTTATAACACACATGCGCCGGCGTACGCATGTTATAAAATCAGCTGGCCGCACACACTTGCATGCCAGATTTTGTAATCCCACGCGCAGTGGGGGGGGAGACAGTTTTGCAAAATTTGCACAGTGATGCATCCCGGCCTTCCCTAGTTCCCTCCCAGTCCGTTCCAATTAAGGAGCAGACTGGGAGGGAATTTCCCTACCCTAATCTCCCTTCCCCTTCTCCCCAACCCCTAAATCCAATTTTTTAAATAAAATTTACCTTTGTTGAGCAACTTACTTCAGCTTCTGAGCTGAAGTAAGTTGCGAGCGCCGGCAGCCAGCTAGTGCGTGAGGCTCCAGGACAGCGAACAATGGCACTGGCCCACTCTGCCCCCCAGCCCGCCCCTTGGAAGAGGCCTGGCTCTTGTGTGTGTAATGGGCGCGGCACACACAAGGCTCGGCCGCGTGCATAACCCCCAGATTTTACGCACAGGGTTTTTTTTTTTTTTAAATTGACCCGTAAGTGAAGTTAGTGAACTCCTGAGTTGTTTGACCAGAGTTTTCTCATATTTTTGTATGGTTAATTTCACAATCTGATACAATAAATAAGCGTGGTATGTAACTGTTCATAATTTTCTCATTACTACTTGAAATAATGGAAAGCAAGAGACAGGAATAAAAATGGAAAGCATTAACTTGTATGACTGGATTTGAATGTTATGTGATAGAAGCACCCAGTTTCCTTTCTTTTCTCAAACATAAGGTATTGAGAGAAGTTTTCCCTGAAGAATACCATTTTCTTTCTTTAATGGTAAGGCTGATCTCGTGCATCCCATTCTCATGTACTAAGTTTCATTCACACTCTCTCATCTCATTTGCTCCCAAACATTCATATCTCTCTCATTAGATAGGGAAAATTGATTATCATTTATTTTATTGTCTTGAGTATTAAAGTCCAATTAAGACTTCAGGACAACACTAAAGGTTCTTATTTAGTCTGTGGAAGATAATTGTGAGAAGGAAGTCAGTTTCCTTATTGAGTTTGTAAAGATTGGATAGTAGGAGCTGTTACAGACTACAAGTTCAAGAGTGGTGATCCAGTCCATGCTATCAAGCCTCAAACTCTGTCTTCTAAAGCTTCTCATCATTCCCTGGGTAAAGGCAAGGCTCCGATCGCTAACAACATCGAGGGAGTTTGAGATAAGTGCTAAAACTGAATGCACAATTGCTAGCAGAGACTTTTATCTAAAAGAAATTAGAAAAAACACATACCATACACAAAGAAGGGGAGACACACACTTAGAAGAAATACCTGAGAATTTGATTTTTCTTTGTCTTGGTAGAGATATTCCATATTTCTCCCCTTCCATCCCAAGTTTATTTTCCTTGTTTTTTTGTAACTTTCCCTCTTCCTTTTTCTGATTCACTGTATTTAAAGTTCAAGGTTCTTATTGAAAATATTGTTTTTTACGTTACGTTATGCTTTACACTCCTTATTATTTGTAAACCGGGTTGATGTGATGCCTATCATGAAACTCGGTATAACAAAAACAATAAATAAATAAATAAATATTCCTGGAAAACAAAAATAAGTCACAAAAAAGATTTCTTAGGAATTAGAATTAAGCATTTGTTAAAAAAAAAAACAAAAAAAAAAAACCAAACCGATTGAAAGAAACTGAATATTATAATTATCTGATTCACTATCTGTAAAAGAACCAAATCTTAGTTCTTGCTTCATTGTTTTCTTTTTATTTACAACTGTTTGTTATTGTTACTGCATTGGTAAAGACAAGTAAGAAAATTGCTGAGGAATAAATAGTATGTAACACATATAAACAATCTCCTGTTATCAAAAAACTCCTTGAAGAAGAAAATTAACTGTATTTATTTAATATTTGCTTAATACCAGCTTAATTCTCTTGAGAAGAATTTTTCTAAAAATAAACAGATTTTAAACTGTTTGAAAAGTGTCTCTTTTTCAAATTTTATTCTCAATTGTAAATATACCTGGGTTAACATCTGAGGATCTGATTATCTTTCAGGAAACTCTAGTTAACACTGTGACATTAACCAGTTCCTGCTTAGAGTGGTTTACAGAAATATTCTGTACTTGAAGCAGAGATACCTGACCTTGCAAAAAAAAAAAAAAACAAACAAATGGCATTCTCATCACTATCGTTCAGATTTCTTTCCAAGGTAGAAACTTTGGACAGTTGCATTAACGGTTTCAGATCATTCCGATACATGACAGGAGATAGATGCTTCCAATTTCACTCTACAGCTAGCCAAACCGGTTAAGCAGTTATAACTGAAGGGGCAGTAAGGATACTCTTCTACCTAGGCCAAATCAAGGGTAGCTGCCTCAGACTTAGAAAGAACTACTACTGGTTCTCTCTAAGCTTGACAGACTTAGAGAGAACCAGTAGCAGGCGGCAGCATCCCTTCTGAAATTCCTCTCCTGGTTCTGTGATCTGGGGCTCTCCTCATGTACTGACGGTAGTTCCTTCCCCTCGTGTTCCCCCAGCATTAACCACAACAGTGGTGTAATCAAAGAAAGACTGACTATTAGCAGATGCATCTCTGGTCATCGTAGTCTGATTCCCCAGATACAGACATTTCACTGGGGCTCCACATGAGCACTGGTTCCACCACAGTCTATATGGGGACAGATATGCTAGCAGGCGCAACCACAAAGGAATCCATGGATCCAACAAACAGGTAAGGTGTTTTCAGCAGGGTAGTTTCTCACCCTGTCTTTCTTGCTTTTTACCATTTTGAAAGAAAAAATACAAACCCCCTCTAAAGCAGGGCTGATCAGTGTGGCTGCTAGTGTTTGATGGTCTCTGCCATTTTGACCCCACCATGAAATTTAACTTTTTTTTTTTTTTGCTATCTCTTTCAAAGATATTTGCCCATGTGTCCTCTGACTCTGAGAGCTTGGGTGACACTGTCTAATGTGTTCTATATAATAATTACTGTCCATCTGATAGCTGTTATACTTTCGACCCTCCATTACGAAGTGGAAATGTAAACAGCTCTTTGTATTTTTTATTTTTTAATTCAAACTCATTTAAAAGCTGGTGCCTAACATTTTTAAAAGAGGGGTGAAGGGAGAAGAGATTGTTTCTTTTTCTATTCAAAGCAGCCTCTATTTGTGTTATCCTTGTATGCCTAATTTGGAAATTGCCCTGGAGTTTGCAGTCCAGCCCATTTGCAGAACTCTAGGATACTTTTCCTGAAGCTCTGTCTAACCTGGTAAAAAAAAAATTGTCAGGTTTCATTTTTACCAATAAGATTTTATATATTGACTCTAATGTACTCAGTGGGTGTTGAAATGGTGACACCTTTTTTCCCCCTAACCAATTGGTGATTCAATTTCAGTGGTGCAGCTGGTGTGGTTACTTAGCATTTTCAATGCATGTCACTCCTCAGCACATGGCTTGTTTGTGTTGCGCAGGAGGTAGACCATTGAGCCGAGGTGGGGTTGATGCCATCCGCAGGGCAAGCCCTTCGGGTCCCCACTGTCAGTAGGTGGAGCTGGCTGACTGATGAAGGCCGGCTGGAGCTTCACCAATACCAGCCCTCGTTCCCCGCAGTTTCAGCCCTTGGGTACCAGGGCCAGCTAGAGTTAAGTGGGCCTCCGTCCGAGGTCTTCTAATGGACGAGGAGGAGGTCAGCCAGGGGCCAGCAGCAGTGAAGCTAGCGAGTCTGGTCTGGATGAGGTGGAGTCCCAAAGACTCGGATGCCAATTGGAATGAGAGGCAGGCCGAAGCCTAAAAAGCCAAGTCCAGAAAGAGTACAGTAGACGCGTCATTGAACAGGCTGAAGTCAGGGCATGCAGCAGGCAAGGTAGAATGGTAAGGCAAAGCAGAGGTCAGGTCCAGGAGATGATCAGTAGCGTGGTCAGGCAAAGCAGAGTTCAGGTCCAGGAGACAGTCCGTAGAACAAGTAGAGTAACACAGGATCACAGGAACAAGGGAGAATACGGGAACTAGGAACAGGAACACGAACAAGACAGGAACCAGGAACACGAAGCAATCACCAGAGGAAGTAATGAAGTACACGACCAGCGTGAAGACCTGTTGCAAAGGCAACTAACTGAGGCTGGGCCCGGCCTTATATACCGGGACCCAGTGATGTCATCATCCGGGGCCACAGGTTAGTTTCCCGCTGTGGCCCCTTTAAAGGAAGAGGAGATGCGCGTGTGCCTAGGAAGGGGCGCAGCGCGGCACGGGACGGCGGCATCTCCCCGCGCAACACGGACGTCTGTAGCAGAGACAGGAGCACTGGGGGTGGCCCGAGGTCGTAGGCGGTGGCCCATGGCTGCGAAAGAAGTGGAGCCAGACGGAGGAGAAGACAAAAGAGGGTAAGAGGGCCTGGACATGGGCCTGCCGCGGCCGGCACACGCAACATTACCCCCCCTTTCACCCCCCTCTTGGAAGTCTGGGTTTGCCCGGATGGGCACGATGATACTGCAGGAGGAGGCCTTTGTCCAAGATGTTATGAGCTGGCTCCCAAGAATTTTCCTCTGTCTGTAACCCTCCCAGGTGAGGAGGTATTCCCACTGATGGCCCCTATGGCGGACATCCAAGACTTTGTGGACCTTGTAAGTAGTATCAGACTCAGCAACCAGATGAGATGGTTCTGGTACTTTACAAGATGGCCAAGAAAGAAACACCGGCTTCAGTAGTGACACATGGAATGTGTTGTGGATACCCAGAGTTGATGGTAACTGGAGCTGGTATGTGACAGGTCTGATACGTTGGATGACTGGAAAAGGTCCAATGTATCTAGGTGCAAATTTCTGAGATGGTATCTTGAGATAGATGTATCGTGTACTTAACCAGACTTTTTGACCAGGAAGGAATTCAGGAGTGGAGCCTCGACGGGTATCTATGGATTTCTTAGTCCAAGCCGCTGCTTGATGCAACTGAAGATTGGTTTGATTCCACAGGGCCTTAGGAGCATCAGCAGTGGTTTGTGCTGCTGGCAAGGGCACTGCCAGTGGGATAGGCAGTAGAGGCCTTGGCTGCTTACCAAAGACGATGTTGAACGGCGATACTCCTGTAGCAGCAGCGATGTGGGAGATATGGGAAAACTCCGCCCAAGGGAGAAGCTCTGCTCAGTTGTCCTGCCAATCATTTATATAGGTACATAGAAAGGCTTTCAGGGAACAGTTCATATGTTCTGCTTGACCATTGACCTGTGGATGATAAGCTGTGGTAAGGCTGATGTTGATACCGAACTTTCAGCATAGAGCGCGCCAGTAGCGGGCTACAAACTGGGGTCCTCTGTCCGAGACTGTCCTTAGGTAAGCCGTGTAAGCGGAATACATGGAGAAAGAAAAGGCGTGCCAATTCTGGAGCAGAAGTTAGGCCAGGCAGTGAAACAAAATGGGCCATTTTAGAAAACCTATCGATGATGACCCATATAACAGTGTTTCCTTTAGATGGCGACAGATCCACAATAAAATCCTTGGAAAGGTGTGTCCATGGCTCCTCCGGAGCAGGAAGTGGCTGGAAAAGGCCTCGGGCCAGCCGACCGGGTGTTTTTGCTGTGCATGGATATTGCAGAAATCAACATACGCCCTGGCATCCGTGGCCATGGTAGGCCATCAGAAGAATCGCTGGAGTAGTGCAAGCGTTCGAGCCCATCCTGGATGACCAGCAAATTTAGAATCATGTGCCTATCGGAGGACTCTCTCATGAAGGTGACAAGACACAACTGTTTTCCTGGCAGGGACTGTGAAAGTAGCGGATAAGCAGATACATGTGGGATCGATGATGTGACTAGGCTCTTTGGGAACATCTTTGGGTTCAAAGGAACGAGACAGGGCATCAGCCCAGAGGTTCTTTTCTGCTGGCCGATACCGAAGCTTAAAATTAAACCTGGAGAAGAACAAGACCCAACGGGCCTGGTGAGTGTTGAGATGCTGGGCATGACTCAGGTGTTCGAGGTTTTTGTGATCAGTGAAAAGAGTAAATTTATGGTGAACGCCCTCTAACCAAGAACGCCATTCCTCTAACGCAAGCTTAATTGCAAGCAGCTCCCGATCTCCGATACTGTAATTCTGTTCGGCGGGGGAGAAAAAGGAAAATGGAGTCAGGGTCCCAGATATCGAATGCTGGCTCAGGACCACCCCAGCCCCAATAGCAGAGTCATCCACCTCAACTAGAAAGGGGCAGTTTGGGTGTGGGTGGCGTAGACAGGGTCCAGCAAGAAAAGCCTTTTTAAGGCGTTGAAAAGCTGTAAGGGCCTCAGGAGACCAGTTCCGAGTATTATGGCCCTTACGGGTCATGGCCGTGAGGGGAGCCGCCAGAGTGGAGTAGTTGGCATTGAAGTGGTGATAGTAATTAGTGAACCCTAGGAATTGTTGTAGGGCTCGGAGACGAGTTATGGCATTTAAGCCGTGATAGTCAATACACGGCCTTAAGGATCCGTACTTCTTTGTGACGAAAAAAATCCCGCTCTGGCGGGAGAAGTTGAAGGTCGAATGAACCCTTTAGCCAGGTTCTCTCGGATATACTCCATCTTAGCACGAGTCTCAGGCTGCGACAGAGGGTAATTCCGGCCTCGAGGAGGCATGGTACCAGGTAGAAGTTCAATTGGACAATCAAACCTACGGAGAGGCGGTAGGATATCAGCCTTCTGTTTTTATTTATTATTTTATTTAAATTCTTTTAATATACTGAGGCTCAAAACAAAGTCTTATCGTACCGGTTTACAGTATAACCAGGGGAAACTAATAACCAGAAGAAGAAAGTTACAATGAACAGGGATTACAATACAGGACAATTGAAAGAGGAAGAATTAGTTTAACAAAGTTCTCCTAAGAGTAAAACGAAATAGTACACCACTGATTAGCATGGACAATTAACTGAGTGGTTCAAGCATAACAGTTCCTTTCAATAATAGTTGGGGGAAGAATTTGTCATGGGAAGGCTTGAGAGAACAGCCAGGTTTTCAGTTTCTTTCTAAAGGAGAGCAGACATTGTTCCTGGCGAAGATCTGCGGGAAGTGTGTTCCATAGCTGCGGTCCCGAGGTGGACAGTGCTCGTTTTTGGATGGACTTGTGAATGAAGGATTTATAAGGGGGCGCCTGGAGAGTTCCTTTGTGTGTGTATCTAATTGGCCTGTTGGAAGTATGGGGTTCAAGTGGGATTGTTTTGAGAAAACATCCTCAAAGTCCGCGTATGGAGCTGGAATGCCGGAGGACGTGGTCGCTAGAGAAACTGCAGGAGGTGGTACCACCTTTTACAAGCAGGTCTGATGACAGGCTGGACTCCATTCGATGAGCTGGAGAGCTACCCAATCAAATTCAGGGGAGTGACGCTGGAGCCAGGGTAAGCCCAAGACCACAGGGTGAATTGATTTTTCTAAGACGAGGAATTCCACCTCTTCAACATGGAGAGTGCAAGTGAGAAGGCGAACTGGCTTGGTTATCAAGGAAATCCAGCCGGGTAAAGGCTCACCATAAATAGATGCAATATTCAGAGAGGTTTCTAAGGAGCGGGTAGCAATACCCAAGAGCTGAACTAAATCCTAGAGAATTAAATTCCCCCCTGCTCCGGAATCAATCAGAGCAAGGACTGGGAAGGACCAGGAGACCCAGGTTAATGTTACTGGGAGAGATAACTGAGGGGTTGGTGAAGTAGCACCCAAGCTCAGGACCCCCACTGAACTTAGGCCTGGTAGTTTCCTGGATGGACTGGACAGGTCTGGAGACGGTGGCCTAAAGCTCCACAATATAGACATAGGCCTGACTGCCTCTGCTGGAGGCGCTCTTCTGGGGACAAACGCCCAACTGCATGGGCTCTTCTGCTTTCACTAGCAAGGGAGTCCTGCCAGAGGCGGGACTTGTGGTAGGTGGTGAGTGGAAGCGCTCCAAGATGAACCTCCGGGGGGTTTGAGCCTCTCGATGGCGCTCTTGGAGGTGATGGTCGATGCAGCCTATTAGGTTGATGAGGTCTTCAAGGGAAGACGGGAGCTCATGGGCTGCCAGTTCATCTTTGAGCTGAGGAGATAGTCCGTCCAGGTAAATGGCTTGAAGGCAATCTTCTTGCCAGGAAAGCTCTGTAGCCAAAGTCCGAAATTCTATGGTATAGTCAAAAAGGGTTCATTGACCTTGCCGCAAATGAAGCAGATTGATGCTTGCCATAGCTTGCCATCCAGGGTCTTCAAAGGTCCAATGAAAGATGGACAGAAAGCGAGAAAGTTCTTGTAGGAGCGAGTCCGACTGCTCCCACAGGGGCGAAGCCCATGCCAACACCTTATCTTCCAGTCGAGACAGAATGAAGGTAACCTTTGTGAGTTCGTCCTGGAAGATGGACGGCTGCAGAGCAAATTGCATGAAGCATTGATTAATAAATCCTCTGCAGAGCTTGGAATCACCGTTGAAATGAGGCGGAGCTGGTAGGGCCAGCAAAGCCCTGGAAGAAGAGGGAGACAGCTGTTAGTTGGCTGAAGCTGGTACAGGAACTGAGTGATCAGGCTGGGCATCAAGTCGGGCATGAAGACGCTCAATGGAAGAGGCCAATGCCTCAAGGAACCGCTGCTGTTCTTTCACTTTAGAGGCCAGGTCAGGGATGGCCTGGAGGGCACATGGCTCTGCCGAGTCCATGGCCTTTGCAACCTGTTGCGCAGGAGGTAGATCCTTGAGCCGAGGTGGGGTTGACGCTACCTGCAGGGCAAGCCCTACGGGTCCCCACCGTAAGTAGGTGGAGCTGGCTGACTGACAGAGACCGGCTGGAGCTTCGCCAATACCAGCCCTCATTCCCCATAGGTTGAGCCCTTGGGTACCAGGGCTGGCTGGAGTTAAGTGGGCCTCTGTCCGAGGTCTTCTGATGGATGAGGAGGACATCAGCCAGGGGCCAGCAGCGGTGAGGGTAGTGAGTCTGATCTGGATGAGGCGGAGTCCCAAAGACGCGGATGCCAATTGGAACGAGAGGCAAACAGGGGATGCCCGAGTAAGAACAGGCTGAAGCCTGAAAAGCCAAGTCCAGAAAGAGTACAGTAGAGGCGTCATTGAACAGACTGAAGTCAGGGCAGACGGCAGGCAAGGTAGAATGGTAAGGCAAGGCAATGGTCAGGTCCAGGGGATGATCAGTAGCATGGTCAGGCAAAGCAGAGGTCGGGTCCAGGAGATGATCAGTAGCGTGGTCAGGCAAAGCAGAGGTTGGGTCAAGGAGTCAGTCCATAGAACAATTAGAGGAACACAGGAACAAGGAAGAATACCGAAACTAGGATCAGGAACACGAACAAGACAGGAACCAGGAACACAAAGGAATCACCAGAGGAAGCAACGAAGTACACTGTTGCAAAGTGACCATGGACCACTGTTGCAAAGTGACCATGGACCACTGTTGCAAAGAGACCATGGAGACCTGTTGCAAAGGCAACTGAGGCTGGGCCTGGCCTTATATACCAGGACCCAGTGACGTCATCATCCGGGGCCTAAGTTTAGTTTCCTGCCGAGGCCCCTTTAAAGGAAGAGGAGATGTGCACACTCGCCTAGGGAGGGGCGTGGCGTGGCATAGTGGTGTTTCCCGCGGAGCATGGACGTCCGTAGCGGAGACAGGAGCACCTGGGGTGGCCAGAGGTTGTAGGCGGCGGGCCATGGCCATTAGAGAATTGGAGCCAGATGGTAGAGCAGGCAAAATAGGGTAAGAGGGCCTGGCTGCGGGCCTGCTGCGGCCGGCACACACAACAATTTGCAGTAGACATGTGGTAGAGCTAAACTAATGTTTATCCAAGAGCCAACGCTTTTGTTTTTTTAATTTATTATTTATTGACATTTGATATACCGCTTTTTACCACAAATGGCCTTGAAGCAGATTATAACAAAATTAATATAACAGACAGGATATTTTCTCCCAGTAGTCCCTCATCTCCAATTGCCAGATTGCTACAGCAACTTCATGTGGCTGAGGGAGTCAGACATAACTCATGAGGGTGATGAGGGTGATGGCATTCTTCGAGCTCATTGAAATTACTATGATAAATTAAATCAAATATAATTCATTGATTACAAAACTGCTGTGTGTAATTATAAGGTCATTATTACATTAAAAATGTTACGTCAGTCTAATGAAATGGACTGCTGGCTTATGTCTAGTTCTGTTTGGTAGTTTCATTAACTGCTCATCTGTTTATTTATAATCATTATAGAAGGCAAGATAGAATTTTATTTGGCATAATTGTTAGGGAGTCTGACACATCAGCATTTGCAAAATATTCTGAAAATGTGCAACAAGCTGCTCGTACAGTTCTGTGCTGTACATACTTAAAATTCTTTGGTACGTGCTGGTCTTCCTATTCAGAGACTGCTTTCATCTGAAACTGTTCTAGCAGGGAACTATGTAGATTAGACTCCAAGTTAAGCCTTATTTCATAGCAGTTTATTGAGACAATTTTGCCCATCTTGGAAGCAGCCTTTATTGGGATGACCGTAAAGTTAGTTTGTATCATATTATTTTCAAAACAAAATGTCTACATGATTTATTTACAGGGTTTGAAAAATATGCATTGCTAAGTATGAACCTAATCAGGCCCAGATGAGTTCATAGGCATTACATTTTAGAAGCGCACTGTTTGGGGGGGGGGGGGGGGGGAGAAGCATGGTGCTGAGTGGGTAGGACATGGGCAGGGCAATTAAGGATTTAAAGGGGATGCAAAAATTGAAAGCCTACATTAAATATATAAAAGTACTCATGCCCCAGCACCCCTTTCTCCTTTTTGCCCCCGCATTAATACACCATACCATGCCTAGAACCCCTTTCCCCCTACCTCCCCTCCCATTAACACTCCATGCCATGTCCAGCATCTATTTTCTCTCTTTTATGCCCAGCATCATATCCTTCTCATCCCATTCCATTCTCGCTCATTCCCTCTCTTTTCCCCCTCTCGCCTAGCTCAGCCTCCTTCCTTATCAGCTCAACATTGGTGCTACAGTCGAACTCTACAGTCCTCCTCATTTTCACGGGCCTGCACCACGCCGCGCTGGTGGGATCCCATCTCTCTAGCTATTCTGCATGGGGAGCAGGAAGATGCTGAATAGGAAATATCATTTAGGCTGCCGGCATTGCTATTCAGTGCGGGGAGCAGGAAGGGGCCGAATGAGTGAGTCATTCAGGCTGCTGGCATGGCTATTCAGCATGGGTTGCAGGTACAAGAGCAGGAGGGGACCGAAACGGGTGATGTCATCTAGGCTGCCGGCAGAGCACTTTTGCAATTTTGGTCCCAGAGGAAACTGCCTTCCTCGCCTATGTGCAAATCCATGCCTGAATATAATGAGGACAACAGAATAATGGCAGATCTGGAGACAGTTCAGTGAAATTCATCTTCTGCCTCCAATTTTTTCTGTTTCTTTACAGAAATGTAATTATTAGATTGTTTGTCTAATTACTTTCTTCTTGATAGCCCACATACCCCTCTAGGCATCAAAGTAGGCTGCAATTCTAAAGTACACCTAGCCTAGGTATATTAAATAACTATAAAACACTTATTTCTCCAAACCTCAATCCCAACCACCTGACCATCCCTAAAACCCTACAAACTAAAAGAGTTCCTTATAAAGCATCTTAAAATGCCACCTTATAAAGCCACATGTTTACTAACTTCCTAAATCTGAAATAATTATTCCTGCCTCAGATCTCTTGATGGAAGAACATTCCAAAGACTGGGTGTGACACAACTAAATGCAAATCTCCATGTAATAGAGAGCTGAGCAGTCTCAACAGAAGTATCGACAGCAGCACCTGTGAAACTGAACATAAAATCTGAATAAGCTTATGCCATGCCAAGGTGTCAGCCAAATATGGCAGTCCATTTCCATGTGGACACTTGAAAGCCAGTATTAAAATCTTAGGGGTGGATTTTAAGAGCCCTGCTCGCCTAAATCCGCCCAAATCCGGGCGGATTTAGGCGAGCAGGGCCCTGCGCGCCGGTGAGCCTATTTTACATAGGCTCACCGGCGTGCGCAGACCCCGGGACTCGCGTAAGTCCCGGGGTTCTCCGAGGGGGGCGTGTCGGGGGGTGGGCCCGAACCGCGCGGCGTTTAGGGGGCGTGCCGGGAGCGTTTCGGGGGCGGACCCGGAGGTGTGGTTACGGCCCGGGGCGGCCCGGGGGCGTGGCCGTGCCCTCCGGACCCGCCCCCAGGTCGCGTCCCGGCGCGCAGGAGGCCCGCTGACGCGCGGGGATTTACGCCTCCCGGAGGGAGGCGTAAATCCCCCGACAAAGGTAAGGGGGGGCTTAGACAGGGCCGGGTGGGTGAGTTAGGTAGGGGAAGGGAGGGGAAGGTGAGGGGACGGCAAAAGGAAGTTCCCTCCGAGGCCGCTCCGATTTCGGAGCGGCCTTGGAGGGAACGGGGGTAGGCTGTGCGGCTCGGCGCGCGCCGGCTACACAGAATTGATAGCCTTGCGCGCGCCGATCCAGGATTTTAGTGGATACGCGCGGCTCCGCGCGTATCTACTAAAATCCAGCTTACTTTTGCTGGCGCCTGATGCGCCAGCAAAAGTAGGCCTATTCGCATAGTTTGAAAATCTACCCCTTAATTTGTAGTCTAAACTTGTCATGGTGTAACCTGACATGCAGTGTCTCCGAGACCTACAGTACCTGAATGTAAAACCGATGTGATATCTCAGATCGAATGTCGGTATATAAAAAATAATAAATAAAATAAATAAATGACTCATCCTCGGCTGCAGAGACCCTTAGCAAGCCTCATCACCAGCCTTGCTAAGCTCCTCCTCACTGCTCTTGTCATGCCCAGCCATGCCAGAACCACCTTGCCTCCTCATGGAGTCACCCTTGGCTCTCTGATCAGGTCCCTCTAGTCTTGTACCTTGCCTTGTGGCCTATGGGCCTTCTGCGGTCATGCTCCTTGTCTTGTGGCCCACCTAGGCTTTACCTTACCTTATGACCTCTGGATCTTCTTATGCTTTGCTCGTCTTGTAGCTTATCTAGGCCTGGCCTGGCCTTACCTTGCCTTGTGGCCTTCAAGCCTTATGCTTTCTTGCTCCTTGTCTTACAGCCTAACCAGGCCTTTCCTTGTTTAGTGGCATGCGGGCCGCTGTCTAGCGGCCTTTAGGCCTCCAGCCTTGCTGCCTTTGGGCTTCTATGTTCTTTGTTGTCTTGCCTAGTCCTTGTCCAGTCCTGTCCAAGTCTGTCTTGTCCAGTCCTGCCTCTGTTTGTTTGGTGTTGCAGTGCCCAGCCCAGTCCTAGTATTCACTCTTTGTCTTACCAGTACTTTGTCTTCCCCCAGCCTGTATCTAGTTCCTGTCCAGTATCCAGCCTTGCTTGTGTCTCTCCTAGTCTGTGCCCAGTACCTTGCCTTGTCCGTGTTCATGCTTATATTCAGTCCCAGTCTCAGCTCAGTGTCCTGCTTCACCCTATTCAGCTTGTCCAACCTTGCTCCATCCAGTTCAACTCTGCAGTGACGTAGCTAACCAATGACTAATATGGCCATGGCTATAGGGACCAGAATTAAAGGGGGCCACTGTGTCAGCACTACCACTGCTGGCCCCACTAGGGACTTAATTCTGCGCTGCGGCTGCCATGTGCCACAACTTCACTTTCTGCTTCCTCCCAACCCTACGCGCTTCCCCTGTTGACATGATTAGACACTTGTAGCCACGTAGATGTAGTGCTAAACATGTACTGTATCTGCCTGGTTCCCTAAGAAAGGTATTTTAACATAAACCCTGTCCACTGCACTAGTATATATTCTATATCAAAATACTAATACTAATAGCAAGTAGCAGAGATTTTGTTAAATGTATAAACATCCAGTTTAAAGTCATATTTACGATAGTCTTCTGTTTGATGCTTTTTTTTCCTTGAAGAGGTACAGTACAACTTGCCTGCTATGGATAGTAAAGGGACAGATGTTTTGTTATTAAAAGCTATACTTAATTGATGATTTCTGGATCTGATGTCAGTATTGTAAATATTTGGATCTCTTCATCAGCTGCCAGTAGAAGGTCTTCTAAAAACTCACATAATTAGGGAACTTAAAAAAACACTTTTGTAAATTATTGAATGAAGCATCAGGTACTCTGAAATCATCAGAAAAATCAGATTTTGTATATTATTCAGTTTTCTGTAACAGACAGTTAATTTTGCAATACAAACATTGGTCTCTCTCTTCTGAGCAATGGAGCAGGCAGCTTGTGAAATAGATGTGACTATCTGTACAATGAAAGGAAGCATTTAGAAACATAGAAACATAGAAACATAGAAATGACGGCAGAAGAAGACCAAACGGCCCATCCAGTCTGCCCAGCAAGCTTCACACATTTTTTCTCTCATACTTATCTGTTTCTCTTAGCTGTTGGTTCTATTTACCTTCCACCCCCACCATTGAAATATCTAGCTTGATTAGTTAGGGGTAGTAGGGGTAGTAACCGCCGCAATAAGCAAGCTACACCCATGCTTATTTGTTTTACCCAGACTATGTTATACAGTCCTTATTGGTTGTTTTTCTTCTCCCCTGCTGTTGAAGCAGGGAGCTATGCTGGAAATGCGTGATGTATCAGTCTTCTCCCATGCCGTTGAAGCAGAGAGCCATGCTGGATATGCATCGAATGTGAAGTATCAGACACATTTGGTTTGGGGTAGTAACCGCCGTAACAAGCCAGCTACTCCCCTCTTTGTGAGTGTAAATCCATTTTTCCACATTTCCTCTTGCTGTTGAAGTTTAGAGCGATGTTGGAGTCACAGTAAGCATGTGTATGTTTATTGAATAAGGGTATTGTCTCCAGGCAGTAGCTGTCATTCTGGTGAGTCACCCACTCTTCATTGCAAGCCCTGGCATATTTGCCAGGGCTTGCAAATATGCAAAATTTATGTTGGAGATTTTTTGGCTTAGTTCTGCTAGGCTCCTGGTCACGCAATGTACTTCTCAAGGCTCGGCTTGGCTTGCTTTTGGGAGCTGTTGAAACAGAACTGCAAGGAAAGTGCACAAGGGAGTCAGACAGATCCCCCAGGCTGATAATTCCCTGCAGTCTGCCCCTGGCTCTAAAATACAGAACACAAATTAAACCAATGTACTCAACTTTGCATTGTGTAGCATGTTCTACATCAGTAATAAAGCCATCATTAGAAATTAGCTTGCCTTCACAGGGAGTTACAGGATTTAACATTCCTGTTTAACTAGATTCCTATAATATTTTAATAAACCAACAATGTTGCTTTATTAAGGACATTTTTCTTAAGTAACTAAGTAGTAGAGCATATTCTAAAGCAGCAGTGAGCAAACAGAGCTGCAGTCCTTCTTCCATCCATGCAATCAGTTGGGTCTCCCACAGGTTTAGCTACACCTCTTATTTATATATATGTGTGTATATATATATGCAGGGACAGTGGAATCACTAAGCAAACTAGGCCTGGACCTAGGGCGCCATCCATTGGGGGCGCGAGCCGTGAGCAGTGGTGCCAAAGAGCAGTGGAGATTCGTCAATCTCCACTCCTCTTTGCCGCCGCGGCACCTCTGCTCTCGGCTCCACATGGCTCGCGCCCCCTAATGGGGGTGGCAGCATGACCGAGGCGGTGGCACTCCTTGCTGCCACTCGTGCCCCCTAATGGGGGTGGCAGCGCGACCGGTGGGGGCGCAAGGCAGAAGGTGCCTAGGGCACTTAATCCCCTTGCACCGGCCCCATATATATTAAGTCCATATTAAGAAACATTTATATGGCTAACTTAGAAGTTAGTTGGCTAAGTTAGGGGCATTCTGGGGGTGTAAGTGGGAGGAGCTGAGTTAGCTGGCTAAGTTAACCAGCTAACTCTGATATTCAGAGCTGGCTAACTCTGATATTCAGAGTTAGCTAGCTCCTTTGGCTAGCTAAGTCTGGTTGGGTCAAAGAGCTGTCCTAAAGTTAGCTGGCTAAGTCTAGCTGGCTAGTTTTAAGATAGCTGGCTATATTCAATAGTGCACCTGCACTATTGAATATATCTCCAAAGTTAGCTGGATAAGTTTATCTACTAGCTTTGCTATCTGGATAGTGACCGAATATGGACATATCTATCTATCTACTTATCTGTCTACCTATCTGTCTAGGTGTCTGTATCCATTGTAAATATTTATAGTGGATTTCTGTTCTGGTGTTAAAGTCTCTTGCCAATTAATCAGCTCTTGAACCAATTGCCAAATAATGAAACAATCATACTACCAGCCAGTGTCAGTCACATATGCATTCACAGTCTCTCAGATACAGACAACCACTTTGTGTTTGAGAGAGTATGAGTGTGTATGTTTCACTCTGACACAGACACACACACATTCTTGTTCTCAGTGTGTGGGATTCTGTGTCATAGAGAGAGACATCCACACATACTCTTTTTATTAGAGGGAAAGACGTTCCACAAAGAACACACACACACACACTCAGGCACACATACTGGCTGCTGTACTGCTGCTCATGTGCTCACAGAGTGAGTACCCCAATTCCCAGCATTTCCCTAGTCTGCAGCAGCCCCTTTCCTATTCCAATTACCACCTCTTCTTGGCTTCCCCACAGTCTAGAAGATTCACTGGTTGCTCCCCTCAGACTTCAGCTCAGCCCAGCCACCTCCCCACCATTGCACAGACACTTCTTCTTGGCTCACCCCCTCCATTTCTGTAACTGCAGCTTGCCTCCACTTTTCCATGCTCTCTCACTCATGCCACCACTACCAATTCCAATTTATTTATTGATTAATCACATTTCTTATAAATAAATCAAAGAAATGATTTATGAATTTTGGGTATACCATACATGACAGAAATAATTGGTGACTTCTCTTCTAAAAAAGCTTTTTCTTTTTTTTTGTGAGAAAACCAAAACCATCTACAAAGCTTACCACAGATTCAGTCTTTGTTTGTATTTCCCTAGTTGGATCAGATGTCAATTGCTTATATTTGCAATCTTGTAATTGTGATTGGATACTGCTGATGTACTGTGATCTATTTTGAAGGTTAATAGTGCCCCCTTTATCTACCATATGTATAATCACATTAGAATTGTCAGTTAATTCTCTGACAGTTTACGAGCTGCCCTCAAAAAATTAAAAAACACCTTATCATGGTTCCGTTCCATTTGGGTCAAATCAGGCAATACTAGATTGTGAATGTTGAATGTAACAATCCATAGGGCCAGGAGGACACCACTTAGATGAACCTTTAATAATGATCTCGTGTCCTGATCTTGAAAAAAAACCTTTAATTGTAACTGTCTAATGAATTGAAAAAATGCAATTCTACATTCAAAGCCATTATGGATATGAGTCGGGACAAAAGATAATCCCTGTTGTAAAGCCCATTTTTGAATATTGGATAAATACATTTTTTACAAATTTATAACTGATTCACTTCCTCAGAAAAGCCCAAGTCTCTGGGCGCGCTCTCTCCTCTCCTTCCATATCGTATCTCGCACGGCTATTGTGAAATCTCTTTACCCCTCTTCCTCTCTGAGAACTTTCTAAAAAAAGATCTATTGCCACCATCATTTCTGTCTTCATTCACAGTAGAAAATTTGTCGGAAGATGAATTTTTATCAAAGGTTACCATCTTATTTTTATCTTTCTCCTTTGTTTTAAGAGTGGGAGCTTGATCTTTAACCATCCAAATATACATCTTTTTAGAATGATAATCTTGTTCATCTCTTTTATATTTATTAATTTTGCCTTGTCTGATACTATCAAGAAATGAATCAAGTTTGTGATTGAACTCCTTTAACATTCTTTCATAATCATCCATGGATACCTCTGTTTGTAACTTTGTGGAAATCTCTTTGTGGGTTAATCTCACCAACAGATGTCTTGATCTTCTCAACTATTAACACCATTAAATCTAATGAACACTTGTTCAAAATAGAGATGATGGTGGCAATAGATCTGATTGGTTTAAAACATTTTATTTTAGGTTTGTTTCATCAACAATATATTTTTATTTGATGTCAAATTTTGCACAATTAAATTAGTTTCATCACTGGATTAATTATAGAAATACCAGTTTTACGTTCAATATGATGGCTGACAAAGAAAAATTCTACTTTTTGGATGTTTTTGTTATATTAAAAAATGGTCAGATAAGCACCACCCTGTTTAGGAAGCCCATTGACCACAATAATCTATTGCGTTATCAAAGTCACCATCCCAATGCATTAAAAAGAGGGCTGCCAGTTTTTAGGTTGAAAAGAATTTGTTCTGATATTAATGATTTTAAGCAACAATCTGTGATACTGGGAGATCAGTTATTGGAGTGTGGATACCCATCAAAATTAAACAAACCTATTTAAGAGCTCAGTTTTCTGATCTGGAGTCCTTATTGGAGTACAGACAAAAGACATAAAATCTTGATTTATATGTGTATTGCCTTACACTGACTGTACTAGGGATGTTGTGGTTTTCATTCAAAATCACTGGAAAGTTTTGTTGATCCACAATATTTTGCAAGAGCGTTCATTATTTGCTTTTTTCCAAGGAAGAAATTTGAGGGATTCTTTAGTTTATTCTACATTTAGGGGTAGATTTTAAAAAATTGTGCGTTCGCGTACTTTTGTTGGCGCACCAGTTGCCAACAAAAGTATGCTGGATTTTAGTAGATACGCACGTAGCCGCGCGTATCTGCTAAAATCCAGGATCGGCGCGCGCAAGGCTGCCGATTTTGGGCAGCCGGCGCGCACCGAGCCGCGCAGCCTGCCTCCGTTCCCTCCGAGGCCGCTCCGAAATTGGAGCGGCCTCGGAGGGAACTCTCTTTCACCCTCCCCTCACCTTCCCCTCCCTTCCTCTACCTAACCCACCCCCCCGGCCCTATCTAAACCCCCCCTACCTTTGTCCACGGATTTACGCCTCCCGGAGGGAGAAGTAAATCCCCGCGCGCCAGCAGGCCACTGGCGCGCCGAGACACAACCCAGGGGCAGTTCCGGAGGGCGCGACCACGCCCCCGGGCCGAAACCACGCCCCCGAAACGCCGCGTCCCGCCCCCAAAACGCCACGTCGATCGGCCACGCCCCCGACTAAAAACCCTGGGACTTACGTGAGTCCCGGGGCTCTGCGCGCGCCGGCAGGCCTATGGAAAATAGGCGCGCCGGCGCGCAAGGCCCTGCTCGCCTTGCGCACCGGCGCGGATTTCCACCCGGATTTACGCGAGCAGGGCTTTTAAAATCCGCCCCTTAGTTTATTCTTCTGAACCATAAATAATCTACATATCATGTTTTATATTGCCCAGTATGTAATTATCTATACTCTTAATTTTGATCCTCTGGCCAAATGCACTTCTTTTGAATTTATTTGATATTATTTATTTTCAAGTTTAATACTATCAGCTATTTACCCTTTAGTTCATTTTATGCTCTCCTATTTTAATTTATAGTTTTAATGTTTATGATCTATGTATCCTTATTTATTTGTTTTGGATTGTAAAGCTTTTGCTAAGTTAATGTTCATTGTAAACCGAGGTGATGTTTCCTTACGTGCCGCGGTATATAAAAACCCTTAAATAAATAAATAATAAATAAATACATTAAGATCTGAGAAATTGAATGAATAAATATCTGGACATAGTGCTTGTGGCTCTTGTGACATTTACTCTTCCTCAGTGACTGGTTTACAATTCTCATTATTTGACATCAATTTTAAAAGAATACACAATATGGATTGTCATTCTTCTTTTGTTGTGTATTTGATTTTGAGCCCTTGTAGATTGTCTTACATTGGTCATACAACCCATAAAGTAAAGACTGGACTGATTGAACACAGAAGTTGTGTAATATGGGTAAAATGTGTGCCCCAATGGTATCTCATTTTATTTCAGCACAACATGTGTTTCAACATATTAAGTAGACTGTCATCAATTATGTGCCTCCTAATGATCGTGGTGGTGACCTACTGAAGAAACTTTCTTTTAAAGAACAAATGTGGATCTTTAAATTTCATTCGCTATCACCTAACAAGTTTAAATGAGGCTGTAGAGTGGCAAGATATAGAATAATACGTCACACAACGTTTTCATCCTTGATTGGTTCCTTTGTTGTATTGGGGTTTTTTTTGGTTTTTTTTAAATATGTGTTTTGTTTCCTTTGCAGAAGGAAGGATCTGTTTCAAGATGGCAAGTACCCTGATGCAGAAAGTCTAATGCCATAACTCTTGAAATGCTGTGCAAAGTCTGGTAACCAGTCCAGAATATGTTTTGGTCTTGCTTCCTTGACTAAAAGATACGTTTTTTACATTTGTTTCTATTTGAAAAGCAAGCAAAAGCTATTTCAACTTTGATAAATGTATTTTATCTGCACAACGAGAAATCTAAGCAGAGACTTATGATGATACTTTAATAATTTTGTGTGCTGTTTGATCCTTGGTACTGGGTTGTTTTTTTGTTAATTTGTTTCAAATAGCCAGGAAACATGGAAGGATAGACTGGATGAGATAAACATATAATTAATATAAACAAATACTTCATTAAATCAACAAAATTGATTCCTTATACAGACAAATTCAGAATAAAACAGTAAAAATGGTCATTGAGATGAAACAAATTAAGAAAAGTCAGAAAAAGTCCTGGAAAAGAGAAAAGGTTTTAGGGCCTTCCTTAATTTCAAATAGTCTTTTTTACAACATAGTTGTAGTGGCAGAGTGTTCCAAAAACTAGGCGCCAGCCAGGAAAAACAAATCTCTCGTGTACAGTGAAGCCTGATTTGTCTAGGGGATGGGAGACCCAAAAGTTCTTGCTTTGAAGATTGAAGTGTACATGATGGACAATGGGGTACTATAAGATGCGCTAAATAGGTACTAGCTCCAAAACAAAAGTCCTTACGTCAAACATCCTATTTTAAACTAAGGAAAGAAACTGGAAGGCAATGAAGGTTGTACAGAAGAGAAGTGACATGATCACATTTTCTCTTACTTATGAAGATTATTTTAGCAGCAGTGTTTTGAACAGTTTGTAATCACCTGATCTGGTTAGAGGTTAGTCTATGAAATAGGGAATTACAATAATCAATTTGGCTACGTATCAAGGTGTGAGTAGGAAGTTTCAAGTCTGAAGCATCTAAAAATGGTTGGAGTCATCTAATGAATCACAAGAAGAAATAGAATTTCTGTAATAGGTAGAAATATGAGTGGAGAAATCGAGCACAGGATCAAGAGTCACACATAAAGTGGTAATAGTTTCCCCTCAATGGAATAGGGATTCCCACCATATGTGGAACAAAAAGAGAAATAGGCCTAATAAACTACATGGCTTCTGACTTAGAATTTTAAGTTTAAATGATTTAAACCAGTTAGCTACTTTTATAAGAGAGAGGTTAAAAGCAGCCAAAAACATCACAGAACTAAGGTCACAGCCCTCAAGGATCTGAACATTGTCAGCATAAAAATAATTGGTGAAACCTAGATTCTGAATCTATGTAGCCAGGGAAGATAGATATAGACTAAACAAAAATAGGTGAAAATAAGAGCCTTGTGGAATCCCACAATCTAACGCTGTCCACAGCTTTAGGTGACAGAATTCCGCATAAGCTGATAAAATCTGTCTGTTAAGAAGGACTTAACCATTCTAAGGCCTGATCACTGTTGCGTCCGTCAGTCTCAGATGGCTTTGACCTCTGTGCCTGACCTTTCTTAGTTTTTGGGGTACTTGCCAGGTTCTTATGGCCTGGATTGGCCACTGTTGGAAACAGGATACTGGGCTTGATGGACCCTTGGTCTGACCCAGTATGGCATGTTCTTATGTTCTCTCTCCTCAAGCCTTGGGAAGATGGCTGCTGCCGCGTCTTCATACTGCTCTCTCCGGTGTCCCTGAATTGGCAACGGTGACAGTGTTTGCTATGATTTTCCTGAGGGCCTCCAAGGGCACGTGCGTGCATGCCACCCATGTATTTATCCACGTCATGGTGGGAACCTCGGGGGTGTCCCCTCCGAGTGACGTCATCACATCCTGGTATTTAGCCTGCCCTTCGTTTGCTAACAAACTGAGTTAACAAGGATTGGATTGTATCCAGTCTAAGCTGCTCTGCCGCTTCCCAGCTGCTGCAGGAAGCTCTCTCTGCCTTTCAGGGTAATTCTTCACTAACTTGGGTACCCGGTCCTCGGGGGCCCTTCTGCTCTATTTCAGGTACCTATCTTGGGATACCGGGTATTTGCTCCTTGAGGGCCTGCTCTCCCTAATCTGGTGCCTGCCACTGAACAACTTCTGCCTGCTAAGACTTTCAACTATACAGCTGTCTGCTTCAGTGAGTACTAACCCTTTCATTCTGTCTCACCTTCAGCTTCAGCGCTCTGTGTCTACATGCCGTGCTGCCCTTCACCTACTTGAGTGTGAGACTGGTCTCCTCTGCTGAGGACCCCTGGACTACTTCACTGGGTTACCTACACTGCTGTCTGCTCCCTGGGCAGTACTATCGAGCTGTACAATAAATACAACTTCTGTGTCTGCGTGTATAGAGTCTAGCCTAGTACTGCGGTTTCTCACGGGGCTCCTCCCCATGGGAGTGGCCATCATCGCAGTACCCAAGAATCCACTCCAACACCTCATAACCATAACAATAATATATCCCAATTTCTTGATTCAATAGCAATTGATGGTCAATTGTACGAAATGCAGCAGACATATCCAGGCACACAAGAACATATCTACCATTATCCAGATTCAAGCTCACTTCATTAACAAGGGATGCCAAGGTTGTTTCCAAGCTATACTCTTTTCAGTATCCAGATTGCTTTGGTTAAAATACTAAGGTTTGCTCCAAAAATAGAGAAAGTTGAATTTGCACTGTTTTTTCTTAATGATATCAGATAGTGAAGCCAAATTAGAATAGGCCAATAATTACCAGGCAGATCTGAGTCCCACTGATGATAAAGCCAGAAGAATGCTGGGCTGCATAGAGAGAGGAATAACCAGTAAGACAAAGGAAGTGATAGTCCCCTTGTACAGGTCCTTGGTAAAGCCTCACCTGGAGTATTGTGTTCAATTCTGGAGACCTTATCTCAAAAGGGACAGAGACAGGATGGAGGCAGTCCAAAAAAGGGTGACATAAATGGTGGCAAGGTCTCCACCAACTGACTTATGAGGAGAGGTTGAAGGATCTAAATATGTACATTCTGGAGGAGAGAAGGTGCAGGGAAGATATGATACAGACCTTCAGATACCTGAAAGGTTTTAATGATGCACAATCGACAAACAATGGTGAAAGATTTCAAAGGGGCATGGGATAAACACTGTGGATCCCTAAAGGTTATAGGATGGAAATGAATAAAAGAGTGCATGGGGGTAACTTGCTGGTGTGGTGGTTACTACCCTTAACCAATAAGCCTTCATACTGTTGAAGCAACTCCATTGTTGCTCTCTGCTTTTATGGCAGGAGGAAAAGAGGAAAAAGGGAATTAGATTCAGACAGCAACCAACAAGGCCATTGGATTTTATGGTCTTGGAAAATAAATAAGCATGGTGGTCACTTGCTGGTGTGGCGATTACTACCCTTAACCAACATGCCTGATACTTTGGATGCAACTCCAACATTGCTCTCTGCTTCAACAGCAAGAGGTAACAGGGATCTGGACTCAGACAGTAACCAACAAGGGCCCTGACTTTGATGGTTTGGGAAACTAAGGGGGTGACTTGTATGGTGCAGCAGATGAACATAAGAACATAAGACTTGCCATTACTGGGTCAGACCAAAGGTCCATCAAGCCCAGTATCCTGTTTCCAACAGTGGCCAATCCAGGTCACAAGTACATGGCAGGATCCCAAGGGGTAGACAGATCCCAAGCTGCTGATCCCAAGGAATAAGCAGTGGATTTCTGCAACTTCACTTTAACAATGGTTAATGAACTGTTCATTCAAGAACTTGTCCAAACTTTTTTTTTTTTTATAAACGCAGCTATACTAATACCGGTAGCTTTCACCACATCCTCTGGCAATGAATGCCAGAGCTTAATTTATGCATTGAGTAAAAAAATATTTTCTGTTTAGTTTTAAATGTATTACCCAGTAACTTCATTCTGTGTACCCTGATCTTTGTACTTTTTGAAAGAATAAACTGATTAACATTTACTCGTTCCATGTCACTCATCTCCCCTCAGCTGTCTCTTCTCCAAACCGAAGAGTCCTAACCTCTTTGGCCTTTCTTCATAGGGAAATTGTTCTACCCCCTTTATCATCTTGGTTGCCCTTCTCTGTACCTTTTCTAATTCTGCTATTATCTTTGAGACCAAAACTGCACGCAATACTCAAGATGAGGTTGCACCATGGAGCGATAGAGGCATTATGATATTCTGGTTTTATTCTCCATTCCTTTCCTAATAATCCCTGGTATTCTATCTGCTTTCTTGGCTGCTCCTGCATACTGAGCAGAAGATTTCAGTGTATTTTCAATGAAGACACCTAGATCCTTTTCCTGACTATTTATTTATTTATTTATTTAGAGTTTTTATATACCGACATTCTTGAAAAAAATATCAAATCATATCGGTTTCCATTGAAACAGAACAATCGCGGTTATGGCGTTACATTAAAACAAGTCGTCAAATAACAAATATAGATAACAAGTATAAATAGAACAGCAAACAGTGGTAATAGGTAGCAAGTCGACAAATATCTAATATAAGTGACTCCTATTGTGGAACCTTGTAATGTGTAGCTATAATTTAGGTTACTCTTCCCTATGTGCATCACTTTGCTCTTGTCTACATGATGCAATTCAGGCCGATGCAATACAGTGTGCTCAGCCAAGCGCACTGCTTAATCCGTGGTTGGACATGCGTCCACAACTCCTTATGCTATAAGGGGATTAGCGTGTCCAAAATGTGCATCCAACCCCTCCCCCCATGAAGCTAATAGCGTTCTTACCTAATTTTTGTTCCTGAAGTACCACTGATCAGTTCAGATGAGTGGGTTTACAAATCCCTATCAGCAGATGGAGGCAGAGAACAAAACTGAGGCACTGCTACATAACCGAGAGTGCCACCTGCAGTCCCTCAATATTGACCTGCACCCAAAACAAGATGTCCACCTTAACAAAACCCCCAATAAACCTTGGGCAAACAGACTTAAAGTTGGAGCCCCCTGCACACTAAGCCCCCTTGACTTAAGACATACCAACTGTGTACAATTTTCATCATTCTGATCAAATGAAATGTCAGCTCCATCAGCTTAGCCATCTCCAGATGCTACTATAAACTTGCTGGGCAGACTGGATGGACCGTTTGGTCCTTTTCTGCCGTCCTTTTCTATGTTTCTATATGTTTCTATACAAGATGGGTCATTCCATGTGCTAAAACTAGAATTCACAATAGAAGCCAGAGCAGGAAGCATCCCTGTAGGTATTTCTGGTGTGGATAACCTTACAGTAGATTAATAGATTCAACCAATATCCTTATGATACACCTTTTTTTAAATCGACTCATAACAGAATAACTCAGCTCGGTCACACCTACGGAACATAGACAGACCCTTACCAATATAGAATAAAGATATCAGAAAGTATAAATTGAAATGTGCAGATAAAAACTGAACTAGAAATCGTAAGAAGCCAGATTCTGTAGGCAGGGCAAGAAGAGAAAAACAGAAACATCACCATTCCTCACAAAACAGCAAGCAATAAAATCAAGAAATATAAAAAAATAAACAATAGTAAAACCATACTAATAAAAAGAATAAGTATTTTAAAATAGGTGAATAGAACATCAATAGTTAAAGTTAAATAACATTTTTTAAAATTTCCCAAATACCAATAAAATATTTTAAAATAGCAGACATATCAACATGCAATAATTAAAACCAATAAGGCTTTTAAAAAATCCCCTATTCTTCATATTTGGAAACTTTTAGTTTTCAGTCATCCTGAGATTGTTGTATATTAATGGGGGAAGGAGTAAACAAACCTTCTCCCCTCTCTCACACATACACATACACACACACTATTCTAACACAAATGTTCATTCTTACATTCACTTGTGAATGCTCACTCGCACACTTACACCTGCTCACTGACTCACACACATACTCTGGCATTATACATATTCACTTTGTCTCAGGCTCGTACATATGCTCTCACACATTCAGACACATGCTTTCTCTCACACATTTGCTCACACACATGCTCTCTCTTATATTCACTTACTCGCTCTTCTCCCCTGCAGCCTCTGAATAAATTAAAAAAACCAAAAAACATGTTTTTACTTATGCCCTTACTGATAGCTACTGTAAATAGATTGTATGGGGAATAGTACTAAAGAGTATCAGGAGATGGAAACACTGTTATAATCTATAGGTCCAGGAATTGTGATTCTCCTGGATAGCCTAGATTTTGTTACTTTATTCCTGTCTGCAGCAGTGATGTGGTGGAAAGACTCCTGGAAGTCCCTTGTTAAATTATTTTATATTGTAGTCCATATGGACCAAAAGCACTAAAGAATTTTTGTGTCTCTCTGAGTGAGGCAGAGCTAATAAGATATCATTGGTGACTTGTTGGCAGACTAATTCTGAGCTTTATCTCCCTCTCTCCTCAGGCCTGCTTTCATAGGCATGTAAATAAGGTGCATCTCCTGATACTCTTTAGTACTATTCCCCATACAATCTATTTACAGTAGCTAAGCTATCAGTAAGGGCAGACAGCTCAGACTTCAGAAGATTGAAATGAATTTCAGGTACCAATCAAGCTTCAAGTTATTTATTGCACTTGCTCTGAACACAAGACATAAAATAATGATACACTGCTCATTTACAATAAACAGGAATGATAAAGCAACAGGCCTAAAGCACAACCTCTTTGATAACCTTTTTCCATCCTGAGAGGGCACCAGTCTGATTGTTTTATTGCAGCTTTGTGTTGCTTCATTGCTACCAGCAGAAGAATGCCTAGGTGAAGAGTTGCGCTATATTTTGCCTTAGAAAAATGTCCCTAACTAATCAGATTTAAGGCATATAGTCCTGCTCTGTGTATTGTAACACAGTTTTATTTTAATCACAAGGCAAGCTTGATGATGTCAAGCTCCCAAGTTTATGCATTTATTCGATTAATAAACTGCAAAAAAAAAAAAATCATATATAGGCTTGATTTCTCAGCTGTGATATCTGTGTCAAAGCATCCATAAGTAGGTAAAATTCATGAAACAGTGGAAGGCAAGCAGTGTACCTCGTGAATGTAGCCATCAAAAAGAATCTGTATTGCAGAATTGCCTTTTCAGATACATTTGTCACTGCAAGAGTACTTATTATCAATAATCTGTCTGTCCATCCATCTGCATGTTTCAGCTGTGCAACCACTGGATTTGGCTGATGGATGCCCATTGAAAGTTGTAAGGGAATCCTGAGTATGGTTCAGATGGTCTATTTTAGCTTGTGAGAGTTTTAGCATAAAAACAATGCTAATGAGTTAATGAGACGCAAAGCAGCTCATTATCTATTAGCTCATAGTTTACAGAAAATATGTATTAAAATCCATTAACACAAAAAAATTAACTACGCTTAGAAAGGAGTAGTTAAGATTGTGTAATAACACCCACACATTAACTTTTGAATATGAACATAAGAAGTGTTATGCTGTGTCAAACCAAGGTCCATTGAGCCCAACATCCTGTCTCAAACAGTAACCAGCCCAAGTCCCAAGTACCCTGGCAGATCTCAAAGTACATTTATTTCTTGCTATTCACTCCCAGGGATAGCAACATTCTACCTGGCTAATAATATTTTATGGACTTTTCCTCCAGGAACTTATTCAAACCTCCTTTAAACCCTTCTATGATAGTCGCCTTGACCACATCCTCTGGCAACAGATTCCATAGCTTGATTGTGCAC
Organism: Rhinatrema bivittatum; assembly: GCF_901001135.1. Lineage (NCBI taxonomy): Eukaryota > Metazoa > Chordata > Amphibia > Gymnophiona > Rhinatrematidae > Rhinatrema > Rhinatrema bivittatum. The sequence goes on along the minus strand of NC_042618.1, from coordinate 334,061,078 downwards.
TGAGTGATTAAGTACTTTCTACAATTTGTTTTAAATCTATTAGTTGTTAGTTTCATGGTATAAACTCTTGTTTTATTATTATTTGAACGGGTAAATAGTCATCCTTTATTTAACAGTTCCTTCCACTCATGGTTTTATAAACTTCTTTCATGTTTCTTCTTTGCCATCTCTTTTCCAAACTGAAGAGCCCTAACTTGTGTAAACTTTCATCATAAGAGAACCATTCCATCTTCTTTATCATTTTTGTTGTCCTATTCTGAACCTTTTCTAGTTCCGCCATGTCTTTTTTGAGATGCGACAACTAAAACTGCACACAGTACTTAAGGTGCATTTGCATCATGGCTCAATGCAGAGATAATATGATATTTTCCATCTTATTCTTTATTCCTTTTTGGATTATCACTTGATGTGATGGCGTAGTCTGCCAAGTGTATAACTCCCTAAGTCAGGAGCAGACTGTGTGCAGATGAAACTGACAGGTTGTAATTGGAGCAGAAATGCAATACTTTCTGCCTGCAATAGCCACCTTCTCCTCAGGTTGAGCCCTTAGGTGCTGGTAGCCGGCAAGACTTGGACAATAGGAAACACAAGGCACACATGGAGACAAGAACAGACTCAATCCTGGAGATTTGAAAGCACCTACAACAGCAGAGCAGGACCGCTGCAGGAGCACAGGAGGCAGGAAGATGGCCACAGAAGCAGTGGCCATCTTCTCCTTTGTTCCTGCAGTAGGACCACTGCAGGAACATAGGATGCACAAAGAAAACTAGGACCAAACAGGAACACAGGACACATGAAGCAATCTAAGACAAAATGGGAACAAGAAACTTAGGCCCAAGAGTAGGACCAAACCTAAGGCCAAACAGGACCAAAAACCAAAAAGTATGTAGAAAACTTGGACCAAGCTCTGGCAAAGTGCAGACTGTGAGACTGTCAAGTACCATGGTCTGATCACTTTTTAATAACAACTAAAGCAAACTTCTGTATTCCTGTAAATCACATGTGCAATGAACCAAAAGTAATAACTTTTCAACCGCAACCTAAGATAGAAGACCTGCAAAAAGAATTTCTAAACTTAGAAGTGGACACTGAGATTAATAACACTACTAAAACCATTCTATCATGGAATACACAAATTCAAGACATTGTGAATAAACTTTGTCCTTTTAAAAGTAAAACTATTAATGCTAAAAATGCTCAAAATCCATGGTATAACACGGAATTAAAAAAGAAAAAATCTCAATTAAAAAAACTAGAAATTGAATGGAGAAAAAATAAAAATAGTAACTCTTTAGCCAAATATCGAACAGCATTACATTTTTACAAGAAAGCAATTGATAAAGCCAAAAAAGATTTCTTTAAAAATAAAATCGAAAAGTTTCTTCATAATCCTAGGATACTATTCTCAATTGTAAAAAAATTAACAAAAAATCCTATGGAAAGAGATGTTAATTTGTCAGAGGATAGAACTAATGAAGTGGCCTTTTTCTTCAAAAAGAAAATTGATTTATTAAATACAAAAATTATAACAAACTCAAACCAAGAAATTTTAAATACTGAAAAAACTGAAATAATACTATTAGAAAGAAAATGTTCGCAAATCAAGATCCCTGCCTTCATATTTGATAATATTGATTTGATGCCCTCATCTTCCGCCAGAGATCTGGGAGTAATAATAGACTCAGAATTTAACATGAAAAAACATATCGCAACCAAGTTAAAAGATGGATATTTTAAACTTTTAACCTTAAGAAAGTTGAAACCACTACTGGAACCTCCTGACTTCAGATCTGTATTACAAGCTCTACTGTTCGCAAATTTGGATTATTGCAATGCTCTCCTTTTAGGCTTACTTCAATCTACCATCAGACCACTTCAGGTATTTCAGAATACAGCTGCTCGAATTTTAACAGGGAAAAAAAAGTTTGACCATATTACTCCGACATTGATAACCTTACATTGGCTACCTGTTCATTATAGAATCTTGTATAAGGCTGCATGTATAATCCATAATATAATTTATGGAGAAAGAACAGAGTGGTTGAATGCAGCTCTGAGACTGCATGTTCCACAGCGTCATTTGAGATCGGCGGACAAAGGTCTTTTATCAATTCCCACAATAAAATCAGCACATCTCAGCCAGATCCAAGAAAGAGCACTATCCATCGCAGGCTCAAAGATGTAGAACTCTTTACCAACTCAATTAAGGACAGAGCGAGAAAAAAGCAAATTTAAAACAGAACTGAAAACATGGTTATTCAATGCAGCATACAGTGAAAATTAAGTGCAGGCCGCTTTTTATTAATTTGCAAGCAAGGCTACAATGTATATAGTTTTATTACTTTTACTATATAGTTCTTATTGGTCTTATAGTTTTTATTCACATTTTATATTTTAACAGCTATGAGATTGTAATTTCCTTCTTTTAGAATTTAGCTGTTTTATCTTTTATGATTGAATTGTAATTTCCTTACTGTTTATTTATTTGTATTGTAAACCGCTGTGAAGGCTTGCTGAGACAACGGTATATAAATGATAATAAACCTTAAACCTTAAACTAGAATATAATTGAGTCCAATAAAGAACAAGATGACCACTAGTAGGAAGTACAGACCATAGAACTGGAAGGACTAACCAGAGTGTCTAGACAGGAGGCCATAAAATTAGGAGAACTAAACAAATAGTCCAAGAGGACCATCAAGGCCCTCTGATGGTGGAAGGAAAGAATTGCCCGAGTTCTCACACTAACATTCTTTTTCAGGGGTGGCCAACTCCGATCCTTGAGAGCCACAAACAGACCAGGTTTCCAGGATATCCAAAATAAATATGCATGAGATAGATTTGCATACAATGGAGGCAGTGCATACAAATCTATCTCATACATATTCATTATGGATATCCTGAATGTCTGGCCTGTTTGTGGCTCAAAGACCAGAGTTGGCTATCCCTGTTCTATTTGTGTTTTTGACTGCTATCACACCCTGAGCTGAGGATTTCAGTGTATTGTCCAAAATGGCGCCGGCCATACGCCGGCCGTACAGCAACACGATTCAACTGCAGGAGGTCGTTCCGGACCCCCGCTGGACTTTTGGCAAGTCTTGTGGGGGTCAGGAGGCCCCCCCAAGCTGGCCAAAAGTCCCTGGGGGTCCAGCGGGGATCCGGAACGACCTCCTGCAGTCGAATTGTTTTTCCGTATGGAAAAACGATTCGCGGTAGAAGATCGTTCCGGACCCCCGCTGGACTTTTGGCAAGTCTTGTGGGGGTCAGGAGGCCCCCCCAAGCTGGCCAAAAGTCCCTGGGGGTCCAGCGGGGGTCCGGGAGCGATCTCCTACGCTCCTGCCGTCGGGGGACAAAAAAACAAAATGGCGCCGGCGCTACCTTTGCCCTGTCATATGACAGGTCAAAGGTAGCGCCGGCGCCATTTCTACAACGCATGGAGGTCCGAGAGTGAAAGATCACACCAGGACCCTTCCTCTGGACCCCAGGTAATTTAAGGCATTTTGGGGGGGTTCGGGAGGGTGGGGGATTTATTTTAAAGGGTCGGGGTGGGTTTTAGGGTTGTTTTAGTGTGCCGGTTTTCCCGCCCTCCCCCTTCCCCTCCCCCTTCCCCTCCCCCTTCCCCCGATTTATGATTTTTTGACGATAAATCGGGGGAATTGTTATTGTATCGCGGCTCTAATGATTTTTGACGATTTAAAATATATCAGATTATATTTTAAATCGTCAAAAAACGATTCACATCCCTACTAGGTTATGCCATTTGCAATGTTATAGTTTACTGCGTTAGGGTAATGACTGAAAGTTGGTTAGTGGTGAATTGGGGTTTATTTGGTGTCTGGAAAGGTTTTTTTAAATAACCACGTTTTGAGTCTTTTCCTGAATGTTGGGAGGCAGGGTTCCTGCCGCAGATCCGGTGGGATGGAATTCCATAGAATTGGTCCTGCTGTGGAGAAATCCCTGTCTCTGAAGGTTATATGATGGGAGGTTTTGGAGTGAGGTACCTGTAGAGATTCTTTATAGTACTCTCTTATGGGTCTGGAGGAGGCATGTTCTTGTGGCCTGGTTTGGCCTCTGTTGGAAACAGGATGCTGGGCTTGATGGACCCTTGGTCTGACCCAGCATGGCAATTTCTTATGTTCTTATGTTCATTCTCTGGTTCAGCTAGTACTGAGGAGGCAGAATTTGTAGCCTTTGAGAATGAGGGCATCTCAGCCATTGCTCAACAATGACACCCACTGGTCTTAGGGTACATGTGTACTGGCTTCTGGAGCAAGCTATAATCTGTGGCCCCTGCTGTGGAAAATCCTTTAGGTAAGATTTACCTGGGAGGCCCCTTGGCCTGGCTTTGTACACTTCTGTTTATACATATTGAAAAGCTTGAAAGAAGAATTTGTAATTGTAATCAATAAAGAAACAAAATTCAATGAGCTTACTTCCTTATTTTATCTGATCATGCACACACAGATAAACAGGTCACCAGCTGTAATCCAAAATGTGAGAGGTCTGAGTGGTGCAGCAAGGATTCATAGATTACATAGAAACATAGAAATGACAGCAGAAAGGACCAAATGGTCCATCCAGTCTGCCCCGCAAGCTTATGGTAGTATCTGCTGTGCTGTCGAGGTTTCCCCAATGCTTATCAGTTTCCCAGACCTTAAAAGTCAGGGCCCTCATTGGTTGCTGTTTGAATCCAGTTCCCTGTTATGCCATGCCATTGAGACAGAGAGCAATGTTAGAGTTGCATCAAAGTATCAGGCTTATTGGTTAAGGGCAATAACTGCTGTATCTGCAAATTACCCCCATGCATTCTTTTCTTCATTTCCATTTTCTAGCCTTTAGGGATCCACAGTGTTTATCCCATACTCCTTTGAATTCTTTCACAGTTTTTGTCTTCACCACCTCCTCCAGAAGGACAGTCCACGCATCCACCACCCTCTCCGTGAAGAAATATTTCCTGACATTGGTTCTGAGTTGTCCTCCCTGGAGTTTCATTTTGTGACCCCTAGCTCTACTGATTTCTTTCCAACAGGAAAGGTTTGGCAAATGTGCATCACTAAAACTTTTCAGGTATCTAAAGATCTGTATCATATCTCCCTGTTGTGACGGAGGTTTACCCTTGGGCCCAGGTGGGGATGACGCAACCCGTAGGCAGGTGGAGTGGCCTGAAGTTAGAGGCTGCTGGAGTTTCACCTCTACCAGCCCTTGTTCTCCTCAGGTTGAGCCTTGGGTGCTGGGGCCAGCAGGTCTTAGGCGGGCCTCGAGGTTAGTTAGTAAAGAGAAGTGGTTCAGCCCAGATTCAGCAGGCGATAGGTGGCATAGTCCTATCCTGGACTGGATTCGGTACAGGAACTCAGGCGCCAAAGGAATGGAAGGTAACTGGAGGCGCTCAAGAAAAGAAAGGCCGGAGCCTTGTAAGTCCACGTCCAGGGGATAGGCGAGAGGAGGCGTCACTGATAGGCTAGGATCAGAGCCGGCGGTAAGCAGAGGTCGTGGCAAGCAATGTAGAACTCTGGACATGGAGAGGTCTGTAGCACAGTCAATCAAGGCAATGGTCAAGGTGCGGAGAAGGCAGGCGTAGTCATTCAAGGCAATGGTCAGGGCACGGAGAAGGCAGGCATAGTCAAGCAAGGCAAGGGTCCATCAAACCCAGCATCCTGTTTCCAACAGAGGCCAAACCAGGCCACAAGAACCTGGCAATTACCCAAACACTAAGAACAACGGCATCGGGGCGCTGGCCGGCAGGAAGGTGAGAGGCTGCCCGTGGCCTTAGCCACGGACGGAATCGCAACACAGACCCTGACCAAATACAGAATGAAGAGATCAGAAAGTATAAACAGAAACGTGCTGAGAAGAACTGAGCTGGAACCCACAGAGCAAAAATGGAAAAACAGGAACTTTATCATTCATCATAAAACATTAAATAATAAAATCAAGAAATATAAAACATCATAATAGTAAAATCATATTCATAAAAAGAATAAATATTTCAAACTAGTTAATGAATAGAATATCCAAAATTTCCTAGCCACCAATAAAATATTTCAAAACATCTGAATAAAAAATCCAATAATTAAAAAATGTTCTATTTCTCTCCCAAAATTAAATATTTCAAAAGAGCAGAAACATCAAATTACACTCAATAATTAAAACTAATAAGGATTTAAAAATCTCCTGCTCTCCATACCTGGGATCTTTTGATTTCCAGTCACCCTGATATCATCACATTGGTTTAGGGGAGGTAGGGCCTTACAAATTTTATCTTCTCTCTCTCATACACACACGATAACACATTCATTCTCTCACACACTCTCTCTCTCACATACACAGGCTCTTTCTCCCTCACAGATATATATGTGTGTGTGTGTGTGTATGTGTGCCTGTGAGAGCCTATATGTGACAGCTCTCACAGGCACACAAACATACACAAGCTCACAGGCTCACACAGACACACACAAATATACACATAGGCTCTCACACACACAGGTCTCTCCTCCCTCAGCCACCGGTGGTCCTGTGGCATCTACTGCAGCTGCCGGCCCGCCATCCCCCCCCCCCCCCCCGGGTGTACCGCCCTGTGCAAATGCCAGTATGTACACCTGGTCGCGCTGGGCATGGATCCCTCCATGGACCAGATGGGAGGACCTAGTCACTACCAGGGAAATCCACATGGTTAGAAGATGAGTTGGGAGACACTTCAAAACGGTACTCAAATGATGATTTAGATCCTGATGATGCCTCAGCTCCCTGAGGATCAGATGATGTAGAAGGACCTGACTCCAGGGGATACCTGGCTGTGTCAGGGCTCACGTGAAGGCTAGAAGACACACCAGCTTGGTGATATTCTTGCAGGACTGGGCATGCTTCACAGAAGGCTGCAGTGGCACCACCACTCCAGTAGGATTACAGGAAACAATCTCTACTTGGTCCACTAAGATCTGTGGCTTTGGCTCGTAAGACTTTTTGCAGTGGCTGTCATGCACACCATGATCAATTCCCTGCAACTTTAAGGTTGAGTGAATAAGAGCCTTTCTACTTAGGCTGTAAACATATTTTCTTTTCTGAAACATAAGAACATGCCATACTGGGTCAGACTAGGGGTCCATCAAGCCCAGCATCCTGTTTCCAACAGTGGCCAATCCAGGACATAAGAACCTGGCAAGTACCCAAAAACTAAGTCTATTCCATGTTACTGTTGCTAGTAATAGCAGTGGCTATTTTCTAAGTCAACTTAATTAATAGCAGGTAATGGACTTCTCCTCCAAGAACTTATCCAATCCTTTTTTAAACACTGCTACACTAACTGCACTAACCACATCCTCTGGCAATAAATTCCAGAGTTTAATTGTGCGCTGAGTAAAAAGAACTATCTCCGATTAGTTTTAAATGTGCCACATGCTAACTTCATGGAGTGCCCCCTAGTCTTTCTATTATCCAAAAGAGTAAATAACCGATTCACATCTACCTGTTCTAACCTCTCATGATTTCAAACACCTCTATCATATCCCCCTCAGCCGTCTCTTCTCCAAGCTGAAAAGTCCTAACCTCTTTAGTCTTTCCTGATAGTGGAGCTGTTCCATGCCCCTTATCATTTTGGTCGCCCTTCTCTGTACCTTCTCCATCGCAACTATATCTTTTTTGAGATGCAGCGACCAGAATTGTGCACAGTATTCAAGGTGTGGTCTTACCATGGAGCGATACAGAGGCATTATGACATTTTCCGTTTTATTCACCATTCCCTTTCTAATAATTCCCAACATTCTGTTTGCTTTTTTGACTGCCGCAGCACACTGAACTGATGATTTCAATGTTTTATCCACTATGACGCCTAGATCTCTTTCTTGGGTGGTAGCTCCTAATATGGAACCCAACATTGTGTAACTATAGCATGGGTTATTTTTCCCTATATGCATCACCTTGCACTTATCCACATTAAATTTCATCTGCCATTTCAATGCCCAATTTTCCTGTCTCACAAGGTCTTCCTGCAATTTTGGAAGCTTGGCCGGACCTAGTGTCCGGCCGAGCAAGGTAATGTGGGCCCCGGGCCCACCTCGAGCTAGGGAAAAGGGGGGGGAGTAGGGGCGTGCAGGCGTGGGGAGGTCGGCGCACGGTCAAGGAGCGGGGGGGGGGAGTAAGAGACGCCAGAGGGGGCCGAGGGATTGGCTGCCAGGGCTCGTTGCGATAGCAACGATAGGCCCTGGGCGGCTCAAAGGGGGGTCACGTGGGGAGCGGGGACGAGGGAGCCGGGTCACGCGCGCTCGCGGGGGGATTCGCGCGTCGGCGGAGCAAAGGGAGGCAGGGTTTTTCGTTCCCTCCCACCCTCCCCACAGGTTAACATGTTTGTGTAAGTTATTGGTTGTCGCAGCGGGTGAGGGCGGTTGGCCCAAGCCATAATGTTTTGTTATCGTTAGACCAATGGGGGTTTCAGCTGGTAGTGGACGGAGGTTGACAGCTGGGGGCTGCTGTCAGCAATGGGGGGTCCTTGCTGGCAAGGTGGCGGGAGACTCTGGGGCCCGGCTCCTTGCAGGTTGGCGGCGGGAGCCCACCCGGGTTCGGCTCCTTGCAGGCAGGTGGCGGGAGTCAGAAACTGGTGTGTGAGGCCGGATCTTCGAGCCGGGCGGCTGGTATGGACTATCCTGCCGGACGGCAGCAGATGGTCAAGGGGGGGCTGGATGCTGAAACCGTGTTACATTGTATAGTATCAAATGATGGCTCGGGCCTGTATGTTAATAAAGCTGCGGCCTATTTTCATCCAATTAACGTCTACTGGTATTTATTGAGAGGTAATGGGATGGGGGCGAGTGGGTAGTCACGGGTGCCCATATTAATCACAATCTGCTTGTGATTTAACTACTCTGAACAATTTTGTATCATCTGCAAATTTGATTACCTCAATCGTTGTATTTCTTTCCAGATCATTTATAAATATATTGAAAAGTATGGGTCCCAATACAGATCCCTGAGGCACTTCACTGCCCACTCCCTTCCACTGAGAAAATTGTCCATTTAATCCTACACTTGATAATAGACAAAGTCACCAGGTTAGACACCTGGAAGAACTTGGTTAGAAGAACTCTGAAGCACTGGAGCTCCTTTCTGATGTATCTTCTTGTCCTGCTGATGTAGTAACTATGAAACACAAAATTAGTTCATCTTGAACAAAGTCCATGTCAACTGGGAGACTGGCCATAGAAGGCATGGACATTCTCATGAATACAAGTGGGAGAGTAGACAATCAATTCAAAAGTCTCATATGTGTTTTTGACCAATTTATTCTTTAGGACTTAATTTAAATGTTCAATGAAGTTTTACCCCAACACCTTTCACAGTTCTTGCATCACCTTTCCTGTAAAATGTGTACACCTATCACTTTGAATTGTCTCAGCGATTCCAAAGGATGGTATGAACTTAGTTAACAGTTTCTTTACACATTAATGGCATCATCTTTAATTACAGGAAGCAACTTGGTCCCCCACTAAACCTACAAACAATATGTAAAATATATCCATTTTAACACAGGTGGCATCACAATAAATTCCATTTGCAGCTTAACGGTATTTGCCTCTGGAATTTGAGTTATTATTGCATCTGCTGTTTCATGCATCTTAACTCCATTCGCATTTCTTCTGAGTGAGTTTGCAGCTGTCTCATTTGAGTAGTCCATTGATGCCATGATATTAGCTTCATGCTTCAGTCCCTCCTGACTCAGCCCTTGTGGCAAAACATAGTCCGTGTCGGGAGACTAAGACCAACTGTTCCTTGAATAAATGATTTGGAAATACTCCTCACTGATTGAGTCTTGATTCTCATCACTTCTACAAGGATCCTAGAACTTTTAGCACTATACTGCTCACATATGGTTTGCCACCAGTGTGTATGCCGCTCACCGTCTCTACTTCCTTTTTTGCTGGGTGAAAAGACATACCAACTCCAGTGCAGAAGGAAGGCCTGGTAAAGGGACGAAGTGCACCATTTTGGAAAAGCAATCTATTACCACTCTTATTATGGTGGGGCTGTGAGAGAGGGGAAGGTCCACAAAAAAGTCCTTAGACAGGTGGATTCAGGGTTCCCTGGGGGTTGGCAACAGCTGTAACAGCCCTCAGCCAGCCCCCAAGGTCAGCCATGCAAGGATTTTTTCTGTGCACTGGTGGGATATAACTTGTAGGATTTTTGATGTGGGACAAGTGGGACATAGGCCTTAACATCCTGCTTCACTTGGGGCCACCAGTAATGTCATTGGAGCAAGATGAGGGTTCATGTCACTACTTCTAAGTGACCTGCATCGTGGCAGTCATGAGCCCATCTTAATACCTTTTTTATGCAGTCTGGAGGGTACCACAGTCTTCTAGCAGGGACAGGTACCGCCTTGGTCAGGAGGATCTTGGCTGGGTCAATGATATGTTTAGGAGCTTCCGGCAAATCCTCAATCTGGAAAGAATGAGACAGGGAGTCTGCTCATTGGTTCTTGAGCACGGGACGGTATTGCAGCTCAAAATCAAAATGGGCGAAGAAGAGGCACCAGCGAACTTGCCGAGAGTTCAGCTGTTGCACTTGATGTATTTATTTGAGATGCTTGTGGTCTGTATATATAAGTTTATGCTGAGCCCCTTTGAGAAGGTAGCGCTACTCTTCTAAGACTAACCTGACCACCAGGAGTTCCTGGTCTCTGATATTGTAATTGTGTTCGGCAGAGGAAAATTTCTTAGAGAAAAAGGAACAGGGGAGAGGGCACCTTCAAAGCTGTGCTGGCTGAAGTAGCCCTTACCCCAAGGGCAGATGCATCTACCTCTAGGAAGAAGGGCCATGAATGATCCGAGTGATGTAGACAGAGGTCTCCAAGAAAAAGTGTCTTTTAGTCTGTGAAAAGCCTCATGAGCCTCTGGTGGCCAGTTCTTGGTGTCGACGCCTACATGAGTGAGTGCGGTAAGGGAGGCTGCCAAGGTGGAGTATCCAGGAATAAACTGGCCATAATAATTGGCGAAACCCAGAAACCTTTGTAAGGCCCAGATTCCAGTTGGGGGAAGCCATTCCAGAACCACATTCACCTTGGATGGATCCATGCAAAATCCTTCCCAAGAAACTATATACCCCAAAAGGGGAGTTCCTCTTGCTCGAGTTTAGTGTAAAGGTTATTCTCCTGGAGGTACTGTAAGACAATCTTGAGATATTTGCAATGGGAAGTCAATGTTTGGCAGAAGATCAGGATGTCCTCTAGATACATGACTACATCTGTATACAGGAGGATGAGGAATATTTTTTAACCATGTTCTGGAAGACCACAGGTCTATTGATGGAACATCCCAACGAGCGAAGATCGTCTGTACTACTTCTGGGTTTAACGACCATTCGTGTGGGTGGAATATGTGACAACCTGTCCACTCTGGTGTTGGCCACTCCCGGCAGGTTAGTCACTTGTAAGTATATGGAATGTCGTTGTGCATGGTGGAAGATCTGGAGGGCTTCCCTGCAGGGGGCCATGAACCGGACCCTCCTTGTTTGTTTATGTAGAACATCGTTACTTGGTTGTCCGTGTAGACCATGACTCTGCGACCTTGTAGATAATTCTGAAAGGTTCGTAGGGCATTGCGTATCGCTCTCAGTTCTGGTAGATTGATTTGAAAGGACTGTTCTGATACTGACCCAAAGGCCTTGCGTTTCTAACCGGTCGAGATGTGCTCCCCAACCCTTCCGCGATGCGTCGGTAGTGAGGACTGCATTGTGTGTCAGAGGGTTGAACAAGGCTCCCTTGTCTAATCTGGATTTGAGGAGCCACCAAGAGATATCCTTTTTCATTTGAGACATTAGTGTTAGACAGTTCTCCAATGGATGGGAATGTTGCTTCCATTGGCATTTCAGACCCCACTGTAAAAGTCTCATGTGTAGCCTTGTGTTTGGAACAGTGAAATTTGCTGCTGCCATGTGACCCAAGACTGTTAAGATGTTGCGAGCTGTAGGATATTGCATTGCCCATAAGGAGTGAAGCAGACAACGCATTTCCTGCTTTCTGTCATCTGGGAGAAACGCTCTGCTGCATATGGTGTCCAGAAGAGCTCCGATAAATTGTAGAATCTGCATAGGTTGCAAAGTCGATTTTGGAAAGTTGATTACCAACCCTAGGTCTTGTAAACAACTGATTACTTGATGGAGATGATCCCGCAGTTGGGTCGGATTCGAAGCTATTAACCAATCATCCAGGTATGGAAAGATAGTCATACCCTGCTGACGAAGGTGGGCCACCACCACCACCATGCATTTGGTGAATACCCTGGGTGCTGCCAAGAGGCCAAAGGGAAGAACTTTGTACTGGTAATGCTGAAGCTGGTATTGAAAACACAGATATTGCCAGGAGGACGGATGGATTGGGATAATGGTATACGCATCCTTCAGGTCTATGGAGCACATCCAATCGTTGGGTTGCAATAGGGGAAGAATGGACTTCAATAACACCATATTGAATTTCTCTTTGACAATTGATTTGTTCAATTCCCGCAGATCCAGTATTGGGCAATAGCCTCCTGATTTCTTGGGAATTATGAAATATGGGGAGTAGAAGCCCTTGCAACAGGCCGCCGGAGGGATGTGTCTGATTGCACGTTGACGCTGAAGTATAGTTATTTCCTGGGCTAGTTGGGGATGAAGTGTTGTTGAGCCCCGAATAGCCAGATGAGGAAGTGTGGGTTTGGCTATGAATTGAAGTTGATAGCCATTCCTTACTATCTCCAGAACCCACTGGTCCGATGTTATGGCTTCCCAGGCGGACAAACGAACTCTGATCCTTCCCGGAGGTGCTTCTGTAGGGAGTGGTGGTGGCCGGGCACTTAAAAAGACTGTGTGGTCTTTAGTGGGGCTGCTGGTTGTTGCCGTTGAGACCTAGGTTTACCTCTTCTTTGTTGCTGCTATTGAGGTTGATGAGTTTGTGGTCTCTGATACACAGAATATGAAAGTGTTCTGTATTGTTGATAAGAACGGTATGGTCTGCGTGAGAATTGTTATCTACGAGAAGACTGAAAATATCGTTTGGAAGTGGGAAACGTAGTTGGAACTGTTAACGATTGAACCTCCAGAGCTTGGTCTTTAAGCTTGCTGACTGTGTCATGAAAACGTTCTCCGAACAGATTGTCTCCCGTGCATGGCAAATTGGCCAATCTGTCATGTAATTCTTCTCGTATGGCACTAGCCCTTAGCCAAGCCAATCTACGTGCCGTAATCGCTGTAGCCGACGCCTGTGATGAAGTTTCGAAGTCTTCGTATACTGCTCTTAATAGATAATGAGAGCACTCTTCCATATCTACCAGTGGAGAAGGAATAGTTGCCCCAGTTGATGTAAACATACCCTTAGTTGCCTGGATACATTCGTACATATATTGTACCATATAAAACTGGTGATGATGGATGCGGGCAGTCAACATCGCACTCTGATAAATGTGTTTTGCAAAATCATCCACACATTTGTAATCTCTCCCTGGGGGATTGGAGGCGTGTGTTTTCGATTTCTTGGATCGTTGGAGTGCCGACTCGACCACAATAGATTCATGTGGTAATTGTGGAGTAGAGTAAGCAGAAGGTTTCTGCATTTTAAACTTTAAATCTGTCTTCCGGGAAACTGCTGGAATCGTGAAGGGAGTTTCCCACGATTTTTGAAGTACACTATGCAAAACCCCTTGGGGAGGGAGAAATGTAGGCTCCCCTGGGGTATAAAAAATCTTTACTAGGCCCAGTGTCTCAGCTCTGGGTTCCGGCAGCTTCTGCACTTCGAAACGTAAAATGGCCCCTATCTTATCCAAAAACTTAGGATAAGAAAGATCCTCCGGAGGAGAATAGGGTTCAGGTGGTTGTTCCGGTGGATCCAAAGGGTAGCCCGTAGAGGAAGTAGATGAAGTTGGAGAGGACACAGAAACCCCGAGTGAAGAATTTGTGTGAGTTGGGGATGTAGGTGCCAGAGCTTCCAGTGATGGAGTAGGGTTTTCTGGAAGCATGTCCAGCGGCTTATCTGCCCTTGTAGGACTAGATGGTTCCGGGGGTAAGGTGAAAGATGACTGTAAAGTCTCAAAGAAACCTGCTAAAGACTATGACAAATCCCAAAAAGCTTGTTGGGTTTGTGGCGTCATGTGAGGCCATTTGTGGTGTGAATCAAATGGTAACGCCTTTTGCGGTTCCACTTTTAAAGGATCAGAGGTCTCGACCCTGGAATTCCTGTCGACGTCAGAGAGAGATCAGTATTGTGTTCCGACGGGCGTAAGGAGGATTCTCTTGTCCAATTGGTGAGAGAATGTGAGGAGGTAGATGAAGGCAACGTGTATTATCTCCCATCTAGAAGGGCTTGCAACTCCCAACAGCTCAGTCTGACAGGATGAACCCGATGCCGACGGGCTTATGGCAGACCTCAAACTGCTGAATGTTTAGAGTGATGGCTTGTGTTTATGTCGATGGGAACGTCTTTGATGACGTCCGGATGATGAAGAACTTCTATGGTGACGTCTGGAACATTTAGTATCATCCATGAGTGACCCACAGAAGGTGGTCGCCTTAGCGAGGAATCCATGGAGGTCGATCGTCTTGAAGAAGAATGTTCCTCTTCAATGAAGGGTTCTGGCTCGTGGCTGACTGCCCTTGCTTGTTTGGGGTCTGTATGTCATTTGGAGCCCATGGACACTGTATCACGTGCCGCATGCGCCGTTCCCCTGCGTTGGAGTTGGGGCTGGGTGCTCCGTCACCGGCGCCGGATGCGTCAATCCCGGCACTGGATGTGTCGATCTCGGCTCCGGATTTCTATGTTTTCGGCTTCAACTGCTTCGGTTTTCGGCTCCGAATGAGCCGAACTCGGCTCCGGATGCGCCAACTTTGGACTGAAGTTGGGTCCCATTTTGGTTCCCGGCGCTGCGTCGTCAGCGCCGGAGACTCCGAATGCGCCATCTTCTGCACCATGTCCCCCTCCTGCTGTCTCTTTTCCGACACCAGCATCACTGATTGCACCCTTGGCGCCCTCCGTTTCATACTGGGGGCTAACGAGTGTCTCACCTCCCTGTACTGTGAAGCAGTGGGGGCCGACTGACCAGCGTTCTGCAGCCCAGAGCCCTGGGCTGCACGCGGATCTTCCCATCGACAGTCGTCCTTACCTCCAGTCCTGGAGGCCTGAGGATCCCACGAGGCTCTTTTCTTGGACGGGCCCAACTGCTTAGTTGGGTCCGGAGAGGAATGTGCCTTTGAAGGAGGGTTTCCCATTCTTAAGTCTCTCATTTTATAGGCCCTATGTCATTGGGCCCGCGGGGACGTCTGTCGACAGTATTTACAGTTTTTCTGACTGTGGTCCGGTCCCAGGTCGGTGACCGACATGACCTTACCGCAGGGACACAGTTTTAAAACCCCGAGGGTTTCTTTGACATCTTCGCTCAAAAAAAGAAGAAACATTTGAGAGGAGGATCAAAAAACAGACTGAGGAGAATCTGTTTACTTTCCTGCATGGGAACTCACGCGCAGCCGCAGAGTCCTCAAAACTCTACACTCTACTTAATAAAGCTCCGCCTCCCAGGCCCTGATTGGCAGTTCCCATGACAGCATGGCTAATTCAGCCCTGCTGTCAATGGGAAAAGTTCCTAGATGCCATCAATGATTACTTCATGGAGCAGTTGGTCATGGAACCAGCAAGAGGCAGAACTACATTAGATCTAATTCTCAGTGGAATGCAGGATCTAGTGTAAGAGAAAAAAAATGGTGGTTCCACTTGGCAACAGTGATAATGTAATTAAATTTGACACAATCACTGGAGGGCAAATACTAAGGATAAATATTGCAGTAGCATTTAACTATAAAAAGGGAGACTATGATAAAATGAGGAAATTTGTTAGGAAAAAACTAAAAGGAGCAATTCAAAGTTTAAAAACCTGCAGGAAGTGTGGCATTGTTTAAAACTACCATCCACGAGGCTCAGACAAAAAAGTATTCCATTCATTAAAAAAGGAAGAAGGAAAACTAAACAACTGCCAATGTGGTTTAATAGTGAGGTGAAAGAAAATGGAAAGCAGATCCAAAAGAGATAAATATGAAAAAGCATAAGCACTGGCATGTTAGATGTAAAAAAGTAATTATGCAGGCTAAGCGAAAATTTTAAAAGAAGCTTGCCATAGAGGTAAAAGCAAGTTTGCTTACCGTAAACGGTGTCAGATGGAGGGAGGAGAGGAGCGGGTGAATGAGCAGGCTGTCTTCATGGAAAAGAAGGTCTGAGCGGTCTGGTAAGCGAATTGGGGATGCAATTGACAGATGCAAGAGATAGCTGTACCACGGTTGCCGAGGCCAAGCCGGTGCAATGAGTATGAGCTGGCTGTTGTCGGCGATGCAGTTTTGCAGTGTCCTTGTTATTAACGGAATTGGAGGAAATGCATATAGGAGAGTCGACGTCCAAGGAATTAGGAATGCTTCCTGAGCTACTCGGGATGGACTGGGTCGGATGGAACAGAACTGTGGAAGTTGGGTGTTGGCCTCCGTGGCAAAGAGGTCTATGGTTGGCGTGCCCCAACTGTTGAAGATCGTCTGCAGTATTTCGGGATTGATCCTCCACTTGTGTGGGTGAAAAATGCGGCTTAACCTGTCTGCTCTGATGTTTGCTATACCCGGCAGGTAAGTGGCTTGAAGGTGAATGGACTGTCTGTGAGCATGGGAGAAGATCTGAAGGGTCTCCCTGCAGAGGGGCCATGAATCGGACCCGCCTTGTTTGTTTATGTAGAACATGGCGACTTGGTTGTCCATGTAAATCATCACCCTCTGACCTCATAGATAGTCCTGAAAAGTGAGCAAGGCATTGCGAATTGCCCTGAGCTCCAATAGATTTATCTGTAACGCTTGTTCGGCGATCGACCAAAGGCCTTGCGTCTCTAGGAGGTCCAGATGAGCCCCCTCCCGTTCAAGAGGCATCTGTTGTGAGGACTGCATTGTGCAGAGGAGGGTTGAATGGTGCTACCTTTGTTCAAAGTTTGCACCCGAAAGCCACCAGGCGACAATCCCGTTGCATCTGGCTGGTTAAGTGTATCCGTTTGTGTAATGATTGTGAGTGTTGTGACCATTGTCTTTTTAGACCCCACTGTAGGAGTCGCATGTGAAGTTTTGTGTTTGGAACTGTGAAGTTTGCCGCCGCCATATGGCCCAGAGCCCTCAGTATGGCTCTGGCTGTGGTCGAACATGTCCTCTGTAGGGACTGGAGCAACGAGCAAATTGTTATCTTCCTGTCTTTCAGTAGGAAAGCCCTGGCCTGAACTGTGTCCGAGACGGGCTTCCTATGAATTGCAGAATCTGCGAGGGGTTGTAGCTTGGATTTTGGATAGTTGATGATCAACCCTAACTGTTGCAAGCAGTTATTGCTGTGTTGAGATGAAGGATTTCAGAAGAATTGCGTCCGATGCTACTAGTAGCAGTCGTCGAGGTAAGGAAATATCGTTAGACCCTGTAAACGAAGATGGGCCACCACCAACCACCATGCATTTGGTAAATACCCTGGGTGCTGCCTAGAGACCAAAGGGCAGGACCTTGTATTGGTAATGTTGATTGCGGTACTGAAAACATAGGTACTGCCAACATGATTTGTGGATTGGAATGTGTGTATAAGCATCCTTGAGGTCTATAGAACACATCCAATCCTTGGGTTGTAGTAAGGGCAGGATGGACTTCAGGGATACCATCTTGAACTTTTCCCGAATTAGGTACCTGTTGAGCTCTCTGAGGTCCAGAATGGGCCGACTGCCCCCTGATTTCTTTGGAATGAGGAAATATGGGGTGTAGAACCCCTGGCCACTTAGCGCCCAAGGAATTGGACGAATAGCCCCTTGATGAAGGAGGAGGGCTAACTCCTGGGCCAGTTGGGGTTGTGACGGGTTTATCCTTTGCAGGGAGAGATGTGGAATGTGGGGTTTGGATAGGAAGTGAAGCTGATATCCTTCCTTTACGATATCGAGCACCCACTGATCGGTCGTGATGGTTTGCCATGAAGCAAAACAAGCGGTTATCCTGCCCGGGGGGGCTTCTGGCAAAGAAGGTGGTAGTGGTGGCAGTGAAGTTAAAAAGGCTGTGCAGTCTTTGCCGGAACTGCAGTTTGTTGCGATTGTTGTTGCCGCTGTGACCGCGGTTTTCCTCTACTCTGCTGTTGTTGCTGAGGATTACTAGTGGGTTGTCTGTGGAAAGGTTGATAGAGTTGCGGTCTAAAGGTGTGATAGTTTCTGTAGGGTCTCCTGGAGAAAGATTGTCTACGAGAAGTAGTGAAATATCGTTTAGAAGACGCTGGGGTTGTTAGTGACCGGACTGCTAGCGCTTGGTCTTTCAACTTACTAACAGTATCATGCAACCGGTCACCGAAGAGATTGTTGCCTGTGCATGGTAAATTAGCCAGCTTTTCATGGAGGTCTTCCCGAATGGCGCTAGCCTTAAGCCAGGCCAGTCGTCTGGCTGCTATAGCCATAGCTGAAGCTCTCGAGGAGTTCTCGAAGCCCTTGTAAACTGCCCTCAGCATGTGACGAGTGCACTCTTCCATGTCTGAGATTGGGGAAGGGATGCTTTCCCCCATTGCCGTGAACATGCCTTTGGTGGCTTGTAGGCATTCGTACATATACTGCACCATGTAGAAGTGATGGTGATGTATCCGTGCAGTCAGCATCGCGTTTTGATAGACGCGTCTCGCAAAGTCGTCCAGACATTTATTATCCTTTCCCGGGGGTGCAGATGCATGCGATTTTGATTTTCTTGATCTTTGCAGTGCGGACTCCACTACAATGGATTTGTGTGGTAATTGAGGAATGGCATACGTAGATGGCTTCTGTAGCTTGAATTTTAAATCGGTCTTCCTAGACACCACTGGCAAAGCAAAGGGGGTTTCCCATGCTTTTTGCAGGACTCCGTGCAGTACCGCGTGTGGTGGAAGAGCTGACGGTTCCCCCGGGGTATCGAAAATCTTCAGCAACCCTAATGTCTCCGCTCTAGGTTCTGGCAACTTCTGTACCTCCAGTTTCAATATGGTTCCCATTTTATCAATAAATTTGGGATACGTGAGATTCTCCGGGGGGGAATACGGTTCCGCGCGCTGCTCCGGCGGATCAGATGGGTAACCTGTAGAAGATAGAGGTGAGGAGTGAATAGATATGGAGTCTCTGTGAGGAGACAGAGAACAGACTGGCAAAAGCAGTGGAGAGCGGGTTAATGTAGTTGTCATCTCCCGTTGAGATTTTGAAGGAGAAGCCTTCAATTCATCTCCCGGGAACGAAGACTCCAGTGGTAAGGTATAGAAGGATTGGAGCGTTTCAAAGAAGCCCGCTAAAGACTTTGTCAGATCCCAAAAGACTTTAGAAGTATGTGGTGGCATTGGGGGGCGTTTCACCAAGTGATCGGAATCATGTCTTGATTCTGAACTAAGAGGACTAGTATCCTTCACTTCGTCCGATCGATCACCCCACCCTTCTCCGTGGTGAAGTGTGGACTGTATAGTCCGTGATCTGGAAGGAGACGGGGATGACGAAATCTGTATCACCCCATGCGAAGAGGAGTGAGAGCTCCCAGATCGACTCCGGAGATGGGAGGAGGATGAATATGAAGATCTGTCCTTCCCATGACGGGAGACGTGGTGACGCTTGTGTGAGTAACCATGGCCCCGTTTAGGAGAGGAAGATGAGTCAGAATAGTGATGACATCTCTTCCTCCTAGTGGAGGATCTGCTGTCGCGAGAGTCTCTGTCCGAGCGTGCCCTTCTAGAAGAGGGACTATCCGCTCGTGGTGAAGGATGCGACGATGTTGAAGAGGGAGGTCTGTGATGCTGTTGTAAAGACCTGTCCTGTGGTTCCTGCCACCTTTTAGGGGACAGATGCTTGTCTCACTCTGGTTTGCTTGATATGGTCTGATCTCTATCCCTTATCTGGAGGGGAGTATGAGATGTCTGTGCAAGTTCATGCGGTTCAGTTCTCGGCGGTCTCATAGAGTCGGGCTTCTTTGGCGCTGGAACCGGGGTTTTTGATGGAGAGCTAGACCGTAGCGTCGTGACTGAGCATCTCTCCGCTGGCTTTCAACTTTCCCGGGTCTCGACCCCAAGGACTTCGGCTTCGGATCAGACTTGTGTCGTGAAGCCGTATTTGTTGCTCCCTGCGCCGACTCCGAGCTTTTCGGCGCCGATTCCGATGTCTTCGGCGCCGACTGTGACTTCTTCGGCGCCGACTGTGTTTTCGGCGTCGGCTGAGACTTCTTCGGTACCGACTGTAACTTCTTCGGTGCCGATTCCGATCTCTTCGGTGCTGATTCCGATGCCCTTGGCGCCGTTTTCCTTGATTGCCCTACCGGCTCCGATTCTTTCGGCTCCGACTGAGGTCTCGGGTCCATGGATTTCGGCTCCCGAGGGCAACGTTTTTGGTATCGACTGCTGAGAGAGCAGCATGGCCCGCACTGGATTTTCTTTGTGCTTCGTTTGGGAACGGGGCTCAAACAATTTGAGAGGCCGCTGTTTCCCGGCATCGACTCCTTTGATATGAGAACCAGGTCCCTGGTCTCCGCTGTCTTTGGGCCTTCTTTTCTTATCCCTGCCCTAGGGGAATGTGGGTCCCAAGAAGCCGCTCTCTTCTTTGAGACTAATGACTTTGATTCCGGTCCTGGGGAAGAATGGGTCGTGGATGCCTTTTCTTCCAACGAAAGCTCCAGCCAACGATAACTTCTGTGTCGACGAGCTCTCGGGGACATACTGTCACAATGTTCGCAGTCAGATTGAATATGGTTGCGTCCCAGGCAGCGGTAGCAACGATCATGTCCGTCTGTGACAGGCATGATCTTACCGCAAGGACACGACTTAAATCCCGACTGCTTCTTCGACATTTCGCAAATATATATATTTTTTTTTTGAGGAGAAAAAAGCTCCGCGTGCGCTCCCGAGCATGGAAAAAAACAGACTGAGGAGAACCGTTGACTCCTGCGCGGGAACCCACGCGCAGCCGCAGAGGATCAAAAAGATCTACACTCTGCTATGAGCTCCGCCTCCCGGGCCCTGATTGGCAGTTCCCATACAGCATGGCTAATTCAGCCCTGCTATCGATGGAAATACAACTTTTTCAAGTACATTTGAAGCACAAAGCCTGTGAGAGAGTCAGTAGGGATACTAGAAGACCAAGGGTTAAAAGGGGTGCTCAAGGAGGACAAGAAAATAGCAGAAAAATTAAATTAATTCTTTGCTTCTGTCTTTAATGAGAAGAATGTCCGGATCATACCCACAACAGAAACATTTTTGATGGTAATGACTCTGAATGACTAACCAGAGAATGTAATAAATCAGACTGACAGACTTAAAAATAACAAGTCACTTGAAACCAAATGGTATTCACTCCAGAGTTCTGAAGGAACTCAAACATGAAATTACAGATCTTTTTCTGGTGATCTGCAACCTGTCATTTAAAACAGCCATAGTACCTGAAGACTGGAGAGTGGCCAATGTGATGCACTTTTTTTAAAAGAACTCCAGTGGTGATCTGGGAAACTATAGATGGGTGAGACTGATATCTGTACCAAGCAAATGGTAGAAAGCTATTCTTAAAACAAAATTGACCACTTAGACATGGTTTTTACAAAAGGAGTCTTTCTCTTACTAATCTATTAGATTTTTCTGAAGGTGTAAATAAACATGTGGATAAAGATGAACCGATTGATATAATGTATTTGGATTTTCAGAAGACATTTAACAAAGTTCCTATGAGAGACTCCTCAGGATATTGGGAAGGTTCATGGGACAGCGGGGCAATGTCCGTTTGCAGATTAGAACTGGAATAAAAGACAGGAAACCTGTCAGATTTCCAAATGGAGAAAGCTTTTTAGTGGTGTGCCCCAGGAGTCTCTACTGGGACCTGTGTTATTTAGCATATTCATAAATGATCTGGAAACAAGGGAATAGTGAATGAGGTGACATAATTTGTAGATGACACCTAACAGCACCAGATTGTGAGGAACTCCAGAACGACCTTGTGAGACTAGGAGACTGGGCATCTAAATGGCAGATGCAATTTAATGTGGACATGCAAATGCACATAGCGAAAAATAATCTCAACTACAGGTACACAAAGCTAAGTTCTGTGTTAGGAGTCACCACCTGGAAAAGGTCCTCTGAGACCTTGTAGACAGTACCTTGACACCTTTGGCTCAGTGTGCTGTAGCGATCAAAAAGTATATTTGTTTACTGTAAATAGTGTTTCTCATAGATCGCAGGATGGATTAGCCATTTATATACAGGTGACATCATGTGTCAGCACCAAATTGGCTTGTCTCTTCAAGCTATAGTGTTTTAGGTCCTCTGAACATATGCAGGAGTTGCCTCGGAGCCTTCTAGGCAGTTACAGAGCTAAATTTAGCTGTGCAGTTGACTATCCAGGGAGGGTGGGTGGAATATTCCATGGCTAATTCATCCTGCTACCTACAGAAAAACACTGTTTATGGTAAGCAAATATCCTTTATCTGTCGATAAGCAGGCTGAATAGCCATTATATATGGGAAAGACCCAAGCTAAGGCCTGCAGCAGATCATTTCTTAGTAAGCAAACTGGACTCCACCATGGAAAGTGGACTATAGAGCGAGCAGATTTCACAAAACTGCTTGTCCAAAACTACTGTTAGTCTTTGAGATAGTATCAAGACAGTAATGGGATGTGAATGTGCTGACTGATGACCATGTTGCAGCTTTGCAAATATCGTTGATGGGTACTTGTTGGAGATGAGTAACAGAGGATACCATAGCTCGTACTTGATGAGCCTTGTCTGAGTCTGTAAGTTGAAGTCCCGCTAGGATATAGCTGTGATGGATACATTTGGATATCCACTTGGATAAAGTTTGTTTCAAAATGGAGATTATGATAAAATGAGATAAATTGTTTGGAAAAAAAATGAAAGGAGCAACTGCAAAGGTCAAGAGTTTACATCAGACATGGACTAGATGTATTCAACACATTAAAAAAGGTGGCATGGAAGGCCTGCCAGCATGGTTAAAAGATAAGGTGAGAGAGGCTATTCTAGCTAAAAGAACATCTTTCAAAAAATGGAGAAGGGATCTGAATGAAGAAAACAGGAAACAGAATAAGTACTGGTAAGTTAGATGCAAAGCAATGATAAGGAAGGCAAAGACAGAATCTTGAAAGAAGTTTGCTGTAAAGAAAAAACTAATAATAAAAACTTTCTCAGGTAAATTCAAAGCAAAAAGCCTGTGAAGGAGTCAAATGGATCATTAGATGATTGAGGGGTAAAAGGGATGCTAAGGGAGGGCAAGACCACAGTGGAAAGATTAAATGAATTCTTTGCTTCGGCCTTTACTGAATCAGATACCCATGCCAGAAGTGATATCTTAAAGTAATGATTCATAGGAAATTAAAGAAACCTTAGTGAACTTGGAAGATGCACCTTGGCAATTGCCAAACTAAAGAATAGCAAATCAGATGGTATACATCCCAAAGTACTGAATGACCTGAAAAATTAAATTGCAAACATATTGTTAGCAATCTGTAAACTATCATTAAAATCATCTATGGTACCTGAAGACTGGAGGGTTTCAGGGGTGATCCGGGAAACTACAGACTGGTGTGCCTGACGTCAGTACTGGGAAAAATGATTGAAACTATTCTAAAGACAAAATTATTGAATATATAGATAGACATAGTTTATTTAATAGGATAAACTCAACATGTATTTAGCCAAGGGAAGTCTTGCCTCACCAATTTGATACATTTTTTTGAAGGTGTGAATAAAACATGTGGATAAAAGTGAGCCAGTTGATATAGTGTATCTGGATTTTCAGAAAGCATTTGTGTTGCGGAGACGGACGAGAATGTGGACCCCTTGCTCGAGGTGGAGTTTGCGCAACCTGAGAGGGCGAACCCTCGCAAGTCCCTACCGTCGGGAGGCGAGGCTGGGCTGTTGCAGGGGCCAGCTGGAGCTTCACCAATACCAACCCCGTTCTCTGCGGGTTGAGCCCTTGGATGTGGCGACCGACTGATCTTAGGTGGGCCCCTGTGAAGATGGTTGGGTAGCAGCCGGAAGTGTCGTCCAAAGGTCAGTCCAAGATCAGAAGCCAGAGGATCGCCGAAAGCCGTCCAGAGTCAGAAGCCAGAGAATCGCCGAAAGCCAGTCCGAGGTCAGAAGCCAGAAGATCTGTCCGCAGGAACCAAACGATGCGAGCTGGAGCAGGGACAGGGCTCAGAAGGCAGGAACAGGACTTGGAAGGCAGGAACAGGACTCAATGCAGCTCAGAAGACTCCACCAAAGCGAAGCAGACTCATTGCCAAGTCAAGGAACAGGAAGAGGAAGCTCCCTGAAGTAGTCCAAGGTTTCAAACGTCATCCGGGAAGCTGGACTACACTTTGTGTGGCTGGCTCTTTAAAAGATTGCAGGAGGCGTGGCCGCGCACCTAGGGAGGGCCTGGCCCAGAGAGGTTTGCAGGAGGCGTCGACCTGCGGCCCTGTGCCACAAAGAGGCTGTCTGAGGTTGTCCCCCCTGCCGCGGGGGGTGGCACAGGCCCGACGGTGGCAGCCATGAAGATAGACGGGGCTTGGTGCGAGCATCAAGGGAGCCTCCCCGCGGCCGCGTGGGACCCGTTGGAACTCCCGGTGCTGGAGGGAAAGGTAGGAGGAGCTGGCCGCAGTCTTCCGCGGCCAGGACGCCTAACAATTTGACAAAAATATTGTACCTCATGAGAGACATTGAAATCATCGGCTCAGTGTGCTGTGGTGTCAAAAAAAGCAAGCAGAATGTTAGGAATTTTTAGGAAGGAAATTATATTTATTTATTTATTTGTTTTTATATACCGACATTCAACACATGAAATGGCAAATAAACGATAGATGTCATAAAGCCTCTGTTATAGCTCCATGGTGAGACTGCACCTTGAATACTGTGTGCAATTCTGGTCACCACATCTCAAAGAAAATGGCCGCTGTGCCGGGAGCCTCTGACCCCACCTCCTCCTCGCCCCTTTTTGCAAGCCCCGGGACTTACACACATCCCGGGGCTGCCGGGGCTTTTGAAAATAGGCTCAATGCGCATATGACAGGTTACGTGCGTAACCTTTTGAAAACCGGCCCTTAGTGTATCCAGCCCTTAGTGTATCCGTTTAAAAACGGTTTACACAAGTTCCTGGAAGAAAAGTCCAAAAACCATTATTAAGATGGACTTGGGGAAATCCACTGCTTATCCCTGGGATAATCAGCATGGAATCTATCGATCATCTGGGATCCTGCCAGGTACTTGTGACCTGGATTAGCCACTGTTAGAAATAGGATACTTGGCTTGATGGACCTTTGGTCTGACCCAGTATGGCAAATCTTATGTATTGTGCTTGGCAGCTGCTACTTCAAGGTGGTTAGGGTCGTATAAGACAAAAAGGGAATTATATTGATGATGAGGTTGAGTATGCCTGTTTACAATCCAGAGAATGGAGAACTTTTTTCTCTCTGATGTGCATGTGGCCTTCCACAGATTGATTAATATAGAAGGCTGAGACTACTTTTGGTAGAAACTTTGGCTGAGTATGAAGAACCACTCTGTTGTGATAGAACTGCAGGTGTGGAGAACAGTGGATGAGTCACTAACTCTTTTCACCGAGGTGATAGCATCGAGGAAAAGTCCTTTCCAAGTTAGGAACTTTAAAGGAGTTGACTCCAATGGCTCTTAAGGAGGCTTCATTATTGGGAGAGAATGACACTGAGATCCCATAGAACAGATGGTTTCTGTATCAGGAGTTTGACGTTCCAGAATCCTTTCATAAAACGAGATACAAGCAGACGCATGGAGGTTGATTTGTGGTCCATCAAAGTGTGGTAAGCAACAATGGCACTCAGATATACTCTTTCTGAGGTAGTGGAAAGGCCAAAAATTAGATAGGTAAACAAAGTATTGCAAAAGTTGTGGGGGTTCACATTAGAAGGGATCAGAATCATGTTGTTGGCACCAGATGGAAAATCTTTTCTATTTGAAGGTATAGTCTTTCATGGTTGAAGGCTTCCTAGAGGAAATTAATATATCTTCAATTGTTGATGGTAGTGAAGATTAGCAATCACTAAGCATTCAGCATCCATGCCAGGATCCAGTCCTCCCATGGAAAGCTTGCCAAGAAATACATACAAAATTTGTCTGGGCCACAATGGCACTATGAGGACAAGACAAGCTCAATCTTGAAGAACTTTCTGTATTGTCTTGGCAATGAGTAGTATCAGTGGAAAAGTGTATATGAGACTTTGGCCCCAATTGAGAAATGAAATATTTATGATGTGATGAGGTTGACTCAACCTACAGGGAAGGCCCTGAAGGTCCTCCCTGACAGCTGGCAGACCTAGGCTAGGGGAGATACCGGTTCCAGAGATGGTTTTCAAGGGTGATGAGTCAGATGAACTGAATCAAATCACTGTGAACCTGGAAGCTGTAGTAGGCCAGATTGACAAATTAAAGAGTAGCAAATCACTTGGACCGGATGGTATACACCCCAGGGTTCTGAAGGAACTAAAAAATGAAATTTTAGATCTATTAGTTAAAATTTGTAACCTATCATTAAAATCATCCATTGTACCTGAAGCCTGGAGGGTGGCCAATGTAACCCCAATATTTAAAAAGAATTACAGGGGCGATCTTGGAAACTATAGAACAGTGATCCTGACTTCTGTGCCAGAAAAAATAGTGGAAACTATTATTAAGATCCAAATCACAGAGCATATAGAAAGACATGGTTTAATGGAACACAGTCAGCATGGATTTACCCAAGGCAAGTCTTACCTCACAAATCTGCTTCATTTTTTTGAATGGGTTAATAAACATATGGATAAAGGTGAACCAGTAAATGTAGTGTATTTGGATTTTCAGAAGGCGTCTGACAAAGTCCCTCGTGAGAGCTTCTAAGAAAACTAAAAATTCATGGGATAGGATTACAAACTGGTTAAAAGACAGGAAACAGAGAGAAGTATTAAATGGTCAATTTTCTCAGTGGAAAAGGGTAAACAGTGGAGTGTCTCAGGGACTGGTGTTTTTCAATATATTTATAAATGATGTGGAAAGGAATATGAGTGAGGTAATCAAATTTGCAGATGATAGAAAATTATTCAGAATAGTTAAATCACAAGCGGATTGTGATAAATTGCAGGAGGACCTTGCGAGACTGGAAGATTGGGCATCCAAATGGCAGATGAAATTTAATGTGGACAAGTGTAAAGTGTAAAGTGTTGCGTTAGGTTCCATATTAGGAGTTACCAGCCAGGAAAAAGATCTAGGCATCACAGTGGATAATACATTGAAATCGTCGGCTCAGTGTGCTGCAGCAGTCAAAAAAGCAAACAGAATGTTAGGAATTATTAGGAAGGGAATGGTGAATAAAACAGAAAATGTCATAATGCATCTGTATCGCACCATGGTGAGACCACACCTTGAGTACTGTGTACAGTTCTGATCACCACATCTCAAAAAAGATATAGTCGCACTGGAGAAGGTACAGAGAAGGGCGATCAAAATGATAAAAGGGATGGAACAGCTCCCCTATGAGGAAAGGCTAAAGAGGTTACGGCTGTTCAGCTTGGAGAAGAGACGGCTGAGGGGGGATATGATAGAGGTCTTTAAAATCATGAGGTCTAGAAAGGGTAGATCTGAATCGGTTATTTACTCTTTTGGATAATAGAAGGACTAGGGGGCACTCCATGATGTTAGGAAGTAGCACATTTAAAACTAATTGGAGAATATTCTTTTTCAATCAATGCACAATTAAGCTCTGGAATTTGTTGCCAGAGGATGTGGTTAGTGCAGTTAGTATAGCTGGGTTTAAAAAAGTTTTGGATACGTTCTTGGAGTAGAAGTCCATTAACTGCTATTAATCAAGTTGACTTAGGGAATAGCCACTGCTATTGCTGGCAGCTGTAGCATGGGATCTACTTAATGTTTGGGTACTTGTAGCCTGGATTGGCCACTGTTGGAAACAGGATGCTGGGCTTGATGAACCCTTGGTCTGACCCAGTATGACAATTTTTTATGTTCTTAAGAATGATTTTTAAAGTTGTAAATGTTGCACAAAGTCACACTGGTGTTGTGCCTGGCTGATTTTAGAATGGAGCACTATAGAAATGTTAAGTAGTTATAGTAGAACTGCAGGCTTTTATACTTATAGGCCTTATTTATTGTAAATCGCTTTATCTTGGGTTGCTAATGACAACTTTGAAAGCATTACAAGCAGTTCTGTATGTGGCTGCTAGGGTCTTAATGGATGCCGAGCACAGAGATCATATTTCGCCAGTCCTGAGCGCTTTACATTGGCTACCTGTCAATTGGCGAATAAGATAAGCATTGCAATTTTATATCTATAAGGCTCAGAGCAGTGATTTCCCCCACTCACAATATGATTTTGAAAGTTTATAAACCTATGTGTACTTGGTGATCCTTAGATCAAAATCTGTACACCTTGGGGCTGATCCAATACCGTGCGCTAGCTGCTGTGCACGGCTTAACATGCGATTAGACTTGTCCATAACCCCGATCCAGGATGGGGATTAGCGCATTCAAATCACTGCATAGCTAATAGCACCCATCACCTGTAAAGTCATGTAGATGAGGCTATTAGTTAATCCCTGCCATCCAAAAAATGTTCCGTGTGGCCAATGCGCCATGGCAATGTGCAATTGCAATTTTATATCTATAAGGCTCAGAGCAGTGATTTCCCCCACTCACAATATGATTTTGAAAGTCTATAAACCTATGTGTACTTGGTCTATAAACCTATGTGTACTTGGTAATCCTTAGATTAAAATCTGTACACCTTGGGGCTGATCCAATACCGTGCGCTAGCTGCTGTGCACGGCTTAACACGCGATTAGACTTGTCCATAACCCCGATCCAGGATGGGGATTAGCGCATTCAAATCACTGCATAGCTAATAGCACTCATCACCTGTAAAGTCATGTAGATGAGGCTATTAGTTAATCCCTGCCATCCAAAAAATGTTCCATGTGGCCAATGCGCCATGGCAATGTGGCAAATTCTATGCTAACCAGGGGCTGGTGTAAAGGTATGCCACGCTCAAGGGCACATTGAAAAAAAAGAAAAATCCTGCTTTCTGTGATTCTTCTAATAGTATCGTCACGATACTAAATAGGAGGAACCAAATAAAGCAGTATTTAGGTAAAAAAAAAGTTTTTGGAAAACAAAATTTTGGACACCCAATACACACACAAGATATACAGTCCAGGCTCTGTATCTTGTGCATCTATGCCGGTCGCTGGAGAAAACAGACACTCGTAGATTGAGCATCCATTTTCCCAACCTATTTGACAACCCATTTGACAGCCACCTCTCCTGGGGGCCGATGCCAAGGAGGTGCTAGGGATGCACATTTGTCCCTTGTGTCTTTTTAGTGTGACCCATTATTTAAATGTTGAATAGCGCACCCAGGAGAAGTGGCTGGATGTGCATTAAGAAAATGGGCACTCAACACTGTCTGCCTATTTTCTGTGTACAATTATTGCACTGGGCCCTTGGTGCATTATCCGAAAGGTGGGCCAAAAGGTTTGCAGTCACCAGCCCCATCCTTTGTAATTTGTTTCTTGATGTTATGAGAGCAGAAATTTGCACACAGACATTCTAGAAACAATTAAAGACATTTTTTTTTTAAACAAGCATTCGGTTTAACTGACAGGGATTGATCTGTTTTCAAAGCAGTCTCTTGGCCAGGATAAGAATTTCATTGAAACATATTTAAGCGTCATGGCATATCAGGCTAAGTGTTGTTGTCGGCCAAGGAGGATTTTTGTTTAAAGATAAGCATACATGCTCTCCTTTACATTTTGTTAATCTTTGTTTAAATATGAATGTGTTATCAGTCTAGTCTAGAGTTTTAAATGGTTCGAGATGTACAGTATTTATATGTACGAACTGTCCCTGAATTACTAATGAAAAGGCGTAAGGTATAGAAATCTAAATACAAATATTTAAAAATAAATATCTGACCTATAAAAAATAATTATTATACACTCTTCACGTAGTCCTTCCTTATGTCTATATAGATCTTGGCCTCGTCTGCACGAGCAGCATCCTAGGCTGGGACCAGTCAGACCGTTGCCAAGAAACTAAGCAGGAGGCGGAAAACAGTCACAGAGAATGGGCGGGTCGAGAAGGCGGAAGAAGAAGTCATTTAAACTGTGACGCAAGGCGTCGAGCGTCATGCGTCTTACGTCACCGTTCGCCAAGCACGTTCTAGCCTCTTGGCTAGCGGCTCCTCCCTTTCCCCCTTTAGCGGTCATTTGTCCTCCGTCAGGCGCTGTGAGAGCAGCGCCTACGGGGGCGGCCACTTCCTTGAGTCCGCCCCCACCGCGGAAAGCCGGCTGCCGGTAAGGAGCCAGCCAGGATGTCTCTATGACGGAAGGTGGGTGTCTTTCTTTCCCGAGCGCTGTAGTCTTTAGACGCGCCGGCTCCGGGAAGTGCCGTAGTTTCTCGCCCCCTTCTCCCATCCCATCCCCCCACCCCTCATCCAGCTCTGCTCAGTCAGCCGGTGAAGGTTTCAGTCTCCTTCAGGCGCCTCTTAACACTGCTCTTGTTTTCCCGGATTTAGATGGGGGAGTTGGAGCTGTCCATTGGAGGAGGAGCGCGCCCGCCTGCCTCACGGCAAAGTCCGACCTGGGGTCCCAACGGGGTAAGTTAAATAGGTAGCTTTTGTATTATGCTTTCCCCACAGCCTCCTGTAGTTGCCTTCCGTCTGACCTGTTCTGTTCCCCCACTCCCATTTGGGTGTGCTTTAGACTCTCCTGGTCTCTTTCCCCCATTCCCTATCAGATGTATTTCAGGCTCCATTCTCCTGCTTTCTCTTCTCCATCCCAAGCACATACCCAATTGCTCCCCACTCTGATGCAATTTTGGGGTCAAAAGCTTTCAATTAAAGGGAAATTAATACACCAGCATTGCTTATTATTTTCAGTGACAAATTATAATATGCACCTTATATAGGTAAAGTGCCGTGTAGTATGTGATTTTCTTTTGACCCAGGAGGCATCTCTGTCTCTTCATTTACTGCTAATCTAAGCCGGTAGACTTCAGTTTGTAGTGTAGCTGCCTTTGAGCGTGGAAAGGGATTTTGCATGAATAAAAAGTCCAAACCATTCATCCATATGGGCAGTTTGCTCATTTTCAAGAAAATAAAAAATCTGACTGACTATTTTTATTAATTGGGTACATATCCATTGAATTATTTACGTAAGCTCTTACTTTCCAACTTGAGTTAACCATTAAAATAGCCACTTATGGATTTGTTTTTGTTGAGCATCAGCTAATTTAATTTGCCTGATTGTTGGAAATCTGTGTAAGGATGTTTTTTCTCTCTAGTATTAGCATGAACAATCTTGTTAATATTTATATTATATATTTTATATTGAGTTCAAGTGTAAATAATTGCTAAATATGTATTTATAATGAATACATATTGAAATCCATTGTGACAAACCATCTTTAAGTGATTTTAAAATACATCTTGAGTCTCTCATAACCATTTATATAATGTATTCTTTCTACTATTCTGAAGCAGAAATAAACATAACTAGTGTTTTCTGTGAGACAGGTTTTATGTCAGTACCTTTCAGTGTTATGTGAGCAGTCTTATGTATCTTAAAATGTTTTGAATATGTTTTGTAACAACTTGAATGATCTCTCTTAAATGAGCACAGTTTTCTTTTCTTTCTTTCTTTATAAAATTTATATTCTGCTGATCCACAAATCTTAGGAGGTAACAGAAAACACACAATATAATCAAACAGCAATGAACACCTAAACATATCTGTATACAGTACAGTAAAACAGTCAAATGAAATAAGTTAATTTTGTTCTATTAAGTAATTTATGCATGGTGGGGTTGGGAAAGTTCAATGTACAACTTTTAAGTAAGGTAGGTATTTTATTCCTATTGTGTATCCAGTACATTTTCAGCTTTGCTTTTCTATAATTCTTTATTTTCTGAAAGAGGTAGAAGGGCTTTTCAAAAATGTAAATACTTTTTTGATAGGTATAGCTATGCTGGTAAACAGCAGCACTGTTGGTTTTTAACAGCAGTAGCCAAGAATGGTAGCATTTAGAATAAGAGACATCGATATCAAAAACTTTGACATAAGGGCTGGCTCAGTGGCAGTGCTGTGTACTGCCATGCAGAGGGATCTGTGTTCCCATTCCAGTTTTCTGTTTCCTGGATCAACTGGGGCTAGGGATGCTGCAAAGACAGCATTCACAGCCCTGAGAAAAAGGGTATCATAGACATTGCGCAGTGATGACACTCGCTGGCCAGACTTACAGCCCATGATTGCAGGGTTCAAAGAGGAGCCTTGATGTATAGTCCCCAGCTGTAGACTCTTGCTGCTGTAATAAGACTGAGTTGGGAGGGGGTATGAAATAGGGGAAAACTGTCCAGGGATTTGATAATGAAAGATCATGGTACCAAACCCTAGCCCAAAGGAGCAGAAGAAACTGCTGGGTGAAAAAACAGTTTTTGAGAAATCGTGAATTGATTCTCTGGTTTGAAGTTCTGCAGATATTAATATGACCCAGTATATACTTTAAAGAGGCAATTTTCAAAAGAATTTGTGCATAAATAGACTAAAAAATTACTAGGCAGGAAGGGTGTGCACATGAAAGGACACAAAAAGCAATTAAATGTGTGTACTTTTACACACATTAGACAGGCATGGGGGGGGGGGGAGGAGGTAGAGTGCAGTTGGTCTGAGGATATGATTTATGTGCATATACAAAAAAAAAAAAATCAAAAGTATTTGTTAGTACTGGTTTCATACACACCCCTGAATTTTCAATGAAAATTTGAGATAACATTTGTGGGTAAAAAATACCTGCAGACTTTTGCCTGCTTGAAAATTATCTACTGAAATAGCAATATCTTCTGATTTTTTTTTTTTTGGGAGGGATATTTTTTATTCATGTAAAGTACATCTCTGACAAGCAGGGCTGAATTAGTCATGACGTGGGGTGATGTCATCTGGCAACACCAAACAGGTCCTCTGTCTTAAGCTAGTAGAATTTTTGATCTATTGAGCCCCCTCAGTTTTTCATTTGAGCACCAGCATGGACATACACCTTTTTTCTCTCTGATTTTTATAAAAACATTCTTTGATAACTTTTTTTTTTCAAAGTTGTCTCGCTGCTTGAGCAGCTTCCAAACAGTACTTTTCAGTGTTAGATTTTTTTCTGCAAGAAAAAAGCCACTGTGAGTGACTTTGAGGACTGGGACTTGAGCCATGATCAGGCCAACTATTAGAATTGTGACAATACCCCCATGTTTCTAAAAGTCAGGGGCCTGTAAAATAGAGGAAGTGTATACATCTCTGAGAAGCCTCATTCTGTGGTTTTCCTGACGTGTGATCTTATCTGCCTCTCAAGGAATGAAGTTGAGCAAGTGCTCCTCAAAAATGTTTCCTCCTTTGGCAGAACAGGCTGAATCCTCTGGGTTTAGTAAACATAAATTTAATGTGTTAAAGTAAAATAGGTGCCACTCCGTGGATCAGCCAGCATCGAAAAAGTAGTCTCATTGATGTATCAACACGATGCATGGAGTTTCAGCACCATTGATGCACTTGATGCATTGAGCCCCAGAAAGTGAAATTCATTGATCCTCAACACTTTTTGCCATTGGAGAAGGCTGCTCTATCAACACATACTGCAGTGCTTCCATTGCAGCTGTATGCTGGCCAGCTGAGAATTTTAACTGGTGCAGCAGGCAATATGATACCCCTACCCCTGCTAATTACCAGAGCCCTTACACTGGCAAAATTAATGGAACAAGGCTATGTTTGAAGAAGACACCAGATCCCATTTGCTCTCTGGTACCTCTGTTAATTTGGTCTCTGATTCAGATTTTGTAGAGCCTGGAAGAGGTGCAGGATTCATTCTAGTATCAGAAGAGGATGCTCCATCACCTATGCTAAGAGAGTGTTCATCAGCCATTCGATCAAGTAGTGGAGTTGGTGAAGAAATTTTGTTTTTAGTGTTAAAGAATAAGAATGGTATCTTTCAATCTCTCCTTTCCAGGATATGATTTACTCCCTTTAGAAGTCATCCCCTAATCCCCTGTTCATATGGATACTCGATCAGAACTTCCGAAGTGATTTTTGTCAGTGGCATTCACGTGCAGCGGAGTCCAGCCAATCAGAAAAGGTGCACCAGAAGTATACTCTTAGGCTACTAATGACCCTTCCTTAATCACCACCTTCATCATTGGAGTCCTGGGTTAGTGTTCCCCTCACCTATAGTCTCTGAAGAGAGATTAGAGCTTCCTTCTGCCCCTGCCCCTCCTGGAGCCTCCAGAACACTTGTTTCCACCGGAGGACCTTTCCTATTCCAGATTTTTGGACGAGTTGGGAATAGCACTTGGAGTTAATGTGCATTATGGACAAAGATCCTTGTGCAAATGTTGTTGGCCGCCTCCAATTAATGGAAACACAGAGCCTGCAGCCATTCCAATCCACAATATCCTGCAAGAATTGCAAATGAGAATGTGGGGAAATCTTGTTTCCCATGTTTTCTACATAAGAACATAAATTGCCAAGCTGGGTCAGACCAAAGGTCCATCAAGCCCAGCATCTTGTTTCTAACAGAGGCCAAAACCAGGCCACAAGAACCAGGCAATTACCCAAACACTAAGAAGATCCCATGCTACTGTTGCAATTAATAGTAGTGGCTATTCCCTAAGTAAAATTGATTAATAGCCATTAATGGACTTCTCCTCCAAGAACTTATCCAAATCTTTTTTGAACCCAGCTACACTAACTGCACTAACCACATCCTCTGGCAACAAATTCCAGAGCTTTATTGTGCTTTGAGTGAAAGAATTTTCTCTGATTAGTCTTAAATGTGCTACTTGCTAACTTCATGGAATGCCCCCTAGTCCTTCTATTCTTCGAAAGTGAAAATAACCGAGTCACATCTACTCTAGTTTCCTTGCAACAATCTGGGGTTTAGAATAGTGCAATTACTCAATCAATTGTGGTAGAATTGACTCATTAGAGTAAAGAAAATTATACTCTTGAATTCTTTGCCAGGGAAGGATCCCTACTACTGGAGAACTTGGGTAAAAAGCCGTTCCAAAGCTCCATGCCTAATGCATGGATTTCTTCTCACCAGTTCTACATGGCACAATAATTATGTCCAAGAACTGAAACCTTTTCTTCCTGCTGGTGAAGACAGAATTGTATACCCTTGGCCCCTCTTGGATGAAAGTTTATACACTATCTTATTCGACCCATCTATGAGGCGTTTGATACTTCGACAGGCTCCTCATCAGCCTTCTTTGGAACACGCCATGGTATTGAACACCTAAGTGATGATTTCCATGGCAAGTGCGCAGACATTTCTTGCTTGGGTGATCACAATTTTGGGAAAAAGTTCAGAGAAACAGCTCAAGTAAAAGGAACAGCATGTTGCAGCCCAGTCTCTTTACAAAGGACTGGAACAGAATCTTCTGCAAGGCATGCCTACTTTACTTCTAAAAGACTGTATTTCCAGACACACCCCTTCTGGCAATTCCACTGATACTGTATGCCATTTCTATTTCTGCAACAGTAACAACTTCTGGCTCGTACTTGACAGCATTAATGCCATCAGCCAAATGCAACACACCAAGTCCAGCCCAAGCCTGGGTGTCCAGTGCTACATGGAGGAGTGATGCAAAGTCACGAAAAATCAATGGGTTCTCAAGATTGTAGAGTCTGGATACCACTTGAGTTTTATTCTGGCTTCCCGTACCTCCCCATCACTTAGCTTTCGATCCAGATCAGTCTCTCAACACAACTCTGAGTATGGAGTTGCTCTTCAAACAGTGGGCAATAGAACCGGTTCTTCTGCATCACCATAACCAGGAGTTCTACACTTGTCCCCAATAAATCTGGGGGACGGAGACCCATCCTGGATTTAAGAAGCTTGAATAAGCATATGCTTTGGGAGAAATTTAAAATGAATTCCCTCCATGCAATTATTCTCTTCATCCAGAAGGGGGCGTAAATGTGTGCTCTGGATCTAAAGGATGTTTCTGCATTACCTGCTTTTTATGGTAGACTCCTTCCGCTATCAGTACCAAGTGCTCTCCTTTGGACTGTCAGCAGCACCGACTGTCTTCACCAGCTGCTTGGCTTTAGTAGCAACGCATCTGTAGTGACAGGGCGTTCGAGTCTTCCTTTACTTGGATATCTGGCTTATAACAGCAAACTCTCAGGAAGGTATACTAACCTCCCTGTAAAATTCAATATAAATACTATAGTTGTTAGAGTAGATTTCTCTAAATTCACCAGGAACCTTACTTCCCTCCCAGAAAATCAAATTGATAGGAGCTTGGATAGAGCTTTCCTTCCAACAGATTGGGCAAACACACTGATTCGTTGTATACAGACAGTCACCAGCCAGGGAGGTGCTAGTTCTGGGCCACATGGTGGCAATTCTTGTAGTTTCACTAACCTGCAGGGGGGCCTTCATTTCCAATGGGACTAGCTAATTGAACCCCTGACAACCAAAGTGTAAATTTCAAAAGACATGAAGCAGGAGCTAAGTTGGTGACTACACCCCTTCATTCTTCAGGAAGAAGCACCACTCCATTTACTTCCTCATCAATTAACAACAAACACCTCCATAAAGGTTAGAGGCCCACATTCACAGACAATTTCATATCAACTTTCTAGAAATCAGAGTACACCTGATCTAACAATTTTCATTCATTTTCCTTGAGGTGGAGAGTATCTCATTCAAACCGACATGTAGCCATGTTCTGTGCGAACAAGCAAGGGGGCACAGGTTCATGGACTCTTTGCTAAGAAGAGATAAAAATATGGGAATAGGCATTCAGACATGAACCTGTCCTGCAAGTGATCTACCTTCCCAGGATCTCCAACACTTTTTAGTAGATTGCCTCAGTAGAATTTTTTGACCACACAAATGATCTCTGTAGCAGTCAACAGCTGACAGACTATTCATTCTATGAGACTTCCAGCAATCAACCTATTTGCGTCAAAGCAAAACAGAAAACTGGAAACATTTTCTTCCATTCTTCCCAGGGACCTCTGGTCCAAACAGGATGCTTTTCTGCTAGATTGTAATGCAGATATGATATATATGCTATTCCACTGATAGAATGGTGCAACTCGCTAGGGGGCAATCCATGAAGTTAGCATGGGGCACATTTAAAGCTAATCGGAGAAAGTTCTTTTTTACTCAACGCACAATTTAAACTCTGGAATTTGTTGCCAGAGGATGTGGTTAGTGCAGTTAGTATAGTTGTGTTTAAAAAAAAAAAGGATTGAATAAGTTCTTGGAGGAGAAGTCCATTACCTGCGATTAAATTCACTTAGAGAATAGCCACTGCCATTAGCAATGGTAACATGAAATAGACTTAGTTTTTGGGTACTTGCCAGGTTCTTATGGCCTGGATTGACCACTGTTGGAAACAGGATGCTGGGCTTGATGGACCCTTGGTCTGACCCAGTATGGCATTTTCTTATGTTCTTATGTTCGCTGATCAGTGAATTGTCCTTACCCAAGGAGATTGAGGACCATGGTGTCTGCCAGAAACCCATAAACTAGAAGAGCTTATGGGTTTAAATGGAAAAAGGTTCTCCACAGGGTATCAACATAATGCTTTAGATCCATTTGCATGTGAACCCAAAGAGTTACTGAGTTATTTTCTCTTTCTGCTTAGCACATAATCAGTAAGAGTACATCTCGGTGCTATAGCAGCTTACCATGTTCAAACTGAGGGTAAGCCAATGTTCACTCATCTATTGGTATTCAAATAAAGGATTATGGCATACTAAACCTCCCGTTGTGAAACCACCTGTTCCTTGGGACCTAAACGTGGTTCTGGCACAACTGATGAAGTCACCATTTGAACCAATGCAGTTGACTTCTCTCACTTTTCTAACATGAAAAGTAATATTTCTTGTAGAAGTCAGTGAGCTTCAGGATTTAATTCATTATCTGCCATATATACAATTCGTCCACAATAGGGTGATACTCCGCACGCACCTGAAATTTCTGTCAGTGGTATCGGCATTCTGTATTAATCAAGCCATTGTGTTATACATGTTCATGCCACACGCACATGAAGGTGAGAAAATCCTTCATACCT
The DNA here is from genome assembly GCF_901001135.1 of Rhinatrema bivittatum. NCBI lineage: Eukaryota > Metazoa > Chordata > Amphibia > Gymnophiona > Rhinatrematidae > Rhinatrema > Rhinatrema bivittatum. The sequence goes on along the minus strand of NC_042618.1, from coordinate 334,022,975 downwards.
TAAATTGGAAAAAAGCCTTGGCTTACTACAAAGGGAGGAGTCAGCCACATCATCAGGCTTTATAACTGTTCATCTCTTACAATCCTAACAAACTGGGCATATCAGTGGCCAAATGTACATTGTCCAGCTGGTTAGCAGACTGCACCACACACTGTTATATGGTAGCAAGACTATAAATTAGACACCATTGAGGCTCAACAAGTTAGTTATGGCTCCATCAGTGGCTCATCAGTGGAGCCGTACCTCTTGAAGACATCTGCAGAGCTGAAACATGGTTGTCAATACACACCTTTTTGCTTCCCATTTCTGTCTGGACAATCTGAGTGACAATACATTTGGTCAAGCAGTTTTTACGTAGCCTGTTCACTCAATCGTCTACTCTTCATGATGCGGTCCGGGTTGCAATTCTCAGTTTGGGGCTCCCCACATGTCATGGCTAATTCAGCCCTGCTGGTCGACAGAGAAGGCAAGTTTACTTCCTGTAAATGGTGTTTTTCTGTAGACAGCATTATAAATTGGCATGCAGAATACCCACCCACCTCACTGGAGAGTCGACCACCTAGCTAGAATGAGCTCTAAAATCGACTGAGGTGTCTCGAAGCAACGCCTGTGTGGAAATTTCAGCACATATTCAGTAGAGCAAAAGCTCTGCCAGCTAGGGAGAGGGGTCCATTTGGTGCCACCGGTTGACATCACCCTGCATGTCATGGCTAATTCATCCTGCTGTCTACGGAGTACACAGTTTATAGTAAGAACTTGCTTTATACTAGCTGTATTTGGTTCAGGAGAAAACTGAATTCTTTGTAGGTTGTAATGTCTTTCTTTTAGTTTTATGGACCAGTGTAAGTGCCTTATCAAGACATTTTATTTGATCAATTTTGGTAAAACCAGGGTGTATGGAAGAATGGTGCCCGGGGCCTTTCTTCATGGCTATTAGTGTGTGTTCCCCATTTAGGATCTCTTCTCTCCCAGCTGTTCAATTACATTACTTGTCTGGAGATTGCAGCTCCCCCATTATATTAGCATGCTGGATCCAGCCAGCAAGTGTCACTGTTTTTATAATGACTGTGCTTGCTGCCTGTGCAATTCATCCAACACATGCTAGTCCAAGGAGCGGGAATTGGGTTAAAGGTTTACAACTGGATCTCTTGCATGTAGTGCAAATTATTGCTGTTCAGCTATTAGTCTATTTCTGAAATGAAGGAAAATAACTTGCATGCAAAGCAAAACTTGCAATTTTAACAAGATTTTGTGCTTTGCGCCAGAATCTTTAATTATGCAACTCAGATATATCATATGCACCATTAGCCAGTTTGAATTGTGCCATATCTCCTAAATAGAAGGGATTTACATGTTCAAAAAAGATGAATCAGCAATCTGGACAGGCTGGTTCTTTATTTGCTTTTCTATACCGACATTCAGCCATGGGTATCACATCAGTGTACATGGGAACTTGTGTGATAGTATGACAACAGGTCATATTATCTTTACATTGAAACATTATTTTTAACAGTGCTATCTCTATATTGTAACATTATAAACAAGGTAATATTAACTTTACTTTGTAATTATTATTAATGTCTCAACATTGTGACATAGTATAACATACACAGTAACATCAATAAGGTTGCAGATATGTGTTTCTTTGGATATTTAACGATACAATTGACACAAGTTTATATCTTGTTGGCTTAGTGTTATAGCAAATGCAAGGTAATGTTTCACCAATGTAACAGGGTTTAAGAGGTAGTGGGGCAATTTGATTGGATTTAGAACTGTTGTCTTAGGGGGGTGTGAAGGGGTGGGATTGGAAGGATGGGAGTTGGACGGTGCTGAATGTGTCAATACAGGTCTGAAGTGGATCCCAAAAGTTCTCTTGGACTTCAATTATTATCAAGGACATTTTGGACTTTCCATTATCTAGCTTTGTGTGTTCTGATCTTGCCATGGCAAGTTATTGGTAAAGAATTTTCTATAAAGTATTGCACTGAATTTGCAAAGTTTGTTTCTAAATATTGCCAGTATTGGGTGCTATAACTTCAGAATTTCTTCCTAAAGTATTGTGAAATTGAAGAGAATTTTAGAAACCACTAAGATTAGTTACATAATTGATGGGTTGCAGATAGTCTATTTGCTCACTTTCTAGCAGTATTTCTCCAGTGCCTGCATGCAAAATATGAGAAACCCCTTGGAAAACCGAGCTCAGTCTCAGGAGGAAAGTTTTGTGTGTTAAAGAAATTCAGTACCACAGAGAGGGTAAGCACTTTATTTTGGCACTCAAAAACACATTACTTTTTTTTTTTTAGAGGATTAATTCTCCTGGTTTGGCAATGGTTATTACCTACTTGTGCAAGGTGCTAACCTTCCATATTGTACAGGAATTCAGCCTTTACAAAAAGACCAACAACAAGAAACTGTCCTCTGCTCACTGCTCGGATCCTCTACTTGAGTCTTAGGTAGAAGGCTGAGAAGTTATCACAACTGGCATATTTAAAAATATTGAAGGGCACAAGCTTGCACTGAGTCAGACTGAGACCTGTCTTTTTTTTTTTTTTTGTTTTCTGATCTACAGTTTTTGTGTTACAGGTTTGAAGATTATCACTAGACCATCATGGTGCAGAAATACCAGTCACCCGTGAGGGTGTACAAACACCCATTTGAGCTAATTATGACTGTGAGTACTAGCTCTTTGATTCTCCTGTTATGTATGCTGTAATTTCTATCTCCTCCCTCTAACCCTTTCCAAATGGACACCCAGCTTAATCTCCTCCTTAAACAGAATCTCTGTGGCAGAGGGCTGAATGATATGGAAATTTGTAATTAACTGGAGGACCACATTTTTTGATTAACTCAGAAGGCAAATCACAAATATATTTAACTATTTCAGGTTTTTGTAAGGTATCCTGCAGACTGCTTAGGATTAAGCAACTTTGACATGCAAAACACCAAACTAATCCCTGAGCCCATTTTCTTTTTTTAATTTAAGGAAATGTGAAAAATGTAGCTTTGTTATTCAAAATAACCCATTTACATCTGCTTTTTTGAACATCAGAAACTGGTGCCATAAATTTAATATGTACAAGCTTTATTCTTTATCTTGGCTGGAAAAATTCTTCGTGTCAATTTTCATAGCTGTGCTTAGGCTACCTCTATTAAGCAAAAATAGGTTCCAGGGGGCCAGCCTAATAGCTCAGTGGTGAACGTTGCACCCTGCCATGTACAAGATCTGGATTAGTTATAAACCCTGCTTCTGCTTCTTGGATCAGCCAGCCCCTCGGGAAGAGGAAGTATCTGCTGTCACACAATGGTGACACATAGTGGTTAGACTTTGAGCCATCTGTACTGCTTCCCTGAGGAAGCCACAATCTGTGACCCTGGGTGTGAGGACTGTCTGTATGATGGCTGAGCTAAATGGGGGGAGGGTTAACATTTTAAAAAATATGGTAAAAACTCCAGGTAGCTATGAATGAAGGCACCGTGCACTATAGCCCTGTAGAGGCCACTTGCAATTGAGATAGAAGCCCAGAGAGCAGTTTGCCTGCAGGCACCTTTGGATCCCAATAACTCCATGAACTCTGTTGCTGCCTGTGCTTTAAAATCGGATTTTAATACCTTTTTACCTTTAAAAAATATTTAAGGTTATGAAAGTAATTTTATCCAATCAAAATGACATGCATCATGTTACAAGTAGCAAGGCAAAAGAAAATGTCTGAGCAGTCATGATGAGAGACTGCACAGCTTTGCATTTTCAAAATGGAAATATGGTAACAATTACATATAAGGCTGTTTTCTAGAGCTTTGCATGTAGCAGATTTATATTTTACATTTACTTGCTCACCTTTCTAAGTTTGAGCTCAAGCTGAGTTATAGTCAGGTACAGTAAGTAGCTTCCTGCCCAATCTAAGGGCCTTATTTACTAAAGCTTTTCTCTCATTCTGTGGAGAGAGCTTAGTAAACCAGGCCCTAAATTTGTACCTGAGGCAGTGGAGGGGGACGTGACTTGCCCGAGGTCACAAGGAGCATCGGCAGGATTGGAACCCTGGCTTCCTTGGTTCTCAGTCTGCTGCTCTAACCACTATGAGAAGCACCTCACACCTGTTTGTTCTGTCTGTTACCAGGCTGTAGTGAATTGAGAGAGGGGCTTTTGTTACCAGGTATGATGGTGCCAAGATAGAAGGAGAAAAAAAACTTATGTTTATAAAAGTTTTTAAAAATGCGATAATTACCACAGGTTCTTTAAACCAATTGTTTTGGTGTACACATGAAATAGAAATTTGTAGCAGCTACTTATTTACAGAAGTCTTGCTTCCAGGCTTTTGATGTCAGAAGTTCTTTGCTTGCGAAAGGTTTTCTTTGGGCACAGTATGTAATAGGAAACATAAGCCGAATGAATGCTACAGCTTGGTTACCTATTTCAGGCTGTTTGTGAAAGTTTTGTTCATTATGTGACACTACAGTCATGTTTTGAATGTATTTTTGTACTTTAATAGCGCCTGCTATTTTTTGCTAGTAAGTTTTTTTTTTTAAGTACTTTACCTTCCTGTACATGTTGGTTTTGTAATTAGTGAATATTCCCATTGTTCTGTGTGGGGTTTTTTTTAAAGCCAACTGAAGCCGGGAAATTTTTTTTTTTTTCACTCTGGAATTTCAGAAATATATCCTTCTCCCTTTTATTTCCTCTTAATCCTATTAAAACTGCTGTTAATCATGTTTATAGTAGCTGTACATGATTGTAGCATAATACCGCAGGAACTGGATTTGAGCCAAGATAGCTTGTAAGAATCCTAGTAATGTAGTGTGATAATTCATTTTGACTATTAATAGTTTAAATATTGAAGGTAAGGCTATCTGCTCTCTGCAGGCTTTGGCTGTTTTTGTTTTTTTGTTGTTTTGTAACATATGTGATAAATGTGTGCTAAGCTTTTAATGCATGCTTCTTGGTGTGCTCTTTGCACATGATTCCTTTTGTGAGGAAGAGAGGTGGTGCGGAAATCTGATTAATTCAGGGACCCAATGGACAAGAGAGTGGCCCCCATTCAAACTGTTTAATAAAGCTTTGTCATTGGTACGTGCCTTCTGCTATATTAATTTGAGCTTTAGGCTTAAATCTAGCAATGCACAATCAGGATGACTGATTCCAGGCTTTGCTTTTGTGCTATTCAACTTGATGGTGATACATATTAATTTGCTTCAAAATGTTTGACTTTATTTCTTTTAGTTATTAACCTCTCTGGTGACTCTATTAGATCTAAAAGAATTGGGGAAAATAGTTATTTTCTTAATCTTTCCTTGAAAATTAAGTATTTTAGAGGCGGATCAGAGAAATACAGTAGACCTTGCTTATCTGGCTTCAGTGAGGCTTTTGACTCTGTTTTGCATGGACGACTGGGGAAGCAAGTTGACAGAATGAAAGTAAGCCAGAAAGTTGCCAGTTGAATGGCACAGTGCAGAACATGACTATTAATGGATTCCACTCTGCTGAAGGTAAAGTGGGTACCCCAGAGCTTGATGCAAGGAACAGTTCTACAATATCTTATAGTGAGGAAATTGAGGAAACACATGCTTGTTTGCAGATGATCCAAAAATCTATAACAGAGTAAATGTGCTAGAAGAGGTGGAAAAATGAAAGGGGACTTGTAAAAACTGGAAAATGGTCAAGATTTTGGAAAATGGCATTCATTGCTAAAAAGTGTAAAATCATGCATTTTGGGATACAAAAATCCATTAGCCACATATAAATTATAAGGAGAGAAATTGAAGAGTAATCATCTTACATTATCTCAGGTTAACCAGTCAATGTAATAAAACTGGGAAATGTAATAATATGCTTGGTTACATAAGTAGAAGTATAATTAAGATGAAGGTAATATAGCCTTTGTAAATGTCACAAATGAGACCCTATTTTAAATTGTGTTCAGTTCTGGAGTACTTTTTTCAAAAGGACTTGTGAAATGATCCAAAAAAAAGGGGATACTCTTGATACAAGGCCTGCAACATGAATCCTACAAAGAAATGTAAGATGCTCAAACTGTACTTGCCAGAGAAAAGCAAGATATGATAGACATTCACATATCTGAAAGGATTCAATAGGGTAATCTAAAGTGAAATTTTCCATAGAAAAGGAAATTCAGGGACGAGGGGATATGTTGGATGTTCATAGCAAACAAAATACTTCTTAAAAGGATGGCAATGCCTGGAACAGCCTACTAGCAGAGATAGTGGTAACCAGAATCGTGACAGACATGGAGCAGTGATAAGGGCAGGTTAAGTCAGGGGTAACTGGTAGAAGAAAAGGAGGAGGAGTAGAATGTTTTCTCAGACAAATGGAAGGGGGGAGCACAAGCCAATGGGCAGAACGGCATTACTGCTGCAACAGCCTTCCAAGAAGGTTGGGATAACCTGTACCGAGCAGTCATGGTTGTTATGGTTCCGGCTGCTGTGCAGCCTCCCCTCCACCAGAGGACGACACTGGTGAGCCCTGCTCTGAACTGTTTTTCAGCCCATCCCTGGTTTCATGCCTCAGCTGATCTTACAGCCTCTGTACCACCAGGGGACTTCCACGAGCATATTCTCCTGGCTGGTCAAGCTCCTGCCTGTACCACACCCATATTCCAGCACTATTTAACCTTGTCTGTCCCTTGCCTCACTGCTACAGCATCAAGTTCCCATTGGCTCCTTGCTCTAGCCACTTCTGCCTTATAGCCTTCTCAGCCTGTTCCCTGTTTTGCCTTGTAGCCTTAGGGTCTTCTGACCTCAGCCCTTCCTTATCTTGCCTTGTGGCCATCTGGCCTTCAGCTTTTAGCTTTGCCTTGTGGCCTTTGGGCCTTCAAGCCCTTCCCTGTTTGTGGTCTTACCTAGGCCATCTCTATCCTCTGGCCTACCCAGACCTTGGCTAGCCTGTGGCTTCTGTAGGCTTTTCCCTGTCTTGTCCCTCGGGGCCTTCCTGAATTGTTGCTTGTTGTCCTTGTCCTATCCAGTCTGTCCCTGAGTTCCAGCCTTGCCTGCACTTGCTTCAGCCTCATTGGATTGCCCAAACCTAGCTCCAGTCGTCATGCCATTCTGTGCCACTCTGGAGGTGGTGTCCACTACGCTTCTCCTGAACTGGAGCCTCAACAGTGGTTATATAACTGTGTTAATGAACATGGGGTGAGTGGATGTTTTGGACAACAGCATCAATAATTTTAGTGTCTGCATGGATTTAATATAAGCTTGGTGGTGAAACATGGGAGATGGGGCCTGTGTGTTAGATTAAGTGATACTTGTAAGAACCAAAAAGAAAGACTAGGCCTGAAATAGTGTACCAGGAAAGATGATGGACTCCAGCATTTATCAAAACATAAATATCTACTTAATGCTTTAGGCAATTGAACCCGTTTTTGGAGTATAAGGCATTGAAGATAGTGACACATTCATTGTGCTTACCCTGATAAGACTATTGTAATGCTGATTACTTGGGAGGTTGATGCAGAAATTGCAACATATTCAGAATATAGTGACACTCATTTTCACAGGGAGTTCTATGCAGACATCCGTAATGCCTTTGCCCTTAAAGCTACACTGGCTTCCAGTTGTGGCATGTTGCAAGTTTAAATGTTTGCTTTTAAAATGTTGAGAGGTATTGGCCCTCCTCCATGAGATAGTGTATTGGCTTCACTCTGGGAGGAATTTAAGCTCTAATAGTAAACACTTCACTTATCAACTAGGGTGTTTTATCACATACGCATACAAAATATCTTTTTCTGCAACTATATCAGTGTGATGGAATATGCTCCCTTTGGAGGAGGAGGAGTTAAAATTACAGAAGAAACTTAAACTTGGTTGGTAACAACTTTTAATGTTTTAAAGATCTGCAGATGGAGAAAACCTCGTAGGGAACCCAGAGATGGGCTGTACATGTTGGGTTTGAATTTTATTTTATGCTGTTCTATTTTGTGATTGTGATAGAGAATGCTCTCACTACCAGAACCAGGTGCTCCTTGAAGCACCAAGAGTCTTTACCAAATGCCTAGCTGTAGTAGCAGCATATCTTTGTCATCGGGGCATCTTTGTCTCTACTTGTCTAGACGACTGGCAGATTATGGCAGCATCCCAGAATGGAGTGTTAAATTCCCTGCAGAAGTCAACATCAGTCAATAGGGTTCCTAGTAAATTTTCAAAAACTCAATCTTGATTTTGTATCTGAAAATCAAATTCATTTGGGCATGGATAGACTCTCTACAGAAAAAAGCATTTCTTCCAGTAAATTGCGTGAAAGTCCTTGGGGCCCTAGCTCATTGGCTGGTGCAGCAGATCAGGGAATTGCTAGTTATGCTGGGCCACATGGTGAATGGTGGTTCATGTGGTCTCTAACTTGCCGCCCAGTGGAACCAGTTAACTCATCCCTGGTAAATGTCTCACAGGGAATGAAAAGAGAGTTCCACTGGTGGTTAAAGCCATGCATTTTACAGGAGATAGCCCACCTTTGTCTACTTCCTTATCAGGTCACATTAGCAACAGATATGTCCATCAACGGGGATAGGAAGTGCATATGGGGCTCCCTTCCGAATCCACGGAGCTTGGTTTTCAGTAGAATGACAGTTTAAAATTGGTCTGTTGGAGCTTCATGTAATCGGGCATGCTTTGAATGCTTTCTCATCTTATCAAAGGAAAAAGAATCCTTATCCAAACCAACAACCTAGTAACCATGTTTTATGTCAACAAGCAAGGAGTCCATCATGGAATTCCTACCAAGAGGTGCTAAGGATATAGGAATGGATGTGTAACCATCGAGCTGTTCTGCAAGTGACCTGTCTTCCAAGGATTTCCAACATCTTGCAGATTGCTTCAGCAGGATATTTTTGTCCGCATGAATGGTCCCTATATCAACCTTCGGGGTCACCCTTTTAATCAACCTCTTCATCTTGGAGTGAAACATAAAAGTAGAAAGATTTTGTTCCGTTCTTCGAAGGAAATTCTGGCCCATGCCTGATGCTTGTCTACTGTGCAGATCTCATGTTCACTTTTCCACCAATCCCACTAAAAGCCAGGACACTGAAAAAAGTGCTCAAGGACCGGACCACCTAATACTCATTGCACCAGCATGGCCCAGACAAGTGCAGTTCTCATATCTAGTAAAAACTGTCCATCGGCCTCCTGACCCCTCTGAGACTGATCGCATCCCTTTCCTTAACCAAGAAAGTTGAGGACTTAATAGCATCCACCAGGAAGCCCTCCACTAGAAGGGTTTACAGCTTTAAATGGAAACTGTTTTCATCTTGGTGTCAGTGGAGCTCCCAGTTCCCATTCACATGTAGACTATGGGAACTGCTTCAGTTCTTGTCTTCCTCATCAGGACTCAGTACCTCCTCAGTCAAGGTGCATCTCTGAGCCATAGTGGCTTATCATGTTCCGGTAGAGGGTAAACAGATATCCACTCATCCTTTTAGTGTTAAAGTTTATGAAAGGCCTATGGTGGCCAAACCACCTGTTTCATGGGACCTTAATATTATTCTGGCACAGCTTGTGAAGCCACCCTTTGAGCCAGTGGAGTCTGCTTCTTTGTAGTTTCTCACATGGAAAGTGTTACTCCTTGTCATGATTTCATCAGCCAGAAGAGTCTGTGAGCTTCAGGCATTAGTTCATTACTCTCCTTATATGCAATTCTTCCTCAATAGTGTGGTGCTCTGCACTTTAGCCAAAGTTTATACAAAAAGTGGTGGTAGTTTTTCATATAAATCAAGCCATCATGTTACCCACATTCTTTCCAAACTCACATGCACATGAAGGCGAGATAAACCTTCATTCCTTGGACTTATGAGAGCCTTTGCTTATCACGCTTCGCAATGATTTCTCTTACAATCTGGGTATAGCAGTTGCCAAGCACATTTTCTCCACTTGGCTAGTGGACTGTATTGCACATCGTTATGCACTCCAGATTAGACTCCCTTTAGGGCTGATTTGCCATGAGAGCCATGGCAAATCAGTGGCTCATCTGTGAGTTGTTACTATTGAGGACATCTGCAAAGCTGCAACTTGGTTGTCTGTGCATACCTTCACATCCCACTACTGTCTGGATATCTATCAAGAAGCAATCGTAAATTTAGACGAGCAGTTTTATGTAGCCTGTTCACCCAGTAGTCTACTCTCCATGGTGGGGTCCAGGTTGCATTTTCAATAAGTGATCTGCTGCAGCCCTCAGCTTGGGAATCCCCATGTGTCTTGGCTAATTCAACCCTGCTTGTTGTCTGAGAAAGCAAGTTTGTATACTGTAAACTGTGCTATCTGTAGACAGTAGGGTGAATTGGCCATGCATTATATCTGCCCTTCTCCCTGGAGAGTCAACTATCTGGTTAAAGCTTAGTAGTAAAAATCAACTGATGGTGCTCACAAGGCAGCGCCCATGTGTGAACTCCCACACATACTCAGTAGAGCAAAAGCTGTACAAGCTGAGAGCAGGTTGATCCAACACTGTTGGATGACATCACCACGTGTCATGTCTAATTCATCATACTGTCTATGGGAGAACATCTTTTACAGTAAGCAAACTTGCTGTCTTATCTTATATATTATATTGTTTGTGCATTTCATACATTAAAATATATTTTTGTAATGAACATTGTTAAATCATGTTGAATGTCAGCATGTATTTCATATTATCCAATCAAATGAATAATTTTATTTTTAAGAAACTGATTTAGACCAATGTTGGCGAACTTTAGTCCATCGGAGCCACAAAGATGCCAAGTTTTCAGAATATCTACAATGAATATGCACGAGAGATTACATACAATGGAGGCAGTGCATGCAAATCTATCTCATGCATATTTGTTGTGATCTTGTGAGTGCTAAATGTCAAAATGTTCTATTCTATTTGTGAATCTATATTAATATAAAAAACTAATTATGGTTCATGCTTGGTAATCCAACATTCTTTAGGAACAAAAAATACCCATGGACTAATTATCATTGGAGAAAACGTTTGAGAGCATGGGAGTGTAGGAGGTGAGGGTAGGTGTTGTGGTCTGATTTTAGGGGGCAAGGGGATGGAGCTTAACCAGAGCTGGTGGAAGGACTAGGCAGCTGCCTAGATTGCCACCAGTCTGGGGGCAGCAACAGAATGGTTTCTTTCTACCTGCGTTGGCCGGAAGAGGAAGTGGTGGTTCTGTGTGGGCGGGAAGAGGAGGCCATGCCATCATCGCCTGAAGCAGAAGAAAACTTACACGTATCAGAGGCTGTCGTAGGAAGCAGCAGCATTAGCCCCAGCCCGAGGAGCAGTAACAGTGCCCCCTCTACAAGCACAGGAAGCAGACCAGCATCAGCCCCTGTGGCCTCAAGAAAGATAAATCCCGTCTGCCATGGGGCTGAAGGAGGCTGCCATTGTGTTTCTCATGGGGAGGGGGGAGAAAGTGAGAGAGCCTGTGTGTGTGTGTGTGTATCTGAGAACATTTCTGTGTCTGTGAAAGCATGTCTGTGTGTTAGAGCCTGTCTATATTTGTGTGCATGTTTGAGCCTGTGTGTGATAGATCATGTCTGTCTTGTCTGAGACCCTCTGTATGCACGTTTCTGAGACACATGAGAGCATTTGTGTTAAAGCCAGTCTGTGTGTGCATGTGAGAGCATGTTTGTGTCTGTGAGAACATAGTGTGCGAGCATGTGTATGTATGAGAGAGAGATTGTGAGCAACAACCCTTCTCCTCTCCCCTGCTAATTCACGACAATCTCTGGGCATCTGGAAATTAAAAGATCCCAGGTATGGACAGCAGTGGGGCTTTTTTTAAAGTTCTAATTGAGTGGTGTTTGTTTTGAAATATTTTATTGGACTTTGGAAATTATTGTATGTTCTTTTTGTTAACTGTTTTGAAATATTCTTTTTATTACTATGGTTTTACTTCTATTGATTTTATATATTTCCTGATGTCATTGTTTGATGTTTATAAGGAATTGTATTGCTTCTGTTTTTCATTGTTGAACATAGTCTGGCTTGTTGTAGTTTAAATTTGTTTTTGTCTGCATGTTAAAATGACCATAAAGTAGTACTATTTTGCATTTGATGAGGGTCTGTATCTTGTATGTATGACTGAGTTGACATGTTCTGTGTAGGGATCTATAGCAGCTTGGAGTTTTTAGGGCCTGGTGTAATATTTGCAGTGTTGCCTTTTCATAAGTGAGGTTGCTACTGTTTGAGTGCTGGCAGTTATTGCAGTTTTGATATGGGAGATTTACTATATTAAAATTATTTATTTTAGTTGTCTTTTTGAGAACCAAACCGATACCCAACACACATTACAATAGATCTAATATCAATCCCAAGAGTATTTTTTTTACACTTAGGGTTTTACAGCACTGCAGGTAAATAATCATGTTGTAAGTAACTATACTTTAAATGTTCATGTGAAATCTATTATCATAAATGCTTAATTGTTTATTTAAATAGTGTGTGGGGAGGGGGGCAAGCTGTGTTTCACTTAGGGTGCCTAATACCTTTTGTATCAGCCCTGAGCTTAACAGTTATGAATTCTAGGTTTACTCTATGAGGGTCGGGGTGAGTGGGGAGCCACGAAGGCCATCCAAGTTGTTTGAGCCTTAGAAAAGGGGTTAGAGGGAACTTTGCAGAGGCTGCAAGGTCCTTTTTAAATCCTCATGATTTGTGCGAACCACCATTTTCCAGACAAGTTTTGTATTGCCAAGGCAGAGAATGTGAGATTTTGCTCATTTTTGCTGCTAGCTCATGGTTAAACTTAATCAGCTAACTTTCAGATAGGCAGGTATATTCAGCAGCCTGGCTGCACTGCTGAATATACAGCACTAGGTAGCCGGGGGTATATGACTGGCTAACTAGCAGAGCTTGCATGGTAGCTCAGTGTGGACCTCATAGTTTCTGCCAAAAAAAAACAAAACACCTTTTCCTTGGATTTGTGGAAAAGCTTTTGTGGCATGCCTTCTTATTTGTATTTCTTTTCATTTAAAAAATTTAACTTTTGGGACAGAGGAAAGCATTTTTTCTTTTTTTTTTTTTTTTTCTTCCAGTGATGGTCTTGAGTTTGTTATAGAGTATTTTTATTTTCCAGGTCCTTGCTACTAATGTTTCAGCTGCAGTGCTCTTTCTCTGCAGTATCCCTCAACTTCTCTTCCAAGTCTTATTATTTAGCCATGAGAAATTTGCATTCTTTAAGGCAGAGGGGAGAAGCTTGCCTATGAACTTGAAAATCTTGAGAATTGTATTGGCAAATATATTTAAACTTGATGGATACTCAAACTCTGTGTTTACACTATTTTGGGGAAAATGAGAGAGAAAAATGAGAACTGGCTGTATTTAGCCTGGGAGGTTGATTGGGGTTGGTAAGGCAGAAGAACACATCTCACTCACATCTGGGCAGAACTGAACAAGTAGTAAGCCGGTATTTGACACACATTGTCAGACTTGGAGCAGTTTTATGTTGAAGAACCTTTTTTGAAGTATAAAATAAGCTATTTGTTTCCATAACTGTATCCTTCCTACTCCTGGAGTAGGAAATTCAATAGCTAATTAAATGCACTTGTATTTATCTGAATGAGTCAGATATTTCAAGACAATCTATGCTGGAGGAGGGATGCCTGTGTTTGGTTTATTTATTTTTCCTCCCTCTAAATTTGATCTCGGTGCAGAAGAACTACATTATAGCAACAGCAGATCAGCTTATCCAGCCTTCTGTGTGTCATGTTACTCAGGCTAAGTAAATTCAAGCGGAAACCAGAAAAAGTGGTTTTCAAATGGATTGCGTGTCATGTCTGTTTTGCATTTTTTAGTTGACCTTTTAAATCCTTATGAGATTTGCTATGGAAATGCATTCTGCTGCCTGTTTTGTTTGCAGTAGGATTTTCAAAGGCCTTGGTCCTTACTCAAAAGTCGTTGTGTAATGTCATGGCTTCTAGGACTTGAGGATTGACATAACACATGACATACAAACATGACCCAATTAGACTAATACAGTAATTTTAACCTCTGAGGTTGAAACTTCATGGCAAATCATGAGTAGTGTCTTCTGAGCTTTTAGCTTGATTCCCTGAGCTTATTTTTCAAAATTATTGAAGACTTCGCTCACGTAGTACCTCCTTGTACATGCTAATGTTTCATTGTTTAGTGAAATTTCATTGTTTTTCCAGTGGAATCCTTCTTTCAAGACTGAACTCATCAGTTCCTTCATGTCTGAATACCTGTACTGTGTACCTCCTAGCAGTGCCTAAAATGCAACCAAAACTTGCCTTTCCTTTTCCTGTATTGCTAATTAGAGATCGCCATTTTGTAGATGCAAAAATGCAGACCTCTTTAATGCACCAGCTCCTTGTGTACATCTCTGCAAAATGTTTCATAATTCACTGACCTGGAGAGGGTGTGACTTTAGTACTGAATAAAGCAATATGAGTTAGAGATAGGTCTGTGGAGGATGCTTGGCAAAAGATGGTGTCACTTGCTCTGGACAAACAGATAACCCCAGGTCGCCTAAAATTATAATAATTCACAAGAAAACTGTAATTATTATAAGGATGCTTCAATGTCAAAAGAGAGAACTTCCAAACTCTAGATCAATGGTTCGCAACTGCTGTGTCGCACCACACTTCCCGATCCTTTGCTGAACCAGCTGTTCTCCCCCCCCCCCCCCCCCCCGCCCCAGCGAAATGGAGCTCTACCTCCGCCCAGGCTTAAAATGCTGATAGCCTGGGGGAACACTGCAGGAGAGCTGGAGTCAGCAGTACGAGCAGGGTAGTCTCTTCCCACCTCCCGTGGCCAAGAAGAGGAAGTGGTGTGCAGCGGCCATGCCCATAGCAAGAAGAGACCATGCTAGTGCATGCAGCATCGACCCAAAGGAGAGGCACGGCCGCCTACTCCTGGGGGAATTCTGCGCTACTGCGGAGTGCAGAATTCCCCCCCCCATGCAGAATTGCCAAATTCTGTACAGAAAATAGAGGAGGACCCGGCATGCCACGAACGGAGCGCATCCCGCGGCACACGGGGGCCTTCCCTTTTCACTGCAAACGGCGCGCCAGGACTTCATCTTCGCCATGAACGGAGCATGTCCCAGGGCATGCCGGTGAGAGAGAATGTGTCAGGGAGGGTGTGAGAACATATGGGGGGGGGGGAGGATGCTGGTGAGAGAGAATGTGTGTGAGAGCAGGGAGGGTAACAGCATGGTTGGTAAGAGGGGGGTGGGGAGGGAGAGCAGGAGAGTGTGAGGGAGAGCATGGGAGGTAAGAGTGGGTTTCAGAGAGGGAGCCTATATGAGGGGAAGGGGATGCCAGTGAGTGTGTATGTGAGAGGAGAGGGTGTGGGGGGAGGGTGAGACAGCTTGGTTGGTAAGAAGGGGGCGTGGGGGATGCTTGAGTTTGGGTTTCAGAGAGGGAGCCTATATGAGGGGAAGGGGATGCCAGTGAGTGTGTATGTGAGAGGAGAGGGTGTGGGGGAGGGTGAGACAGCTTGGTTGGTAAGAGGGGGAGTGGGGGGATGCTTGAATGTGAGTTTCAGAGAGGGGGTGTGGGGAAGGGTGAGACAGCTTGGTTGGTATAAGGGGGGAGTGGGGGTTGCTTGAATGTGGGTTTCAAAGAGGGAGCCTATATGAGGGGAGAGGGAGGGGAGGGTGTGAGAGAGCATGGGAGGTAAGAGAGGGGGGCTGGAGGGACAGAAATTTGTCAACAGTGATGACCAAAGTTTTCCAAGTTAGAGCATTTCAGTTTTGTGTATTCGGTTAGGTTACTGTAGTCTACCACAGGGGATGACATTTTCTTTGAGTCTACATTATTGACTTTGCTAAAGATGACTTTCCAAGTGAGTAAAAATCCTGAAACATTTTTAATCTAAATCATGTTTGACGTGTTCTCCTGATGTTGAGATCTGAGTCCAAGTTGAACTGCAGAATAAATATTGACTTAGCGGTGCCACTTTACTTTGTAGAATTTGCATGTTCATGTCATGGTAAGATATTTCTGTGTGTCTTGACGTTTCCTGTTTTTGTGGTTGATCCTTACAGCGCACTAAAGATGTTCATTCTCATGTTACAACTATTTCTACTTGCTTTCTTTCCCTTTTTTTTTTTTGTTCATTTATTTTTTTTTTTTCACACAATACAAGCAGAAGGCACTCTGCCAAACTCAGTGCTGTTTTTAAGATGGCTGCAGAAACCCAGTGAAACAAGGATCAATTATCTGTTTAAATGCTGATTACTTTACAGCTAAAAATTGTCTTCAGAAGATCTGAATTGTGGGCATGAGGAGGGCAGTGAGGTGCCATTTACATGAGTATGTATTAAAAGTATGGTCCTTTTTAAATGAGTGCAAATCGTGTGGCCTCCCCTCCTCCCTTAATTTGGAAGAAGATCTAGTGGTGGTGTAGTTTTGAAAGGATATAAACCAGGATATGTTCATGACACTTATAATTAGCTGCATGAGTGGAAGTGAGTGGAATACATGAGTTTGCTGAAAGGTGATGCATCATTTTCAAAGAAGCGGTGTATGAGTTGTCCAGATTGTATAGCTTTTCTAAACATTTTTTATCCGATCATTCTGCTTTCCATTTTGCTTTTCAGCTGTAAAAGTTGAACAAAATTCTCACTTGCACATGGATTACCAATTAAATCCAAAGCATGACTGGTGGAATAGGCAATCTCTGGGGTTTTTAATGGCCTTTAAAATTAGGCACTTGGAGTTTGTTTTTACAATTTTAAAAAAGGCCCCAAAATGACATGGAGCTTTTATGTGAGCGCAAACACTTCTGCATACCTTGCTGGGACTGTTGCAGTTGGTAAATGCATGTTAAACAAGAGACAGTATGTTTAAAATTTTAAAGGCCATAAAGAATAAAATGTACAGAAAAAAATGATTGCATTTGTATATTAAGTGTTGCCATGTGATAAAGGGTTTGTCCCTTTTTGTTTCTATGAGGAAATGCTGAGTACATCTGGCCAACTGCCATATGAATGCAGAATAGCGAAAGAGGGTGACCAGAAACTCTATTTGTGAATGGACAAAAATCCCAGAGAGAACTCTTCAACCATTAACTTCTTTAATCAAAACTTCTGTATTCAAAGTATACTGAAAAGGTGTTAAGACCAAACTAGTGTTTCTCTTACTGGGAAAAAACCTGTTCCTCTCTGTAATCCACCTTGAGACCAACTTTGGGGAAAAGGCAGAATATCAAATGTTCATAAACAGGAAATTATGATAGGTTCTGCATCATAGAAACATACTATAATCCTTATCCCAGTGAAGAAAACAATTTTGATCTAGAACAAAATGGAGAATACATACACACACAAAAAAAAGCCCAGACTTGTTTGAGGTTTCTAATGAGAACAAGTTGTTTGAAGGGGAAATCAAAAATGATGTGGATTATTGGCTTTGTCACGTTATTGTGTACAACCTGCTGCTTCATTCTTCAGTCCAGAAAACATGTAGCCCTTGTCCCATGTCCTCGTTGCCCTGGAGTCTGTACGAAAGCTTCAAGGACTTTAAGGATAAAACAGTCGGTCACACTTGAATTCCAGTGAGGCTCACTCCACTCCAGGGATTGGCATTCCAACAAAATAACTTGCATTTCTTTTGAAGAAGTTGAAATTTAACCCCCTGTTGTGGCACACAAAATTGAGGGTCTAATGCCTGTTTGAGCTAAGTAGCAGTCTATGTGGGGTTAGAAAACAAAACTGTGGTTGGCCTAGAGGCAAGAGTTTTTCTCAAGCTGAATAGGGAGGTAAACAAAAATATTACTTTCCCCTCTCTCACCCTTTTTTTTAAGTCCAGCCCCACTCTTCTGACGCTGATGCCTATCACAAACCCACATCTTGGGATAAAGCAGGGACTCACTCGAGGGTTTCCAGCAGTAAGAGAAACCAATCTTAAAGTTCATTGATTTAGCAACAACAAAACACTCCCCTTCTAATGATCTCTCTTAACAAATAGCACCACTGTTTCTTCTTTCTTCCCTCTAGCAAAAAAAACCAGAAAAATTAGTCCCTATTTCCTTTTGAAAATAGTCTTCAGTACTCTCATTACTTATATTTATTTTATTTATAGACTATACTGATATTAGTGGCGACATCTTCTCGGTTTACAGCAGAATAGCAGGGTGGAAATTACAATGCACAGGTATCAGGGGAGGGATTACATAAGAACAGAGAAATAGCAAAGAAATGTAAGGGTACAAATGCGTTGGGCTACTTGAAATGCAAAAGATAACCAGTAAACATCAACTAATTGTATAACAATTGTGACAGAACTATATACATGAATTCAGCTAAATGCTGGCATAGCAGGAAAGGAAGAGGAGAAAAGAGAAAGGGGGATAGGGGGCATTTGAGGGTAAGCTTGTTTGAAGAGCCACGTCTTTAAGTTAGCTCTGAATTTAGAGGTGCATGTCTTGAGCCAGAGGTTAGTAGGTAAAGAGTTCCAGTGTGTAGGTCCAGCAGTGGACATGGCTCGTTCCCTCGTGGAGGTGAGGTGTGCTTTTTTTAGGGAGGGCACATGAAGGGTCCTGTTATTGGAGGTTCTGGTGGGGCGGTTGGAGCATATGGGTCGGAATGGCTCATCAAGCCAGTTAGAGTTGTGACTGTATATGGCTTTGTGGATCATGGTGAGGGTTTTATAGAGGATGCGAGAGGGGATCGGGAGCCAGTGCAAGTCTTTGTATAGGTCTACTTATACATTTTCTCTAGTTAAAAAAGAGTTCCAACCAACTTTGTTGTACCTGAGTCATCCTAAGTCACACAGTGGCACTGCGTAGGAGTTTCTTTTGAAATCCTGGAGCCATGGTCTTGCTGAACTCAGGCCACTGGCTACAGGGAAGGAAAGATTTCCTACTCTGCCTTCATTCCATCTTCTACAACTGCTCCCACGTGACACACGCTCCTGTTCTAAGCATCCCCTTATACCAGTACATGCCCACTAGAAGTTCTTAGTCAAAACATTCTCTTAAATATACAAAATCCCTTTAATAACCTCTGCAATAATGATGCATCATTACTGACCCAACAAGTAGAATTTAAGCGACATCCCTTGGAAATCCCCCAAAGGCAAATATTTTGTGTCCCTGTCACAGAAATGATTTGTCATGACTTTTTTTTTTTTTTTTTTTTTTTAGTAGATGAATCCACACTTTTAGTCTGTACCATTATGTGCACAATTCCTTCAGGTTCCTTTGGTTTAGTCTACTGAATGGCCCTAAGGGTTCCACTTTGATGTACAATAAGGAAGGCAGTTGAACAAATACATGGAAATTACTATCTGGAATACTGCTTGTACTTGAGATAGTGTTCTGACCTCATTATATCTCTTTGCTATACCGGATAGGCACCTTCTTCCCCCCCCCCCCCCTGCTTTTGGTTCTTACCAGATTGCCACATACTTCTCTGCAACACTACCTGGTCTTGCTCTTTAACAGGCCGATACAGTACAGTGCGCTCCGGAGCGCACTGGCCGACATTTGGACGCACTAGCTTTACCCCTTATTCAGTAAGGGGTAAAGCTAGCGCGCCCAAAACGCGCGTCCAACACCCCCCCCCCCCTGAACCTAATAGCACCCGCAACATGCAAATGCATGTTGATGGCCCTATTAGGTATTCCTGCGCGATTCAGAAAGCAAAATGTGCAGCCAAGCCGCACATTTTGCTTTCAGAAATTAGCGCCTACCCAAAGGTAGGCGCTAGTTTTTGCCGGCACCAGGAAAGTGCACAGAAAAGCAGTAAAAACTGCTTTTCTGTGCACCCTCTGACTTAATATCATGGCGATATTAAGTCTGAGGTCCCGAAAGTTTAAAAAAGTAAAAAATGAAAAATTTAAAATGGGCCCGTGGCTGGCGGGTCGAAAACCGGACGCTCAATTTTGCCGGCGTCCGTTTTCTGAACCCGTGGCTGTCAGCAGGCTCGAGAACAGACGCCAGCAAAATTGAGCATCAGCTGTCAAACCTGCTGACAGCTGCCGCTTCCTTCAAAAAAGAGGCACTAGGGACGTGCTAGTGTCCCTAGCGCCTCTTTTTACCGCCGGCCCTAATTAAAATAAATTAAAATACTGAATCGCACGCACAGGAGAGCGGGTGCTCACCCGCTCTCCCGCGATTTTACTGTATCGGCCCGTAAGTAACTCAGGGTGCAACTCAGGGTCCCAGTCTCTGTAATGACTAAGACTCTCACACACATCTGATCCCAAAACACAACACTATCCTACAAGAGATAATAAATCCTAATGCCAAGGATAAATGCAGAGATGGAAAACCTATGCTCCTTGACTAGTCCTAGAGTTTAGGACATGAACCACAAATTAGGGGATGGAAGGCTGCAGTCATTTCTCCTTTGAGTGGTGATATGGGGAAAAACAGGAAGAAACTACTCTCTAGCCCCTACCTTCTGGACCAATTGCTTTTTTCAAGTGCAAACCACAGATCTTACCTAGTGGGCATCCCTTTTACAAACCTGTGCAGGGAGGAGGAAGAGGACTTATTCCTCTGACATTCAACTCCAAACTCAAGTTGACCGATGGAATGATCATTATGGCACCTCCCATGGAGATGTTTTAGTAAATAGGTCATACCAAACATCTTACACTTGCTGACAATTTGTCCTTTCTACAAGAGACATGTTGCATAGTAAGGAATCCAGTAGATCCTTAAACATGCAAACTTATTCATATTGTTTGCAGAATTAACCTATCTTGACATCAGTTTATTAACACCCATTTTTCACTTGGTTTTCTCTCTAATGCTCATGCTGAGCATTTTTTGAAAATTTAATTTAGCTTTTCGGGAGTAATTTATATATACAAGTACAAAAGATAAGTGTATATAATCAAAAATTACGAAAACGTTTATGAAAATACAAAATCAATCCATTTTAACTTATATAGCAAAACTTCATCAATACAGCAAATCAAAAACCATATCAAAACAAACCACAAATACAATTCTTTACAAACACCATAAATAAAATACATATAATATACAGCACTAAATAGACCCAACCCAATAAAGAAATATTTCAAAATCTCACAGGAAAATGTAGAACAAATGGATACACAGTGTTATATCTAAATGTACTCCTCCTCCAGTCCTCCCTCCAAGTAAAGGTTTAATGTTCATTATTACAAATTCCCTGGTCAGTAACTTTTTTTTAACTGTTAATTTTTTGTTTTATCAGTAAGTTTAACAACTTTATCACTCGATAAATCAAGTAATAAAACCATCCTCAAATTCTGCATCATTCCCTCTGATTGCAAATTTAGCAGATCAATTTGCAAACTTTTTCATTGAGAAAATTAACACTATCAAACTCTATAATAGCCCCTTTAACAATAACAGACGATAACTTTTGTCCAGATAATCCTCCTTGGTCAGAGTTTGAGAGAGTCACAGAGGAAGTCATCCTCGACTCCATTTCTACAATGAACACTTCATCTGGTCTGTTGAATCCATGCTCAGCAATTTTACTAACGTCTATCAAATATGGCACTGTTGACTTCATTACAAAATTAACGCATCTCTATTGGACGGCTATGTTCCAGACTCACTTAAGTGCACTATTGTTTGCCCAATTTTAAAGAAACATAATGCTGACTCTTCCGTTTTTGCGAATTATCGTCCAGTCTCATCTTTGTCTTACTGTTGCGTTCGTGCCTCTTCTCGCTCCACCCTCTCTACCTGGGATGCGACTCCCTTTCGGCTCTGACGGACAGTGCAGCCACGGCTTCTCTTCGCCTCTTGGTCCCGGTTCCCCCAGGCTGGCCTGACGCTACGGATCCGCCATGTTCCCAATGACACAAGGGCGCGTGTGCGAACCAGACTTTGTACCAGCAAGGGCGTGAACCTCGGGGGCATCCCCCCATAGTGACATCATCCATTTGCACTTTAAAAGGTCTTTGTTTTCTAACCTCTAATGTGTTAGCAAGGAACTCCAATGGGACTTGCTTCGGCAGTCCACGATACTTGCACCAATGATCAGTCAGCCGGGGAACCTGTCCCCACTGCTCGTCCTTTTCAAACTTACCAGGAGTACCCGCTCCACGGGGGCTCCGCTTTCTCTTCTTGATTTCAGATTGCCAATACACTCGGAAGACTCCTCGTTTCCTGGAAGCGATCACGGATGTGAACACTGAGTTCTATTACATAGCAATCTGTACTCGCTCCACGAGAGCCTACATTCCCATTTGCTCTGAAGACTCCCTTCCATCCAAGACGTTATCGCAGGTACAGAGATCAAGAGTTACATTGGCAAGATTACAGATAGGAACCGTACTCTCTCCACGAGGACCCATGTTCCTCGAATCTTATACAGCAGTTGTGAGTTCTTATTACAGACTGTTGTGGGAACCAGTGCTCGCCTACGGCTCCTGTTCCTGAATGTAGTGAAGACTCTCTGTGGCATAGAGACCATTGCAGACATCTACTATTGTGAGTGTACCATCTTGTATCCAGTATACCCTGTCTACTCACTAGTTCTAGTCTCTCTCTACAGCTCAGCGACCCAGAGATTATATTCCAGTATCAGAAGGACTTCAGCCTTGCCGGACACGACTCACTACTGCCACCCCTGGTGGTCCAGCTTCCAGTCTAATAAAGAACTATTGTTTATCTCCTATTCTAGCCTAGTCGGTGGTTTCTCTCAGGATCTCCTCCTGGGGGCACTGTCATCTGCCATCGGCCCAAGGATTTAACATTTCCTCCAAGTGGTCATTCCTTTCACTATTGTCACCTTGTGGGAGCCAACCACTAACTCCACTCACGGAAGTATTATATAGACAGCTACTCCTCTTTCTCTGAGACTTGCCAGCAGCTTATATATATATTTACAGATTGCTACTCCGTAGCGGGGGGCATGCTGTACTTTGCTACTGAGATAGCAATCTTATATACCTATTGCCAACTCCTCTTCCTTGGAGAGTTGATTCATAACATATTGCTACTCCTTAGCAGATTGGTAACAGCTTGCTACTTCCTTTCCTTACAGGAGTATCTTATAACAGTTCGCTAATAGATCTACAGATAGCTAACTCCTCCCCTCTGGAGGAGCAGGTCATATCGCTACTCCTTCCCTTTTCAGGAGAACAGCAGAACAGCTTGCCAACTCCGCCCTCCTGGCGGAGTGAGCGACAGCAGATTGCTAACTCCTCCCCTCTGGAGGAGGCGAGCATAACAGATTGCTAGCTCATCCCCTCTGGAGAAGGAGAGCGTAACACTTACATAGCAAAAATCTTAAACTTGTATTAAAACAACTTTCTTCATTTATCGAAATAATGTACTTTATCAATACCAATTTGGTTTTCGAAAGTTACATAACAGAACTTTTACTGTTTCTTTCAACTCAAGACGCGTATTTGAACAAGGTACAGGCTTTATTATGGTGGTATTAGACATTTTGGCAGCCTTCGACACGGTCGATCATAACATCTTAAGAAATCGTCTAAAACCAATAGGTTTAACAGGTAAAGTTCTCAATTGTTTTTCTTCATTTCTCTCTAATCGCATGTTACAAGTGAAAGTAGAATCCCATACTTCTATGTCATGAGGGCTAGTAGTGACACCCTGCACTCCATTATGTATCTGAGCAATACGAGACCTGCACGCTCTCTTCTTAGTCACCCTGGCCAGAAAAGCCCCCAGCTTGTCGCTATGCTCATAATAGCGAAGCCTGGCATGTTTCAGGGCTTTCCCAATTTTATAGACCTCCAAAGACTGCAGGTATCCTACATTTTTCTAATGCTTGAAGGATCTTAGCGGATCCAGAGCGTTTTATGGAGACACTCCAATTCCTTAATCTGAGTCACTAGCTGAATTTTTTGTTTCCACTCCTTGTGAAGATGGCAAGCAAAACTAATAATTTTACCCCGAAGGAAGGCTTTAAAGGCCTCCCACCATAAAATCAGGGCATAATCTCCTGTGGGATTATGAGTGGTCTAATTCAGTGATTGCGTCTTTCAACAGGTCGGCGAACTGTTTGTCCCCAAGAAGGGAAGTGTTGAGGTCCAAGTAAAGGGTCTAGGTGATGGAGGGACAAGGGATAATAAGTAAAGATCAACAGGGTGGTGGTCAGAAAGCATGCAGAATGGGATGTCACTAGCAGCCACCTTGCTAAGTAAGTTGGCAGAACAAAGGAAATAATCGATCTGACTTACGATTTTTGACGTGGTAAATAGAAAATAGTTGTGATCTCCAGGGTGAAGTTGGTGCCAAAACATCCTGCAAATTAAAGGTGTGGATAAGGTCCTGAAAACCCAAGTTGTGAAGGGTACATTGTCTAGAATGAGAAGATCTCTCCAACAGCAGGACTGGACATAAGTTCCAATCACTTCCCAGGCACAAATATTCAAACCCAAACTGGGCTATTTGATCTGTTTAATGCATGAAAAAATACTGACTGGTCCATGTTGGGTGCATAAATATTAACGAGAGTGAGCAAGACAGAATGAAGCAGCCCTTCGATCATAACATACCACCCCTCAACATCAACAAGAGAGTGACAAATGACGAAGGGTAAATTTTTATGAATTAGGATACAATTACCTCTACTCTTGGAATTATAAGAGGAGTAGTAGATCTGAGCCACCCAACCCACTTTTAGTTTTTCGTGCTCTGCATCGGTGAGTTTCTTGTAAAAACAGGATCTGAGCATTGTGCCGTTGGGCAGACTGTAAAATGCTGTTCTTTTGATCAGGGAGGAAATCCCCCGACCTTTCAAAGATAAACATCTGGTTGTCATGACCCTACTATATACACATGATAGGCAAAATAATTCCAAGAGGTGAACGGTGTCTGCAGGAGTCCACCAAATACATGGGTAACGATAAAGGCCATACAAGGAAACAATGGAATATGCAAAGAGGAGAAATAAAACACCATTAAAGCAATCTGATCCTTATACCATATAATAACAGAAATATCGCATAATAGAGACATGTGCCTTAAACACCCCAATTTCCCCAAAATCTACAATCCCCACCCCATCTTGCATGCCTATTTGCCAAATCCAGTTGTCCATCGTGAAGGAGTCTTGGCCCAACCAAATTCATGAGTCATAAACACAACCCCCAACCAGAACCCAAAACTCAGAAAAAAGGAGCAGATTTCCCTCCGGTGGGAACCTAATCGAGACCGGAGGGATAACTACCCCCCCCCACCCGCAGTTGGGCCCACTGTCCTTAAGGGACCCAGGGATCGGTACTTCAACTACCAGCAATACTCCCCATGAGATGCCCAGGATCTAAAAAGAAAGAAAACTTCTAAGGGGAAAAAAGGGGCCAAAACTTAGGATATATTGCAGCACAAGAACCCCAAGTAGGATGAGGGCAGGAATAATGCAGGATAACAAGCAGAAATGATCAGTCAGTAAAAATATTCCTTAGAAGCAACAGAAAAAAACAGGAAAATAATGGGCAGTCTCTGAGGAGATGGATTCGCACAGATATGCAGCTGAAACAAGGCCATGCAGCAGTAGTGGCAGGGCTCCCGCCGAGTAGTGTCTGGCGAAGAAGCAAAGCCATTAAACGACAGGACCAGGTCAAGGAGTAGAAATTAGACCACTGGATCCGCAGAGAAGTTGTTGTCTTTCACCCAGATGCATGCACTGCACTCCTCTTTGCAGTTAAAGAGCCTGCACACAGGGCCAGGCTAGGCCACTCGTTAATGACTTGCAGGTGAGGGATTTGCCTGCCCGGATTGACTTAGCTGCTGACCTGAGGGCTTAGAGTCTCCCCTACTTGGCACACGCCACCTTCTTTCTTCTGGCTATGTCTCCAACTCGCCCTGCTGCATGTTTGATTGCGGGGACTGAGCTCCATCTTTGTTGTTCGGCCGTTACAAATATTGCTTCATGTGGTGAGTTGGACCCTTACCAAGCCCCATCCACCATTACTGACAGCCTGAATTTCATTTTTTTTCTCATGCAGGAGTTTTTTTTTTTGATTCATGTATATTCTGCTCTCTTCTGTGTTAGCGCTGTAATCAGGATAGAGCGCTACGCAGCTGCCCTAGAAGGACAATGAACAGAGTTCTTGCGCTCTCCTCAGCGCCCACTCCTCAGTCAGGTACCAATGAAATTTTGCTATGAACACCAGAGGGTAACTGTTGCCGGGCCTTTGAAATTCTGCTACCCGATGCCTCCTGTCAATATCAATTTGAGGGTGCCCCTATTCCGGTTGCAGCACTTCACACAGGAGCTGCTCTATAAATTCTCTTGCCCTCTGACCCTCCATTTTTTTTCTGGTATTTCCCACAATCCTCACATTAGCTTGGCATGACTGATCTAAATCGATTACCTTTTTCTTCTAAGCTCTTCATTTGCTTCTTCAGCGCCATCAGTGAGTTTCTCACTGAGGATATCCAATCCTCCAGTCCTGAGATCCGATTTTCCAATTTGTCTATCCTCTGGCCTACCGCATTTATTTGCTCTTTTAAGCTCTGCTTTTGAAGCTTTTACTGAGTCTATTTCCTTCTTCCCATTGGCCTTAGGCTCTGGATCTCTCCCAGAATTTGAATAATCATTTCTTGGCCTGGCTCAGCTGTTGCTTATTTGCTGCTGCTCACCCTCTCCTTCCTGCCTACATCTGGGCCATCATTCTCCCCTGCTGCTCGGTAGAAATCTGTGAGATGCCTGTCCTGCGTGCTGCTTGTTTGCCTGCTGCTCATCCTCCAAAACTCACTTCTCTCTCCAAACTTCACAAAGTAAGTTGTGCCTGCTTTACCAAGAATGGTAACACTTTATGCTCAGAAAATCTACAGTATTAACAGGGGGATTTTTAGGGATCTAGTCCCAGGGTGCTTAGAGTTTTACCAAAATCCATCCATCTGCATGAATGTGTTATAGCGTGCCCTGGTCAGTAACTTGATCAGGGAAAACATCCACCATATAATAATGTCCAGAGAATTCCATTGTCTCTATGTTGGGCTGCATAGAGAGTGAGGAATAACCAGTAAGAAAAAGGTGATAGTGCCCTTGTACAGGTCCTTGGTGAAGGCCGTACCTGGAGTACTGTATTCAGTTCTAGAGCCCATATCTCAAAAAGGATAGAGACCGAATGGAGGTGGTTGACAGAAGGGCGACCAAGATAGCGTGGGGTCTGTATTGGAAAACATTTGAGAGGCTGAAGGATCTGAATATACCCTGGAAAGAGAGGAGGTGCAGGGGAGATATGATACAGACTTTCAGATACCTGAAAGGTTTTAATGATGCACAAAATTCAAACCTTTTCCATTGAAAAGAAAATAATAAAACTAGGGGGTCACAAAATGAAACTCCACGGGGGATAACCCCAGAACCAAGTCAGGAAATATTTCTTCATGGAGAAGAAGGTGGTGAATGCCTGGAATGGTAAAGACAAAAACAGTCAGAATTCAAAGAGGCATGGGATAAACACGTGGATCTGTAAAGGCTAGAGGCTAGAAATGAAGAAAAGTGTGCAGGAGGGTAACTTGCTGGTGTGGCAGTTAGTACCCTTTGCAGAAGACATAGAAATTGCTACCCATAACCAATAAGCTCTGATCTTTTAATGCAATTGCAACTTTGTTCCCTGCTTCTACAGCAGGGGGGGGAAAGGGGGAATTGGATTCAGACAATAATCAGGAGGGTCCCAACTTCTGCAGCTTTTGTCCATTCTTCTTGGCTGAATAGCTCAAACTCTTTCAAGTTGGCTGGGAATTGTCTGTAGACCGTAGTTTTCAAGTATCGTTATAAACTTATTGGATTCATGTCTAGGCTTTGACTGGACCACGTGACATTTTACTTTTTGCTGAGCCACCCCATTGTTGCCTTTGCTTTGTGCTTAGGATAGTTGTCCTGCTGAAAGTTGACTCTTCTCCCCAGTCCCCAGCCTATCACAGACTGGAACAGGTTTTCTTCCAGGTTCTATCTGTAAACTAACTTTGCACCATCCAGTTTTCCCTCCTGTGATGATGGTGTTAGGGTGATATGCTGTGTTTGTTTTGTTTTGTTTTTTTATGCCGCACACATTGTTTAGCATTGAGACCAAAAGGTTCCACTTTGGTCTCATCAGACCACAAAACTCCCTGCCACTAGGGCCGGCGCGACCATTAGGTGGGACTAGGCGGCCGCCTAGTGCGGCATCAACAGGAAGGGCACCATTTTTCCAAAATGTGAAAAAAGGGGCAACAGCCATGGAGCATGAGAAGAGAGCGCACTGTAAGAGGATGACCATGACGCTATATATCTAGCACTGTCGAAGGACACATTCAACTTGGGGTGAGTTGTGGGGGGGGGGGGGTCGGTGTTACATGGTCTGCTTAGGGCACTATAGACCCTTGCACTGGCCGTGCCTCCCACATTTGTACATTGTTCCTTAAGTGTTTCTTTGCAAATGTTAAATGACAGCACACATGGCTTCCTTCTTGTCACTCTCCCATACAAGCTATGTTTGTGGAGTAATCTTGAAATTGTTGAATAGTCAGTTTGGATGCATGTTTTTATTCGCATGATATTGCATCAGCCCTTAAGATCCTGATGTAATAAGATGTGAGTAAAAAATGTTAAGTTCAGCATGCTTTTTTTTTTTTTTATCCACACACTAAAAAAAGTTAACTCTTGACACAGTAAGCTAATAGTATGATGATGCATTCGGCATTAAAAAAAAAAAAAAAAAAAAAGCACACTAACATGAAAATGTGCACAGATAGACTTGCCTAGCATGTGTAAAAGATGATTTATGTGCACACATTGTGTGTGTGTGGTGCATAAAACATGATTTGTGTGCAAAGCATGTTCTGTGTATAAATCATGATTTGCACACCATGTTTTATGCTCATAAATACCAAGTGAGGAACCCTTGCACCATGAATTCCATGTTCAGCCTCATAGACTAACAATAGCCCCAAAAACTTGACTCCACTTCCTACCAGGCGTTACATTTTCAGCGTTAAGAAAATGAGTTAAGCCTACACCCATCTCTGCATTGGGGGCATAATAGCTAATACCTTTAACATGGAACTTGCATGAAGGAGCACTAAATTGTGCCTGCAGGTTTACTCACATTTCGTGTGCATACATTTTTGTATACTAAACTCCTGGAAATAAAGTTGTACATGCACAAATGCGCATCCAACCATGCGTTAACATGTTCATGCAACCGAGGGAGCCTTTATTGTATGGGAGGCTGTTACTCTGCAGTTGGCTCATTAACATTTACCCTGACGTTGGTGCCCTACCAACAATTGGGCCTTGGGAATGGCTCTAATTGGAAACAGGTCTACAAGATGGGAGGAGGTTAGAGGTTTGCTGGCTGCGTACGGGATGCAGTGCAGTAGGGACAGCTGCAGCGTGGGTCTTTGACTTCCTGCAATCACCATAGCCCCACGGTCTGGCAGAAATGCTGCAGGCTGGTAGTTGAGAAACTAGGCTCTAGGAGACTTTTACAAATGCATCACCCCCATGATGCCATGAGTAACTTCATTAAATGTGTGCTCTGAGTAGTTTGGTACAATGTTGAGACTTTGCGTTACCTTTGCACTAGCCCTAAGTGCTATACAAGTATTATGCACCCTAGGCAAACCCTTGTACCTGCTCCCCTCCCCACAAACAAATGTATTTATTGTGATTTTACATGAAAAAGGACACCCAGGTAAAAATCACAATTTGTTTATTCACTACTGTGGTGCCAACCAGAAAACCCTGGAAAAGAAATGCTTGGAACTCATATGATATTAGCCTATTATAACATGTTTGGTATGAACTAGGTCCTCAGAAAGCCATGAGTAAAAAGAGCATTAACTGCTAGCACTCAAACAGTAACAACCCTACTTATTGAAAGGCAACACTGCAAAAATTACACCAGGCCCTAATCATCCATGTACCTCCTATTAGGAAAATGGAAAAACCCAGGCTGCTATAGATCCCTACAGAGAAACTACATACTAGCAGAATATCTCACCACACATGCAGAACACAGACCCTCACCAGAAACAAAATAAAAAATAAATATAAACGTGCAGGCAAAAACGGAACTGGAAACAGCAACAAACCTGACTCTGAATGCTGTGTGATATTGGAAAAACGGAATCGCCACTGTGCCTCATAAAACATCAAACATGAAGAAACACAAAACAATCATAATGGTAAAACCATACCAGTAAAAAAAAAAAAAAATACAAAACACCTAACAGAATAAGAGGAGAGGTAGGATAAATAAAATATTTCAAAACAGCCACCGATAATTAAGGGTTAGGAAAAATCCCCTGCTCTCCATACCTGGGAACATTTGGATTTCCAGTCACCTTGAGTTTGTTGTTCATCGGTGAAGGATGGGGTTGGTACAAACTTTTCTCTCACACACACTCATGCTCTACTCTCTCTCCCCCCCCCACCCATTGTGGAATGCAAAAGGAACAGCAGCAGTAGCCTCACAGTCCTGACCTCTCCTTTTTTTTCCTGTGTGCAGCTATGCCAGCCCAGCTGAATAACTCCTGCTCAGTGCTCCTCTCTTCCTGCCGCTGCTGCGGGGCTCTGGCCATTCTTGTTCTGTAGTGCCACTGCAATTAGACCACCTTCCTATCCCAAGCATCAAGTTTCTCTTGAGTTTGATTACAAGCCATCCTACCACCAGCCAAGGGTCTCGAGGTTGCGCTGCCGCATAAAGGTAACATAGGCGTAGGGCCGGTTAAGGTACTAGGCGGCCGCCCCCAAACCTGTGACATTCTAGGTCAGTGGTTCTCAACCTTTTTTCTGTCGGGACACACCTGACAGATGGTTCTCACATGCGTGACACACTGACCCATGATCGTCACAGGGCTAGATGTAAATGTACAGTTTGCATCCACGGGAACCCCCCTGATCCACAATAATGGATGTAAAGCAGAATTATGACATTCCCCGTTCAACTCACTCTACAAAAAAAATATTCTGGTTCTGGTGTCATCTCAGTAACAGCAACTCAAACTCCTTCTACTTTCAGGCTCAATAGCCCTACTTATGAAAAGACAGCAGTTTACCACCAATTTATTTATTTATTTAGCATTTTTTATATACCGAGGTAGAGCAGAGTAGCCTTCACTCCGGTTTACAGATTATAACAACATGTTACATAAAACTAATTGAGGACATTGAAGAGAAAACAACAATTAACAATCTGAGAACTGTCATGTCAAACATAAGAGCAGGGCAAGATATCCCAAAGGATAAACACATTGAGCATAGCAGATAAGATGTACCAAAGGATAGGTACATTAAATAGTCTGAGATCAAGTATAATGAAAAAATAGACTTAGATATCTGTAGGAAACAGGAAGATTAGACAGAGGGGGGAATAAATGACAAAATATGGGAAGCTGTGGGATTGTTTTGAGATTGTTGTGCAGGCTGTCAGTATGAGATTGGCAGAGGAGCCAGGCTTTTAGTTCTTTCTTAAAAGATTTTGGGTTTTCTTGGGAGGTGAGGAACTGAGGTAAGGAGTTCCATAGTTTTGGGCCGATGATAGAAACACCAATGCATGTCCTCTTGAGAAAACACAACAAATAAGACTGATAAAACACTTACATGCTAGTAAAATATCTCTGTAACAGACACAGAACCGACCTAACATACTCCCAGGATCTGTAGTAATGCACATAAACTAATCCACACACACAGTTACACCTGTATTATGGAATACACTCAAACAGGAGCAACCCTATCTATGAAAAGGCAACACTACAAATATTAAATCAGGCCCTAAAAACCAATACACCTCTTATTAGGAAAACAGAACTAGCAAGCAGCTATAGATCCCCACACAGAAATAATTGTAAAACTATACTAATAAGCAGAATAAATGTTTCACAACAACTATGAACAGAATAACATCCAACAATTAAAAACTCATAAAAACTATTAAAAATTCTCCAAACACCAATAAAATATTTCAAAAAAAGCAGACACATCACATAATATTAAATAATTAAAATAGCAATCAATCAAGAAAAATAAACTTAAAAAGCCACCTTTACTTACCCCCTCCAGCAGCTTTCCTACTCCTCTTCCATGCAGGCTGTAGCACACACCAGAAGCAGCAGTAGTGGCTAAGCTCTATACTCATGGTCCTCTTCCTTAGGGCCCATGTCTCTCACACACACACACACACCATACCAGTCATGCCCCCATGACCAGTTTCTGTCTCTCACACACCAATCATCTCCCAGTCTTTGACAAACACACCAGTCACCTTCCTGAACAGTTTCTCTCATGCCATACACACACACAGGCTTCCCACTCCCGTGTTCCACTTACATATATGGGCTTCTCACTCTCATAATCACTTTCTCTTTCTCACATACACTCACCAGTCTCTCACTCCCATGCTTGTTCTCTCCACATGCACAGGCTTCTCATTCCCATAATCACTTTCTTTCTCTCCCACATACACACACACCAGTCACCTGATCTCTCTCATGCATACACACACAGGCTTCCCACTCCCATGTTCTCTTTCAGATATACAGGCTTCTCACACACTCCCAGCTTTCTCACTCCCATGCTCACTCTTCACATGTACAGGCTTCTTATTCCCATAATCACTTTCTTTCTCTCTCTCACATACACGCAAACACACACCAGTCACCTGATCTCTGTCATGCATATACACACACACATAGGCTTCCCACTCTCATGTTCTCTTTCAGATATACAGGCTTCTCACTCCCATGCTGTGTCTCACACACACAGGTTTCTCACTCCCATGCCCACTCTTCACCTGCACAGGCTTCTCATTCCCATAATCACTTTCTCTCTCTCTCTCTCACACACACCCGTCACCTGATCTCTCTCATGCATACACACACACACAGGCTTCCCACTTCCATGTTCTGTCTTACATACACAGGCTTCTCCCTCCCATGCTGTGTCTCACACACACCCAGGTTCTCACTCCCATGCTGACTCTCTTCACATGCACAGGCTTCTCATTCCCATAATCACTTTCTCTGTTACACACACACACACACAGTCTCTCTCTCTCATTTCCATGCTCGCTCTTCACGTGCACAGGCTTCTCATTCCCTGAATCACATTCTCTCTCTCACATTCACATACACACCAGTCACACCATCACCTTACCAACCAGTCTCTCTCATATACATGCACACACACAGGCTTCCCACTCCCATGCTCTCTCTCACATAATCAGGCTTCTCACTCCCATGCTTTCTTTCACATACACCCCCACAACACCAGGCTTCTTACTCCCATGCTTTCTCACATACCCAGATTTCTCACTTCCATGCTTTTTTTCTCTCTCTCACACACACACATCCCTGACTGTCTCACACTCTCACATACACATCAGTCATCTCCTTGAGCAGTCACTTTCATTGTCTCTCACATATACACATACATCAGCTCTCTGACCAGTTTCTCTCAATCACACACATACTCTCGATCAAATACATTCTCTCACTTACACACAGGCTCTCAATCACACACATTCTCTCACTTACACACAGGCTGGCTGGCTGCTTCTCTCTCTTTCTGTCACTCACTTCCTCTCCCCCCCCCCCCAGCACAAACGGTGGCTGCTCCTCCAGCCCCCGCAGGCCAAGAAGGAAGAATTCCATCGATCGCGGGAGGCTCATGCTGCTCTCTCCTTTCCCTTCCGCTTTCTCCCCCAGAGCAGGAAGATCAGCTGGCCTCTCCTGCTGCCACCGGACTCCTGCTATCTTCGGGCGTCCGAACTTCCTGTCGGGGGGGGGGGGGGTAGCGGAAGCGCAGCGCACAACGTCCGCTTCCTCCCCCCCCCCCCCAGCAGGAAGATCGGCAGACCATACGGCCCGACGCCCGAAGATAGCAGGAGGCCGGTGGCAGCAGGAGAGGCAGCTGATCTTCCTGCTTTGGGGGAGAAAGCGGAAGCTGTGCGCGACGCTTCCGCTCCCCCACCCCAAGCAGGAAGATCGGACCATACGGCCCGACGCCCGAAGATAGCAGGAGAACGGGTGGCAGCAGGAGAGGCAGCTGATCTTCCTGCATTGGGGGGAGGAAGCGGAAGCTTCCGCTCCCCCCCCCCGAACAGGAAGACCGGTTGGCCAAATGGCCGCAGCAGCGCTTCCCCATGTGTGCCGTGATGGCGCGCGAGGCGTGGGTTCTCTTGCGGCACGGCCTTTCTTCCCGCGCACCACTTCCTGTTCCGGGTCGGGGGGGGGGGGGGGGGGAATGCAGGCACGGGAAGAAGAAAAGGGCAGCCGCGGATGCCACAGCTTTTTTTTTTTTTTGCACCGCTGCCGTTCCTGCTGGGCTTGAACGTGCTGATAGCCCAGCGGCAACGGCAGCAGGGAAGAACGAGCAGCGGGAGGGACCGGGAGACACGCGACGCACCGGTTGAGAACCGCTGTTCTAGGTAATCGCCTATTCCGCCTAGTGCTTCCACCCTTCCTGATAGCGATATAAATAACCTAGCTGATTCCAGTTTTGAATGGTTTAAAATGGCAGATTTTCCTCTTTGCAGGGTATATTGCTGAAAGGTTGGAAAAGGCTCGGGAATGAATGTAGATTCCACAAATTGTGGGCCATGATCACTGAATATCTCTCATCTGCTATGAATTTGCTTCCCAAATGATCACACTTGTCTGAGTACCTTAAAATGAGAATATTTTAAGTGCTTTCAGTAACAAATTGCTTACCTCCAATTGAACTTGGATGACATCACTACTCTTACAGCCCCCCTTTTTTTTCTAAGCAAGTTTTAGAAATATATTGCTCTGTTTTCTGACAGTCAAGTAGCATGTAGAGTCAGAAATTTTTCATGTGACTTGACTGACAGAAAATAGAACAACATATAGCATCACTGCTGCCCCTTGCACTCCTCCTCTGGACCCTCTTGTTTAAAATCACCTCGTAGGGCAGGAGCCAAGCCCTAGTTGTAGCTGCCACTGTTGGAAATGGAGCCAGCAAGCTGAACTGAACACAGTGGTGCCAGCCTAGCAGCATTTCTCTATGCTGAAAAAAGGCACCTCTGTCCTGCCCATGAAGACATTTTCACAAAAGGATCAGGGTGAAGGGCTGGAGGAGAGCCGGGGTGGAGGGAGGTCCCACCATTTTTTTTTCTTTTAATTAGTAAACTGAACAAAACTTAAATATCCCAATTTCCAGTGGTGGTCTCTTGCAAATTGATGTCACTTCAGTCAGACTGTAGCCAACACACACGGCATACTACGTGTCCTGGCACATTTACAGACCACCAGAGTCAGGTTTTCCTCTTCTACTGGGTTAATTGCTACTGGTGGGGAAACAATCACCTTCCCTGTCAATGAGAGCTCAAGGAAATAAATTCACTATTATCTGACGTTCCAGCCCAAATAGTCAAAGAACAGCTCAAGGAGACAGAGCTAAATTTACTGTGGGTTACAGCTCTAGAGAGTAAAAGGCTCCAGACACTATCGCTCATTCCTCATCTCACTCATAAACTGTTACTCAAATTTATACTGCAGATTCATTCAGTGCTATCTTTTGAATGAAAAGATGTTATTGACTTGTAAAGAAAAATCTCAAGGAGAAAAGCATTCCTTTAAAGTTCTTAATAAAAAGGGAAATTAGTTTCTAGCAACATATAAACCTGGCACTCCAAAATAGAATGCACCATTGTTAATACATATACCTTTCTAATGTACCTATTGTGCAGATGTATGTTTGTTTAACAATGCTACATTGTATTTTGGATTGTCTGAGGGATATTTTGTTTTATTTTTGCAAGCAAAGAACAGACAAAATTAAGGTTTGAAGCCATCAAACGTTTTAGTCATAAAGATTTGGATTTATTTAATTACGGTCTTTCCAAACTTGAGCTCAAGGCGCTTTACATTATAGGTACAGGATGTTATTTCCCTGCCCCAGAAGACTTTCAGTTTTTATACTGGAGGCAATGGAAGGTAAAATGACTTGTCCAAGGTCACAAGGAGTATTAGTGGGGGAGAAGTGATTTGAATTACCTTAAAAACACTAAGACAAAACCTACACAGAACTGGTGGACTCAGCAGTTTTTTGTTTTTTTTTAATAAGGTCAAAAAGGTGTCCAGCAAGTCTGAGGTCTGATTCATTTGAAGCTGTATAGAGTAAAGACATAAACCAAAACAGGAAAATCTCATAAAACAGTGAAAAGCTCCTAACCCATCAAGCAAACAGATTTCTCTAGTGCCTTTTTAGAAGTAATAAATTAAGATTACTATCTTATAAAAAAAAATGTTTATAGCACCATTTATTGCATATGGTATATTCACAGCAAAGACTGTGACCCAAACCCATCCATGTAATTTAACGGGAGATTATAATTATCACAACTTTAAAAAAAAAAATCCAATATTCTGCATTTGGAATTATCAAAAATCTATGGTAATGGGCACTTTCTGGCCATTAAATATATTATGCTTTTTTTTACGTTTATTTTAAAAAAACAAATGAAACAACGAAGTTTTTGTTAAAAATGTCCTGTTTTGTCTTCTAATAAATACACATCCCAGCTGATAATTGCTCGTAAAATGGCTTTTTGGAAAAAGTTGGTCTCACAAGATCTTCCTGCAATTCATCACAATCCGTTTGAGATTAACTACTCTGCGTAATTTTGTCATCTGCAAATTTGATCACCTTTCTCATCGTACCCCTTTCCAGATTGTTTATAAATATATTATATTAAGCACAGGTCCAAGTACACATCCCTGAGGCACTCCACTGTTTACCTTTTTCCACTATGAAAATTGACCATTTAATTCTACTGTTTCCTGTCTTAACCTGCTTGCAATCCACAGAAGGACATTGTCTCCTATCCCATTACTTTTTAGTTTTCTTAGAAGTCTCTCATGTGGGACTTTGTCGAAAATCTTCTGAAAATCTAAATACACCACATCTACTGGTTCACCTTTGTTCACATGTTTATTCACCCCTTCAAAAAACAAATGTAGGAGGTTTGTGAGGCAAGACCTCCCTTGGGTAAATCCATGATGTGTCCCATCATACCATGTCTATCTAAATGTTTTGTGATTTTATTTTTTATAACAATTTCCACAATTTTTCCCAGCACTGAAGTCAGGCTCACCAGTCTGTAGTTTCCTGGATCACCCCTAGATCCCTTTTTAAATATAGGGGTTACATGGACCATCTTCCAGTCTTCAGGTTCAAAGGATGATTTTAATGATAGGTTACAAATTAATTGAATAGGTCTGAAATTTGATTTTGTTTTTTTTTTAGTTCTTTCAGAACTCTGGGATGTATACCATCAGGTCCAGGTGATTTACTACTCTTCACTTTGTCAGTCTGGCCTATCAGACTCCCTCCCTCACAGGCTTTCTGCTTTGGATATATTTTTTAAAGGTTTTTTTTTTGTTTTTTTTGCCTCTATGGCCAACTTCTTTCAAATTCTCTTTAGCCTGTCT
Organism: Rhinatrema bivittatum; assembly: GCF_901001135.1. NCBI lineage: Eukaryota > Metazoa > Chordata > Amphibia > Gymnophiona > Rhinatrematidae > Rhinatrema > Rhinatrema bivittatum. The sequence continues at coordinate 333,985,663 of NC_042618.1, read as the reverse complement.
TACCAATGTCTTACATTTAACTTGCCAATACTATTGGTTTATCCTAGTTTCTTCTGATGGATCCTCCTCCTTCATTCAAAAATTAGGTCTTTTGACTAAAATAGCCTTTCGCCTCACCTTTTAACCATGCCGGTAATCGTTTTGCCTTCCTTCCACCTTTCTTAAGGCATGTAATACATCTGGACTGTTCTTTTAGGATGGTATTTTTTAACAATGTCCATACCTGTTGCACACTGTTCATCTTTATAGATGCACCTTTCAGTTTTTTCTATTTTATTTTTCATTTTATCAAAGTTTCCCTTTTGGAAGTTTAGCGCTAGAGCTGTGGATTTACTTACTCTTCCCCTTTCCAGTCATTAATTCAAATTTGATCATATGATCACAATTGCCATGCGGCCCTGCCACCATTACCTCTCAAGATCCTGTGCTCCACTGAGAATTGGATCTAAAATTGCTCCCTCTCTCATTGGCTCCTAAATAAATTACTCCATAAAACTTATTTATTCCATCCCGGAACTTTATCTGTCTAGCATGCCCTGATGTTTCATTTACCCAGGCAATATTGGGGTAACTTAAATCTCCCATTACTGCACTACCAGTGTGGTTAGCTTCCCTAATTTCTCTTAGCATTTCATTGTCCGTCTCATCATTTTGGTCAGGTGGATGGTAGTATACTCCTATCACTATACTCTTCTCCAACACACAAGGGATTTCTACCCATAAAGATTCAATTGTGCATTTAGTCTCATGCAGGATCTTTATCCTGTTGGATTCTATGCCATCCCGGACATAAAACGCCACCCTGCCACCAAGATGCTCCTCTGTTATTGCGATATAATTTGTACCCCGGTATAGCACTGTCCCATTGGTTGTCCTCTTTCTCTGAGATGCCAGTTAAATCTGTCATCATTCACTGCTATACACCTAGAGGTACATCTTAAAAACATACGCGCGCACGAACAAAAGTACATCAGATTTTATAAGATACTCGCGTAGCTGCGCGTATTTTATAAAATCAGAGGTCGGCGCGTGGAAGGTTGCGCAAAATCGGCAGCCTGTGCGCGCCGAGCCGCGCAGCCTGCCTCCGTTCCCTCCGAGGCCACTCCGAAATCAGAGCAGCCTCGGAGGTAACTTTCCTTCCGCGTCCCCCCACCTTTGTTGGGCAAGTTACGCCTGCCGCCTCGGCATCCCCCGGCACAGGCCACAGTGCGGGGGACTCGGGACCGCCCTCCCGGTCCGCCCCCTGATCCTGGTCACGCCCCCCCACCCCTTTTACGAAGCCCCAGGACTTACGTGCATCCCGGGGCTTTGCACGCGCTGGTGGCCTATGCAAAATAGGCGTGCCGGCGCGCAGGGCTTTTAAAGTCTAGCCCTTTAATTCTCCCATCTTACTTTAGACTTCTGGCATTAACATACAAACATTTAAAAGTGTGTTTTTTGTTTGTATTTACATTCTGCTTTTTAGTTGAGAGGGATAAATTTGAATCTTTTAGCTCAGGTGAGTTTTTAAATATAGGCATGTGGACTACTTTTCATATTAGAACATCTGTTGGGATGCCCTAACGCTAATGCTTCATTAGTATCCTTTGAAGCTACCTCCTTCCAAACCAAGCACTGCTGAGCGACTGTCGGCTTTCCCCTTTGTTCTAATTTAAAAGCTGCTCTATCTCCTTTTTTTTTTTTTTTTTTTAAAGATAGCACTAGCAACCTGGGTCTACCCTGGTTAAGTGGAGCTCATCCCTTCATATTTGTTCTCCTCACAATTTAAAAGTAGTTAATTTAAAATAAAATTATATTAACATTTTGTAGTTTTTTTTAAACAAACAAGGATTTTGATAAAGGGGCAATAAATGCATGCTGTATTATGGAGGTCATGGTATCACTGGACAAGCAGAATGTTTCCTTGGACCCATTATTTGCACAAAAGAAATTTAAAACTAATAAGTAATTGGCCATGGTATACAGAAGTTTGGATGACTCTTGCAAGCTTTATAACACTGATATTCAGTGGTTATTGTATGTAGAAATCAGCTCTTAAGAGAACTGATCAGGTGTACTTCTCTCTGCAGTAACTGAGCATCTGGATAAAAACCACAAACCCCCCCCCCCCCCTCGTTCATTTAAACTAAGCAGATGAATAAATTTTCAAAGGAGTTACACATGTAAATTAAACATACCATTGTAGCAATTTTCAAAAGCCTTCTTACATGGGTAAAATACATTTCCACATGTAAAATCTGGTTTTAAGCATGTAAATCATTTTGAAAATCAGGCATATAAATCAAATAGGCTCATATAGACAACATAGAGGTTTATTTTACAAAGTGACTTATTGCCATAGGCACAGTGTAAAAACAAAATGTCTTTGGTGCTTTGGCAAAGACTCTTACCTCAGTGGTGATTTTTGGCTAGGTCATGACAGGTCAACAACCCTGGGACCTTTTAGAACTTTCTTTATTTTTTCTCATTGCAGCTGGAGTGGAATTTGGAGGCCACTGCTAGCCCTGAAGTGGTACTTCTTAGAAAAAGTGCTACTGCTTACCATCAAGGTGGATTTTCACACCCAAGGGCCCTGTTTATTTCTGCTATTAGTGAGGTTTTGTTGTATGGTAGATACAGAACACCAGCAAATAGTAAAGTTATTGCTGAATTTGAAAAGTTTTTTGGTTGGGTTTTTTTAGTTTTTTTCCCTCTCCAAAGAAAGTGCACCATATACTTCAAATTAGATCAGGAAAAACAACTTTCAGAATGATGCATTGCCTTGTACCCCACCCTGTATGATTAACTATTCAGGATGTATGCCAAAGAAAATATAGCATAGAAAGTCTGACTTTACATGCACGCTCTACACTCAGGGAGGCAGGCACAAAGAGGCAGAGACTGTGGGCTAGGAGCTGTACAAATACGTTTAACCAGCTAAGATTGTTTCTGTTGGAAGAGAAGACTCCAGGAAGAATGATTGTCTGCAGAAAGCTACGTATTCAGTAATATGTTCACATTGGTACAGGTTTAAGACTGCAAGATTCTTGTAAATCACATGACGTAAGAAACCATATTAGGAGCAATGTCAGCACCTTGCAGACCTGGTGCTGGGCTAAGGTTAAATAAGATTAACGTGTCCAAATTTTTTTTTTTTAATGGAGCCTATTTTCCAGGATGTGTGCAAGTGGATCTCTTCACCCCCCCCCCCCCCCTCCAAAAAATACCCTTGAGGGTATCCTCTTGGATCCTGACATGTCTGAAAACTTGCTGTGACAATCATAGCATTAGGGACACCCACACTCATCTGAGCCTACTTTTTTCCCTTTGGGGCGAGCAAGCTTAAAAAAAGCCCAAAGAATTCAATCATAAACTGGTTTTGAGGCACAAAAATGTTTTTGGTTACTTTTGAAGGTACAATTGAGACTGTCTAGCACCGCAACAGAAGTAGGGGGAAAATGAAAGGCCTGGGAGGACAGCATTGAGACAATACCTTCATTCCAAATCTTTTACATATCTCCTTTCTTACTGAATCTTAATTTGATTTTCCAAACCCGTTTCTAATTCAGGTACAATTACTAGGTCCTTGCCTAAGAGAGAGGGCTTACAATCTTAGGGGCCGATGCAATAAATTTGCATAGAAAGCGGGCGCTGAACAGTCAGCGCCTGCTTTAATGCGCCCCCCCAAAGGGGGGGGCACCATGCAATATTTAAATTAGGGGGTCGCGTTAGCAAGGAGGCGCTAGGGTCGCTTGTGTGCCCCTAGCACCTCCTTGCTAATGAGAACCCGATCGGCGTCGGCAGTCCGCCAGTTACGAATACAGATGCCGAATTTATCTGTTGGTTTTCCTAAAATGCTGCACAGCCAGGGGGTTCAGGAAATGGATGCTTGTCATTCGAGCGTCTATTTCCTACACCTGACTGACTGCCAGTGTTTTTGGGGGGGGGGGGTTTCTATTTTTTAACTTTATTTAATTTTGCTTTTCCTCCTACTTAATATCGCAACGATATTAAGTAGGAGGCAGTACAGAAAAGCAGTTCTTTCTGCTTTTCTGTACTGGTTTAAGGAGCGCTCAGCAATTAACGCCTGCCTGGGACGTGCGTTGAATGGGCGCTAATCCCCTTAATGTATTAGGGGAATCATTAGCACCTATTCAACCCGGCTGAGCGCACTGTATTGCATTGGCCCCATAGTACCTGGGCAAAAGAGGGCAATGTGATGTGCCAAAGGTCACAAGAGGCATCTGTGGGAGAAGTAAGATTTGAGTCATGGCTTCCTTGCTTCTCAGCTTGCTGTTTTAACCCCTAGGCCACTCCTCTACAGCAGTGCCTACCATTATATAAGGCACCTTTGATTTACATTGAAAGTGGATTGTGGCTTCTCCACTGTTTGCTAGAAGGCTTGACCTTGAATCCATTTGCACTATGATAGAGGTGTGAAAACTGTCAACGTTTGCTGCCCTATCAGTGGTGTTGCATGCTTGGGGCCACTTTTAGGCAGGGTCTGTCCACTGCCAGGGTAACATTTTGCCTAGTCAACATAAAGTAAATGGGGGGGAAAAGGGAAATAGAAGTGTCTTCTAGTAATACTGGGCATTATTGAAGCATCTAAGAGGGCTAAAAGGCTGTTGTAAAATTTGTGAGGGGGTATTTACTTTAAATTAGAGACAGAACTTTTATCAGAGAACACTAAAGACATTTTTTTTTTCCAGTCAAATTTCATCACCAGTTCTCTTCCATATCAGGAGCAGTGGTTCAAATTTCTCTCCAAATTCTACTCTTATATCCTTGTCCCTCTCTTGAGAGAAAGTCATAATGTAATGTTCATGATATTAAAACCTTTACATAGAATGCTGTTTCACAGCAAATTGTGAGCAAATGGAACATTAAAGTGGGTTGTGTCAAAGCAGGTATTCAGGATGAAGCAGAAACAGATTTAAGTAATTTGGATGAGATGGGGGGGGGGGGTGAGGAATCAGTGGGGGAATAAGGAGAAAGCTGCTGTGTGTTAAGCTTGTGAACAAAAGTGAATCTGCTTGTGGGTGGACCATTAAGGGTTTTGTTTGAAATGGAATATATATTTAAAATGTGCTGTAAATGCTTCTATTGTTTCCCAAGAACAGGCTTCATTACCTTCCCACACATCAACTGCTATGCGTTTTTGGAATGCAAGGTCATATTTATGTACAGCAGGCCATGAAAATGGCCTGCTGGAAAGGGCATTCTGTATTGAAGAAAGTGGTTTTTGTTGCTGTTAATCTGTTTTGAAGCCCTCGAATGATTGAGCTCCTCTGGAGTGCATTCAGGATGGGGATAAAGGTGGGATAAACGTGATAAAATCACTGTTTGTTATGAATTCTAGTAAAACCATCCCATGCCTATATAGTCTGGAACCTAGCCAAAATATATGGGTTTGCAGGTTATTTGTATTTGTTGTTTGTGCAGAAGAGATGCAAATGTATAGTTCTTGCATTTATCAAAAGTTATTTCTCAGTATCAGCCCAGTTGGGTTCTTCGTTCCTCTCAACAAGCATTACTGGCTACTCCAGGGACAAGTTTAATGGAAACTAAGCACAGAGCCTTTCATGCACTTTGTGGAATGTATTACTAATTTTATCTCAGATTGGACGTAGATTATACCACATTTCAAAGACAAAACATTTTTTCTTAAGGCCTTTGCTTAATGCTGTTATATATAGCATGTTTGTTCTGTCTTTGTTAAATAATTACATTGTATTTTGTTTTATTGTATATTACCTTGTAACCCAATGGGAAAGAGGTGATTTTATAAATCCAAGAATAAAGAGTTCTACTGTTCATGTTAGTGTTCTGTCAAAGAAGAAATCACTTACACTTAAGGGTTGAAATTAGAAATTTGTGAGCAACAAAAACTCAGTTATACCGTATGTTGGAGCTGGACTTTGTAGCTGTGGATACTGGCATCTGTTTAAGCTGCTGTTTTGGCTTTAGCTTGCACAAATTTCGATGATCGTGTCTGTGCAAATGTGGACCCAGGGAGGGGGAGGAAAGGGAACGTGCCGGGATGGTGAATAGTGCCTGACCTCAGAGGGCAAAGACTTGAAGAAATGATGCAAAAGAAAACAGAATATTAAAGTTTTTGTTTATGGATTGCTAGACTCGAAATACTTCTGAGAATGAAGGTTTAAGCACATTTGGTTCTGTCATTGTCTCAGTACACCCTGAGTGAATAAATAACTTCCTACCAGTAATTTTATAGGAGATGCGCCCTAGGTCTGACCCAGCATAGCACTTATGTTCCTATGATTTGAACTGTGGCTTCCCTGGCTCTCAGCCTACTGCTTTAACCACTCCCAAAGCAAATGGCAAGGATATTAGTATCACTGTGGGGCTTGTGCAATTCTGTTAGAAGATGTCTCTTGGATTTTGAGAAGGGAATATTTCACATTTCCTAGCATCTGACATGCATTTCATTTTTCTTAGTAGTTCCTGAATTTTACTGACCTGTTTTGATTCTGAAACCATTTTTGCTTCCATTTTCATTTCAGATTTACATTTGCCTCCAGGTTATTGGTAATGGACTACCTCTGAAATTTATTGTATGTGGGCTGTATTGTTTGAGCACACAGTCATTCCCATCTGCAAACAAAGGAGAATATTTTACAGTATTGTAGAATTTCTCAGCTTTGAAATCTCTCTGTGGAACCAACATATGCAGATTGGAACCTGCATTGTGTGTGCTATCTGTTTTTTCAAAGAAATGAGGTCATACTCATGCTATTGCAAGCCCCACGGGTCATAATATGAAGCTCCAAGGGGGTCTGGTCCCAACCAGTGTCGGGAAGTATTCCTTCACGAAAGGAGTTGTGGATGCATGGAATGCCCTCCCAGAAGAGGTAGTGAGGACAAGGACAGTAATGGAATTCAAAAGGGCATGGGATAAGCACAGATGATTAAATGATAACCCATTGTGACTAGGGAAACCTGCACAGAGAAACAATTACCTTAAAAATAAAAACAAAATAAAATAAAACCAGGCTTGCTGGGAAGACTGGATGAACGATATGGGTCTTTTTCTATCAGCATTTACTATGTTAATTCCAGAGCTACCCTTATTCTTCTTATGTCTGCCATTCGCATGTGCCACCTGTGACTATAGTGACATTACATGTGATATTATTTAGGAGAGGATCTTGGAAACTAAAATGATCAGCTCTTTGCACCCATTTCATTTTTGTGTTTTTGGTTTTTTCTCAAAATATTAGTCAAGATACCATAGACTCTTAAGATATAAGCTTAAGGTAATTTTTTGTTGTCTTTTGAGACCTTCCCTTTTAATAAACTGTAGTAAGTTCATGTGCCATGTGAAAAGGAGCAATAGAAGTAAAGGAAATGGGCAAGTCTGAGGGAGAATAGATACCCCTTTTGCTCTCTGTAAGCTTCTATCAAACTTTCCAAACTTATTACTAACTAACTGAAACAGTTTATATAGTTTAACCATGGAGAAAATAGGCTGATTTTTGTCTAGTTTAGTTTTTATATTGCCCTTTCTCTGTATTTCCTAAATTAGTACTTCAGAACAGAAGTATCTGGACAGAAAGTGTTGCTCTCAATTTTTATACCTGATCTGCATGGTAGCCTTTGAAGGTGAGGGAAGAAGGAACAATGCCATTACTTTAATTGTATGGTTGACTAAAGTTGGCTCACGACAGAATAGCTTGTGGAGCTCATACGGATGAGAGATTGGTCTTTAAATACAAAAGTTTACAGACTGACATGGCAGCTAGAGCCATATTCTGGTGATTGACTGGCCAAGCAGAGCAGAAAATTTTCCATCGACAAGCAGGGCTTAATTAGCCATGAATCGTAGTATCATCCATCACCAAATGGACCCTTCTCTCTAAGATCAGATTTGTTCTACTGGGCATATGTGGGAATTCCCTTGTGGGTGTTTGCTTGTGAGATCCCCTAGTCCCTTTTTTTTTTTTTTTGTCTAAGCCTCACAACAGATGTGTACCCTATCTCCAGGAATTATTTTCTACTAATCCAAATTCTTATTCATTTTTTCATTTATTTTGCTGCCTCAGCAGCTCCCCCCCCCCCCCCACACAAACAACACTTTTCAGTGCTACAAAAAAAAAAATAAAAATCTCCACAGACTGGTTCCAAAAAGCCCACAGTGAATAGTTTCAAAGAAAGTATATGTGGTAGGAAGATGTCCATTCTGACATGATCTGTTACTGCTGCCTTGGACTGGACCATGACCAGAACTATCATTGTCTACATGTCTTCCTAATCGCAGAAGTGCAGGGTCTGGAAAATGAAGTAACTACCTAAGACTCTGAGAAGCCGCAGGCAGTCCTCCTCCCAGAATAGGCCAGTTGTTTGAAGTTGAGCTAACCAAAATCTACAAATAAAATGCTCTCTAGAGCTGGTGGCATATCTGGCACCTTCTTCCACCATGGCATTGTTGGTGCATTGATCACTGGTGCCATTGATGCATAGGGCTTTGAAGCACAAAGCATTGACATAATTGGCACACAAAGCTCCAATGCATAAGTCCTTGATTCACTGAGCCCTGGAGCATACTATGTGTTGAGCCTTGAAGTCAGTAATGCTCCGAGAGGTGGAACAGGCAGCAGTACTACCTACTCAATTGTTTTCTACTTTACCCATATAGTGTTGGATCTCTGGGGTCAGAGGGTAATAGAATGCAATTATCCCCGCAAATCACCAGGGCAATGTCACCATCCAGATTATTAGAACAAGGCCTTCAGCTAGAGATGCTGGATCCTATTCTTTGAGAGGTCCCCATAATTTCCTACCAGCCTCTGGTGCAGATCTTTCAAAGTCCAGAGGAAGTGCAAGGGGATTACAACTTGATATCAGAAGATGATGTCCCACCTTCAATACCCAGGCAAAGAACACATCAGCCTTTGGACCAAATGGTGAAATTTAGTGAACTTTCTTTACCTCTCTGGAATCCAAGGATAAGGAAGATACCCTCCAGCCTCTCCTTTCCAAAATATCAGGTTTACTCCCATGAGGAATCCCCCTCTCTAGCATCAAAGGATGAGAAGGATACTCTAACTCTCTTTTTCAAGATATCAGATTTACTCCCGCAAGGTATCCCTGCTTCCTGAATTGGAGTGGACGTTCCATCATATCCCCTCATGAGGTGGTTCTAGTGCCAGACACTCCGCAGCAGAGTCCAACCATTCTGAGGAGATTCACCAGAAGTATACTCCTCTTGAGGCGACCAAAGTAATCTCCTCAGTCACAAAATTCATCATTGGGGTCCTGAATTAGTGTTCTCTCCCCTCTAATCTGAAGAGTTCGACAGGGATACCCACTGTTCCCTTACCTGAGCCTCCAAAACACTAGTCTCTGCTGGAGGACCTCTTATTCCAGATTTCTGAACAAACTGGGAACAGTGCTCAAAGTCAAAGTTCATAAAAACAATGATCCTTGAGCGAAAGTCTTTGGTCTTCTTCAAATTCTAAAGACCCTATCTGAAGCCATTCCAAACCATGATATTTTACAGGCATTGCAAACAAGAATGTGGGAGAACCAAACTTCCTGCACCTCAGTAGCAAGGAATCTAGATCTCAGGTTACTGGGCAATTTTGGTAAGTATTTCAGAGCTTCCTGTTCAATGCACGAATTTCTGCTCGCCAAATTTACATAGTTCGGTACTTAACCTGACTGCATGCAAAAGCTGAAGCCATTTCTTCTGTTGGGCAATACCACCTTGGCCTATTCACAGCTATTGCTAGACACAGAAGAGTATATATATATATATATATATATATATATATATGCCATCTTATTTGATTGATTTATAAATCATTTGACATGACCGCCTATGCTTAGCCTCCATAGAACCTTGTTGCATGGCTTGGTTATGAGCCAGCAGCTTGCAAGACAACGTGCATGATGATCTAGCAGATGTCCCCTACCTGGGAGACTACCTCTTCAGATACAAGTTCAGGGAAACTGTTGTTCAAATCAAAGAGCATTCTAGTCCTTCTCAACCAGCTCACAGCAACAGTCTACTTTCACCGGCTGTGCTATGCTTTTAAAAGGCCATACTTCCAGAGATGCCCCTTCCAACAGTTTCAAAGGTACAGAAGCGACAGCTTCTGGCCTAAAGTCAACAGCGATAATATCAACTAAAGCAGCATAACAAATCCAGCCAAAGCCTGTGCCTAGTTTTTTACTATCTTACAAACATAACAGCTATCCCCCTGTTAGGATAGAGGATTCACTCCTATGTGAAGGAATGGCACAAGATTACCAAAGGCCACTGGGTACTCAAAATTGTGGAGTCTGGATACCGCTTATGTTTCTCCCAACCCCACGCTTCCTCATTGTTCAGCCTTCAGTCCAGATCCGTCTTAAGTGCAACTCTGCTTGGAAATGGAGTCTCCTTGCAGCAGCATGGCAAGGGATTCTATTCCTGCTACTTCTTTATCCCCAAGAAAACTGGGGGATTGAAACCCATCCTGGATTTAAGAAGCATGAACAAGAATCTATTCCGGGAGAAATTCAAAATGAACGCCTTTCACACAATTCTCCCCTTCATCCAGGAATGATGTGTGCCTTAGATTTGAAAGATGCTTATGCTCATATTACCATTCATTCCTCCCACTGGCTTTATCTACAATTTGTGGTAGGCTCTGACTACCAGTACTGAACTTACTTTCAGTTTATCGGTGGTACCGAGGGTCTTCACTAAATGCCTAGCTGTATTAGCCCACCTTTGTCTTCAAGGCATCCAGATCTTCCCTTACCTAGATGACTGGCTAGTGATAGCAAATTCTTGGGAAGGTGAGAACACCTTAAAATCCTATTGTCATTAGGCTTCCTGGTAAACTTCAAAAAATGATTCTAGTTCTGACCCAGAGAATTAAATTCCTAGTTGCATGGATAGAGAAAAGCCTTCCTTCTGTCAAACTGAGCAAACACATTTAAGACCCCTATTAAACAGCCAGAGATGTATTCTAGTCATTCTGGGACACATGGCAGCAGTTCATGTAGTTCTGCTAACCCACCTCCACATGCGAGTCCTACAGTGGGGCCTCCACTCTCAATGGGACCAATTAACTCAGCCCTTAACAATCTTGGTGAATGTCTTGCAGGAAATAAAACAAGTGTTTAGCAGGTAGCTATAACCCTTCATCCTTCAAGACAGGGCACCATTTTGTTCCCTCACTAAACTCAAGAGACTTGGACAATTTTACATCAACCTCCTAGAACTGAAAGTAGTCAGATATGCTCTGTTAACTTTCACACATCTCCTCCAGGAGATGAGTGTTCTCATTTAAACCGGCAACCAGGTAGCCATATTCTATGTCACTGCTGCTCAACCTAGTTATTGGGGCAAATCTAGCCAGTCGTGTTTTCAGGATATCCACAATTAATATGTATGAGAGAGATTTGCATGCACTGCTTCCATTGTATGCCAATCTCTCATGCATAATCATTGTGAATATCCTGAAAAATCTGATTGGTTAGGTATGCCTGAAGGACTGGGCTGAGAAGCACTGTTCTGTGTGAACAAACAAGGTGATATAGAGTCATGGACCCTCTGGCAAGAGGCAATAAAGATGTGGGAATGGTCATGCAATGATCTGGAAAGGGGTATGACGAGTGAGGTGATCATATTTGTGGATGACACAAAATTATGCAGAATAGTTAAATCTGAAGCAGATTGGGATAAATTGCAGGAGGACCTTGCGAGACTGGAAGATTGGGCTTCCAAATGGCAGATGAAATTTAACGTGGACAAGTGCAAAGTGATGCATATAGGGAAAAATAACTCTTGCTGTAGTTACACAATGTTAGTTTCTATCTTAGGAGTTATCACCCAGGAAAGAGATCTAGGCATCATAGTGGATAATACAAAGAAATTGTCGGCTCAATGTGCTGTGGCGATCAAAAAAGTAAACAATATTAGGAATTATTAAGAAGGGAAAGGCAAATAAAACAGAATGTCATAATGCCTCTGTATTGCTTCATGGTGAGACCGCATCTTGAAAACTGTGTGCAATTCTGGTCATTGCATCTCAAAAAAGATATAGTTACACTGGAGAAAGTGCAGAGAAGGGTAACTAAAATAAGGGGCATGGAGCAGCTCCCCTATGAGGAAAGGCTAAGGAAGTTAGGGCTGTTCAGTTTGGAGAAGAGATGACTGAGGGGGGAATATGATAGAGGTCTACAAAATCATGAAAGGACTTGAATAATGTAAATCGGTTATTTACTTTTAGATAACAGGACTAGGAGGCACTACATGAAGTTAGCAAGTACCTCATTTAAAACAAATCGAAGAGAATTTTTTCACTCAGCAGATAGTTAAGCTCTGGAATTCATTGCCAGAGGATGTGGTTATGGCAGCTGGTGTAACTGGGCTTTAAAAAGGTTTGGATAAGTTCCTAGAGGAAAAAATCTATAAACTGCTATTAATAAGCAATAGTGGCTTGAGATTTGTTTAATATTTGGGTACTTGCCAGGTACCTGTGACTTGGATTGGCCACTGTTGGATACAGGATACTGGGCTTGTGATGGACCCTTGGTCTGACCCAGTATGGCATATCTTATGTTATGTTCTCACCTAACACCACATTGGCTGATCGCCTCAGCAGAGTATTTTGCCTATACGAGTGGTCCCTGCAACAATTGCCAACAGATTGTTCAATTGACGTCTTTGCATTAGAGGAAACAAAAGTGGAAAGGTTTTGCTCCATTCTGCCCAGCAAACTCAAATCCACTCAGGACACTTTTTTCTGCTTAGCTGGAGTGCAGATCTCATTTAGTTTTCTGCTGATTCCATTAATAGCCAGGAAGGTGCAAATAATTCTTGAGGACTGTGCCCAACTGATTCTTATTGCTCTGGCGTGGCCCAGTCAAGTTTATTTGCGTACCTGCTACAGCTGTCCAGTGCCCCTCTGATCTTTCTCAGAGCAGATCCATCCTTACTAACTCAAGAGGAAGGACAGCTGTATCATGCAAACATTCCATCCCTCAACCTGACAGCATGGATGTTGAATAATCCCTGGTTGCACACTTTTCTTATCCAAAGAGATTGAGGATATAGTAGTGTCTCCCTGGAAGCAATTTTCTAGAAGTGTATGATTTCAAATGGAAAAGGTTCTTATCTTGGTGCCTGTGGACTTTCTTGGACCCATTAGCAAGCGAACTAAAAACCCTACATAAGTACTTATTTTCTGTCTTCCTCAGGTCTCAGTACTTCATCAGTGAGTTCATCACAGTGCTACATTGGCCTACCACTTTCAAATTGAGGGTAGGCCAAATTCAATACATCCGTTGGTATCCAAGTTCATGGAAGTGGGTATGCAGACATCAAGCTGTACTGCAAGTGACCTACATTCCTGGAATCTCTAACACACTGGCAGATCACCCCAGCAGAATCTTTTGTCCACATAAATGGTCCCTTCAGGATTCCCCAGCCAACAGATTTTTAATCACTGGGGATTTCCAGCAATCAACCTGTTTTGTGCCAGAAAAAAAAACCTATAAAAGTTTTGCTCTATTCTTCCCAGCGAATTCAGATCTGCTCGACACTTTTTCTGTTAGGCTGGAATGCAGATCTCATGTACGCTATTCCACTAAAAGCCAGGTTGTGCAAAATGTTCTTAAAGGCCGGGCCTGTCTGATTCTCATAGCTCCATCGTGGCCCAGACAAGTCTGGTTCGCTTATCTAGTATAGCTCTCTAGTCATCCTTCAGTACCTCTCTGATCAGATCCATACTTGTTAACTCAAGAAGAGGGATTTCTATTTCATCTGAATCTTTTCTCCCTCAATTTGACAGGTGGATTTTGAATGCTCAATGATAAGACTTGTTCTTTCCTAAAACAGTAGAGGACACATTAGTGTCCACAAGAAAACCTTCAACTAGAAGATCTTATGGTTTCAAGTAGAAAAGGTTTTACATTTGGTGTCAACACAGCAATTTGGATCTGTTTACATGTGAACTAAAAAGGTTACTAAATTATCTGGCCTTGCTACTTCATCAGTAAGAGAACATGTTAGTATCATAGCAGCTTACCATGTTCAAACAGAGGATAAGCCTCTCCATTCATCCATTAGTGTCAAAACTTTATGAAAGGCTTGTGGCATACGAAACCACTAGTTGTAAAGCCTCCCGTTCTTGTGATCTAAACGTGATCATGGTACAATTGATGAAGCCACCCTTTGAAACTTTAGAGACTGCCTCACTCAAGTATCTAACATGGAAAATAATATTCTTGATGGCAGTAACCTGTCAGAAGGGTCAGTGAACCTTCAGGCTTTAGTTCATTATTGTCTTTAAATGTAGTTCTTTCATAATAGGGGATGCTCTGCACTCATCTGAAGCTTCTATCAAAGATTGTCAGCTTTCCCTATTAATCAAGCCATATTGCTACCTACATACTTCCTGAAACCTCACTCACATAAAGGTGAGAGAGCCCGTCATACCTTGGACTATAAACAGGCCTTGGCTTACTACAAGAGAAGAACTCTTGCCTCATCAGTCTTCTCAACTATTCGTCTCTTATGATCCCAACAGATAAGGCATAGCAGTGGTCAAACATACTGGCTAGCAAACTGCTTTGCACACTGCTATAGATTGGCAGGCTTACAAATTAGACTTCATCAAAGCTCAACAAGTTAGAGCCATGGCTGCATCGCTGGCTCATTTGCAAACCATACATTTCACACATCTGCAAAGTTGCAATGTGGTCTTCGCTATACACCTTTTACATCCCATAACTGTTTGAACAATTTATCGAAGAGTGACAGTAAATTTGGACAAACAGCTTTGCATAGCCTGTTCACCCAGTAGTCTTAAGTTCCATGGTGGGGCCTAAAATTGCTTATTCAGTAAATGTTCTGCGGCAATTCTCAGTTAGGGACTCCCCACATGTTATGGCTAATTCAGCCCTGCCTATTGATGGAAAAAGCAAGTTTTCTTACTGTAAACAGTGTGTTTTATAGATAGTAGGATGAATTAACTATTCTAAATACCCATCTGCCTCCCTAGAGTCGACTACCTAGTTAGATTTAGTTCTAAAATCGACTGAGGTGGTCATGGGGCAGTGCCCAATCAGGAATTTGAGAATTCCTGCACATGCTCAATAGCGCAAAAGTTCTGCTAGCTATGAGAGAGAAATCCGTTCAGTGGCGCTGGATGATGTCACGCACATGTTATGGCTAATTCATCCTGCTATCTATGGAAAAAAACGTTTACAGTACACAAACTTAGTATACAGGGATTTTTCCCTTTAACTTTACCATTCTTGTAAAGATAGGCAGGGACCACAGTCTGCAGCTCCCTCGAACCTTGAATATGGACACGAAGTATCACCATTGTGCAATGATTGGCACTCCTGCCCTTTGCCTCCAGTGGGCTGTGAGCACTTGCCTTTAACAGCATCAACCAGCTGGCCCAAGAAACAAGTTGGAGCTTGGAACTAAACCATATCTCTCTCATAGGATGCAGTGCTGGCACTGAGCCATTGGGCTGGCCCAGTCCATAAATAACTATCCATGAGTGTGGATGTATTGCCCAGCAGCTGACCAATATATGTAACACTGACTACTTTATCAGAATGTTTTTTTCATTCAGATAGAGTAGTTTTACAGACATTTATGACTTAACTGGGCCTGCCTCTGTTTGAGCTTAGGGTGGAAAGTTGTTAGTACAAAAGATGAGTAAACATTACTATTTTTCCATTAGGCTTTAGAGAAAATAATTCAAGCTCTGTACATATCTCTGTGTACTCTACGGTGTTGGTACTGTGCTTAATAATTTATAACTGCAGCTCTAGCATCTCTGGTGCCCTAGTATTTAGGGGCTCTTTTGTATCATGCTACATGCTTGTTTTTTTTGTATTCAATAGTCATTGGATTTGTTGTAATTACTACCTCTAATCCAAGTTAATAAGCATTTGTTTATCGGCCTATACCACATTGGTACAGGTCCACTTGTTGGATCAGAAGACAGTAGCCATTCTTTTTGTGAAGTTTCCATTTTTTCTTTTTCCTAGGACCCTATTGCTACTGCTCCTCCCCAATCTGTTTGGTCTGCTGGCATGCAGAGGCAGAATTTTCATGCTCTAGACCTCTATTGTGCATGTGGAGGAGCTAGTGGTTTCTTTGGTGTAGCAGGAGCCACAGTAATGGTGCAGCAACTCTGCCTGACAAGAGGGGACTACATAAGACCCTTTGAAAAGGAACATGGGTCCCAGGTCTCAGACCTGAGGTGGTCTTGTAGACACTTTCATCCTTGGACCTTTCATGGTTGTGGGACTGGGTGAGAACACTAGAGAGGGCTGTGGACTCAGGCTCCAGGTCTGAAATAGGCTAGATGCCAGAGGGCAAGTGGAGAGGGTTGTAGCTTCAGATCTCAAGACAGAAGGATAAGAGATCTGGAGGCAGGCAATAAGATAATCTGTTAAACATTAGAGAAATGATTTCTGTACCAAAGATATTTTCAGGTGTTAATATAATTGTATAGGCTATAGAAATCAGTGGGGGTTTGCCCAGTGTTATACCGTGAAGAATAACACTGAAAAAATGTGTGATTATAGAAGACTTTTTCCATGTGGTGTAATCCTTGGCTTCTATTATTCAGTCAATCTGGTTGAAGAAATTTTCTGTGCTTCATTGCTCAGTGTCACGAGAAATCCTTCTGATTTGTGGTGAAAGGTCAGCACTTTAAGTACTTGTAGTGGTCTTACACACATCTATTAACCTAATAAGGATTTACCCTCTACCAATCTAGTTTATATAGATTTTCTTTCAACAAATTTTGTTTGGTGTGTTAGCATGTCACATTTTGTTCATTAGTTGGTGTCATTAAGGGTATGTAACCTTTCACTTTTAGAAGTACATGGGGGGGGGGGGGGGGGAAGGGGCAGTTTTTCAAATTTGTTTGCAACTTTCATTCTCCAAGGGCAAGCAGGATGGCAGTCCTCTCATGTGGGTAACACCATCACATAATTGCCAGCGTGGAACTGTGATTTCAAAGCTTCTAGAAGCTTTGAGCATGCTCTACTGGGCATAAGCAGCCCTAGCCACCTCCCTGCCCCTCTCATTTTTTGTCCAGAGCCTCCAAGTCATTGCTTTTTTGCTATCTCTCTCAACTACTGCATTGAAAATTTCTGGAGCTGCTTTTTTTTTTCTTTCTTGCAGAACCTTGTGGGGTGGGTTTTTTTCTCTCTTGAATACCATTAGATAGGGTTTGTCTATTTTGGAGGTGTTTTTTTTTCTTGTTTTTTTTCCCCCTTTATTTCCTTCACCTGCATGTTCTGCTGGCCTAATGCCCAGAACAGCCTGGTCTTTTCTCAGCCGTTGTCATGTTTTTGCCTTAGTTTAATAGCTCATGAAGCCTGTAGTTTTCAGGGCCCCTGCATGGGAGGGAAGGCCTCTTACCTAGGTTTGGGGACATGCCTGGATACAGAACATGGTGTTTCTGGTGGCCCCTATATGTGAGGAGGTAGCTTTGGGAGATTAAGTCCGAATGATAAGCATTGACGGAGGCCCTGACATCTAGGGATCCCAGGACACCTGGATTCCTGTGGAGAAGAGCTAATTCTCCCCACAACCCTGGAAATTGTACTAGACTCCATGGGTACAAGTTAATTATCACCTCTGGTGCCCAGGATGGATGAGGCTTCCCCTTCTGCTTACCAGCTTCTCACAGCAGGGCAGCCTTGAAGGAGGAGCTAGAGAACCTGAGCATGGGAGCAATTGGTGACGATGCACAAATCAGTGGCATGCCTCGAAAACATCTAATGCCCATGCATATCCAAGTGCTGGGGTGCTGTGGTGCCAGTGGGATAGGTGCTGTGGCACTGGAATGGGCATAGGTGCAGGGCACCAACAAGATCTTCCTCATAAAACCCTCCTGCCTCCCCTTGAAGTTGGCTTCTCCAAGTCTGTATTGTGGACTGAGGGGGGGCCCTACCTGGGAGGCAGGGAGATGACTTGGGCTGCACACATGCTGAAAGCTTCTAGAAGCTTTAAAATTGAAGTTTCTTGCTGGACTCCATCTGATGATGTAACCCATATGAGAACTGACATCCTGCTGTGCATAAGAGAAACCACCTTTACAGGTAAGTAACTTCACAAACTGCGCAGAAGGGTAAAGTCTGTAGGTGCTTTCTACCTGCAGACCTGTTTTCAAAGGGAAACCTTTCCTTTGAAAATTGCAAGTAGCACATTTAAGACTAATCAGAGAAAATTCTTTTTTTACTCAACACACAATTAAACTCTGGAATTTGTTGCCAGAGGATGTGGTTAGTGCAGTTAGTGTAGCTGGGTTCAAAAAAGGTTTGGATAAGTTCTTGGAGGAGAAGTCCATTAATGGCTATTTATCAATTTTACTTAGGGAATAGCCACTGCTATTAATTGCATCAGTAGCATGGGATCTTCTTAGTGTTTGGGTAATTGCCAGGCTCTTGTGACCTGATTTGGCCTCTGTTGGAAACAGGATGCTGGGTTTGATGGACCCTTGGTCTGACCCAGCATGGCAGTTTCTTATCTTCTTATGCATAGGAAAAAGTACTCACTCCGACCTGAGCCTGTTTGTGTGGGTGCTTTTTCCAGCAAAATTACATGCATAAGGGCTAATCCCTTTCTGACTCTGCCTCCAGGGATGCCTCTTCTGTGCGTAAAAGTATGCATGACCAAGCACTATATGCTTATTTTTACATGTAGAGAAGGTAAGCCATTTTCAGAGAGCCCATTTCCACATGTAAAACATTTTTACCCATGGAAATGTCTTTGAAAGTTGTACCCATGGTGTTTGGTTACAGTAAACAGATTTTTGTTTAGTCATACAGTATGTAGCATGTTTTGTCTTGGATTCAGTCATTTTAAAATCTTTTTCTCATCTTCACAGGCCTATGAAAGACGATTTCCCACCTGTCCTCTAATTCCCATGTTTGTGGCCAGTGACATTGTGAATGAATTCAAGAGCGAGGATGAGGCTATTCACATTGTTGAAAGACGCTGTAAACTGGATGTCGATGCACCAAGATTATTGAAAAAGGTAAACCAATAGAAGCAGATTCTAACATCCGAGGTATGCCTGGGGATGTGTAGGAAAACCTTGGGATAGCAGGTGTAGCCAGTGTTTGTGAAAATTATATAGTGGGTTTGTTTTTTTTTAGGGTTCCAAAATCATTTAAGGATCTCCTGCAGTATCTACAAAACCATGTATGGTCATTTTATAAAGCAGTTTCATTGGTGATTTTAGTTTAAGAAAAAAAAAAAAGCTTTCAGAAGAAGCCATGTCCTGGCTCCTTCCTACTCTTTGCAAGAGTTTAAAAAAAATTTTCAGTGCACTCAGCAGAACAAGTGTTTGATCTTTTGGCTCTGAAAGACACTCAAGCGATGAAGCCTTGGTGACCAATTAAATAACTGGATCTTATTGAAAGTTCCTTCCTGTTTCCCCGTTGGCTTCTGTTTTACAATTAAGTTATGATGTCCTTACGCATTCTTCATAAGTCAGTGATATATGTGTGTATATATATGGCATCCTAAAAATTATACAAGGAAGACACTTGCATCACAAAATTGGTAAAACTGAGCATTAAGAAGCAGTCATATGGCATAAAAGCTTGGATTTAAAAATTTTTACTTTAAAATTACCTGTCAGATTCTTTTTGTGCAGCTATTGATGCATGATGAGATTTAATGGATTAATATGATTAGTAAACTTTGTAAAAAATTAGCATATACACGCACAAGTACCATCTACTTGCGTAGTCCATACTTTATAAAAATTGAAAATATGTGCATAGTTTCACTTTCATGAGCTCCTATGTGTGTAAAAAAACAAAACAAAAAACATAAAGGGACTGGGCAAATGGAGTCTTTTTCTGACCCTTTATTTATATTTGATTCCTTGCTTTACGTATTGCTGCTTAGATTTTATATATTATGTATGTTTTAGCTATGTAAACTGCCCTGATCTCCTGAGGAAGGATGGTATATAAATATTTATAAATAAACTGGTTATTTCATTTATGTGCATGTTTTAAAATTGGCTGACTTGTGTATGTAAATCAGGACTTGCGTAAGTCCTACTTTACTTTCGCACTCTTGTGTATAGATTTAAAATGGTAGGGAAAATATGCATATTCAGTAGGGATGTGAATCGTTTTTTGACGATTTAAAATATCGTCCGATATATTTTAAATCGTCAAAAATCATTAGGGCCACGATACAATACCAATTCCCCCGATTTATCATCAAAAAATCGTAAATCGGGGGAAGGGGGAGGGCAGGAAAACCGGCACACTAAAACACCCTAAAACCCACCTCCGACCCTTTAAATTAAATCCCCCACCCTCCCGAACCCCCCCCCAAATGCCTTAAATTACCTGGGGGTCCAGCGGCACACTAAAACACGGCACACTAAAACCCCCTAAAACCCACCCCGACCCTTTAAATTAAATCCCCCACCCTCCCGAACCCCCCCCCCCAAATGCCTTAAATTACCTGGGGGTCCGTAGCCTTAAATTACCTCCGTAGCGGCGGTCCCTAGCTAAATCGGGGGAAGGGGGAGAGCAGGAAAAGCGGCACACTAAATCGTGTAGTCTTCAGCCGGCGCCATTTTGCAAAATGGCCGCCGCAAAATGGCGGCGGCCATAGACCAAAATGATTCGACGCAGGAGGTCGTTCCGGACCCCCGCTGGACTTTTGGCAAGTCTTGTGGGGGTCAGGAGGCCCCCCCAAGCTGGCCAAAAGTTCCTGGGGGTCCAGCGGGGGTCCGGGAGCGATTTCCTGCCGCGAATCGTTTTCCGTACGGAAAATGGCGCCGGCAGGAGATCGACTGCAGGAGGTCGTTCAGCGGGGGTCCGGAACCCTCGCTGAACGACCTCCTGCAGTCGATCTCCTGCCGGCGCCATTTTCCGTACGGAAAACGATTTGCGGCAGGAAATCGCTCCCGGACCCCCGCTGGACCCCCAGGAACTTTTGGCCAGCTTGGGGGGGCCTCCTGACCCCCACAAGACTTGCCAAAAGTCCAGCGGGGGTCCGGAACGACCTCCTGCGTCGAATCGTTTTGGTCTATGGCCGCCGCCATTTTGCGGCGGCCATTTTGCAAAATGGCGCCGGCTGAAGACTACACGATTTAGTGTGCCGCTTTTCCTGCTCTCCCCCTTCCCCCGATTTAGCTACGGACCGCCGCTACGGAGGTAATTTAAGGCTACGGACCCCCAGGTAATTTAAGGCATTTGGGGGGGGGGGGGGTTCGGGGGGGGGGGGGATTTAATTTAAAGGGTCGGGGGGGGTTTTAGGGGGTTTTAGTGTGCCGTGTTTTAGTGTGCCGCTGGACCCCCAGGTAATTTAAGGCATTTGGGGGGGGGGTTCGGGAGGGTGGGGGATTTAATTTAAAGGGTCGGGGGTGGGTTTTAGGGGGTTTTAGTGTGCCGGCTCACGATTTTAACGATTTTCACGATACTTTACACACCCAAACGGCAACAATACGATTCCCTCCCCCTCCCAGCCGAAATCGATCGTTAAGACGATCGAGGACACGATTCACGTCTCTAATATTCAGTGCATTGCATGTATTCAAGTGTAAGCCTACGTACATGCATAAGTTACAGCATAGAGATATGCAAATTTATAAAACACACGTATATCATATGTGCAGTTTATAAAATACTCATGGCAATATACACATGTATATGCTGCTGCGCGCATTTGTTTGAAAAGTATCCTCATGGTGTGTTTAGGCCTTCATTCATCAAGGTTTTGTCCCATAGATACAAAATGGGAGAAGAACCTTAGAGGTGAATTTTAAAAGCTGGACGCACTCCGAAATCAGGAAATGGGCGCGCATATAGCACTAGTGAATGTCCACCTTATTTTATAAAGCAGGCAGATAGAAACATAGAAAGTGACAGCAGAAAAGGGCCCTATGGCCCATCCAGTCTGCCCAGCAAGCTCCCATAGTTACCAGTTTCCCATACCTATCAGTTACTCAGACCACCAAGGTCAGGGCTCTTGTTCTGTTTGAGACCAGTCCTCCCCCCCCTGTTGAATCAGAGAGCAGTGTGCAATGTTGGAGTTGCATCAGAAGTGCAGTATCAGGCTTTTGGTTAAGGGTAGTAACTGCCGCATCAAGCAAGTTACCCCATGCTCGTGTGTTTTCCCAGACCGTTCAGTTCAGTGTCTTTGTTTGTTGTCTGAATCCCAATTCCTCCTTTCCTGTCTTCCCCTTGCCGTTGAAGCAGTGAGCAATGATGGATTTGCATCACGTTTTGAAGTCTATTTGCCAAGGGTAGTATCTGCCACACCAGCAAGTTACCCCCATGCGAAGGCTTATTTGTTAAGGGTAGTATCCGCCATACTAGCAAGATTCCCCCATGCTTTACTTCATTCCCCCTCCTCCTTGTCTTTAGGGATCCTCCGTGTTTATCCCATGCCCTTTTGAAATTTTGCACCGTTTTTTTTTCTTCTCCACAAGTGCTGATGAAGAAAAAGTGGCGTATTGTGGGCATGGTGTGGGCATTCTGAGGGAAGGCCAAGAGATGGGGAATGCAGGCTGCATAACCAGGAAGTTTGGGAGGACCTAGTAGAACACTGGGCGAACTGGTGGATAAATTGGTGAAACTGGTTCTTGGCTGGACACAAATCTATTTTAAAATACAGGCAGTTGTACCGACTTACATTGCTGGGCACGCACAAGCTTAAAATTAGGTGCACAAATATGTGTGCCTAGGCTATTTTATAACATGCGCGCATATGTGCACGCATGTTATAAAGCGGCCTTGTCTAGAACAATCACTGACACGTGTATATATGCACCCATTTGAAAGTTACTGTCTTAATAAATTAATCCTTAGCCTCCTGCATTGGAAACTGCTGCTGCGTAGTCCACAATGATGAATTTATTTTTCAGATTGCAGGAGTAGATTATGTTTACTTTGTCCAGAAGAATTCTTTGAACAGACAAGAGCGGACTTTACATATCGATGCCCACAATGAAACCTTCTCCAACAGGGTTGTCATTAGTGAGCACTGCTGTTACTCGGTGAGTTGCTGTTAACCTTGTCATATTTTAACAATCTTTTCATTCGATTTTAGTATGTGTATATAGGTGGTGTACAAGATTTTTACTTTTTACGGCATCTTCCTTTAGTTATAACTAGATTTTTTTAAAAATAAGATGTTTGAACCAGCAGGAAACTAGGGTAGAGATCTTGCATCATGAGCCTTTGTTTGCAACACCTAGGGATTTTCCCCCCTTATTTTATCTCCTTTCCCCAACTCGCTTAGCCCTATCATTGCAGCGACAATCCTTAGGCAGTTGCCATGGGCAACTATTATTGGGCAACCATTAGGTGTCACCATTGTGCGATGACTTGGAATTCCTCAGGGACTGTGAGCACACCATAGCATCCCCGTCCAGCCCAGGGAATGGAAGACCTGACTCCTGATTCAAATCCGGGTCCTCATGGCAGTGACACAAAATTGTCACTGAGCCACCAGGCTGACCTAATAATAGAGGGAAATTTTCAAAGCTAGTTCCATTACAGAAATGTTTTCTGCACAGAAATAGTGTAGGTAATTTTCAAAAACCTTATTTGCACATAAGTATGAGCATAGTGCAAGCTCGTGTACTTTTATCTGCAGCGTGGAGGTGTTCCTGTGGGTGAATCCTGAGCAAAGTTAGCATTTATGTGCATATGGATATATAATTTTGCTGGAAAAAATATCCGCACAATTAGCGGGTGCAGGTAATATTTCTGATTCAGTTTTCAAAGGGAACTTTTTCTCTTGAAAATTTGGCATAAAATGTGTGTAAAATGTACCCACAAACTTTACAGTTCTGTGAACAGTTTAAAAGTTGTCCTAATTTTTAAAAGTTTTTTTTTTTAACCTGCTGTGCAGGGAGTAATCTGTTTGGAAAGTGAATTGCAAATTAAACACTACTATAGGATTAAATAACTGTGTAATGCCAAAAATAATTTGATTTATAACTTTTTTAGGGAAATGTGGCCTTTTGTTTCTTTTATTTAATAATCAATACTGTGCTATTGTCTTCTGTGTCCACTGTTTGTTTTTTTCATCCTGTGAACACTTCTGATTTTTCATAATAAAAACTTTTATATAAAATTACATGTAAACACAATCTGAAATCTAGGTATTTCAGAAATGTGAATACAGCTATCTCTGAAGGGGTTCGTACAACACGCCTCCTCAATAGCTGTGCATACAGCCTTGGCTTTCAAGTGGCAGGAGAGAAGAAATTAAATACTGTTTGCTTATATTCCTGTAGAGTTGGGTAAATGGCATCACAGGAATATATAGTTAATTGATCACACACTGGATACGACACAGCAACATGAAAACTTAAAAATTCACACAAATTGCATCTTCTAATTCTATATTCTGACCACTGTAAAATATAAGTTACTTCTTAAGTTTGAAACATTTGATTGTTTCATAAGCTGTTTCTTGCCTTTAAGGGTCGTGCTGAAAGGACTAAGTGAGATAAGGAGAGATTATAAGCTGTACAGCATGTTTAGAAACAAGAGTTGCATCCAAATTGAACTGCTTGGGGTGATCTGTTTTTATATGGTTATAGTAATATAGTTCCGTATTTTATTTAGTTTAAGTATTTGATTATTTGCTGTTCATCGAACATCAAAGGTTTACAAAGTTTAACTAGAAAAATAATAAAATACTTTTAATGCAAAGGTGAAAACTAGCAAATACACCAATAATAAACACATCAAAATCACAACACAAAGCACAAGCATATGTTTTTCTTTGGTAGAGTCTCCCAAGAGAACAAGTTGAATGGTATGCTGTTTTTTAACATGGCTTGCCCCTTACTACCTCTCCCATTACCACACAAACTCTTGGAAATTGTATCTGGTTTGATCATTTATAGGCCACTTATTACATAAGCGGCATACCGACTAAAATACATATAATTCACATAATAAAAACTCAATGCAACATATAAATTAGTTCAGCTCAAAAACTGAAATCAAAATCAGGCAAAGGCCTGCTGAAACAGAAATGCCTTTAACATGTCTTCAAATTGGTAGTCAATTGAAGACTTCCAAGTAGAGTTCCAAGCAATGGGGGCAGCTACTGAAAAATCTCTTCCTGGTTTGTCAATCAAGTCATCCATGCTCGAGGGACATCAAGCAGCCCATGCTGAGTCAAACAAAGCAACCAGTTGGATTATGAATGCTGAGCATCTTATTAGTCCAAGGGAGAAAATTTAGTCCAAGAAATATATGTACTAGCAATGCTGTTTTATATTTTACTCGCCAGTGGACTGGCAACCAGTGCAGATCATAAAAGCACAGGCATAATGTGGTCCCTTACAGATTAACCTGGTATTACTTGAGCTGCAGCATTTTGGAGAATCAAGGCATAAGCATGTAGCCCTAAATAAATTGAATTACAGTAATCTGAGAGGCAATATCAAAGCTAGATAAAAAAAGGTATATTCAACAGTGGCTTCAGACCCCTAAGCAGCTACAGTTTAAAGAAACTAGCCTGGACCACCATCTTAATCTGTTGGCAGATAGATTAGCATCAACTCTGTTGTCTGGGAGTGGTGCCAATAATGTTCTAGTCTGTGCAATTTGTGCCTAATCACACAAAAATCATCTGTGAACCAACAACCTTATTTCTTAGGGTTTGCTATAAAAGAATTCAGCGGAGCGAGCGATAAGTTCCATGCCTGGACAGCAGAATCAGTTAGATGGGTTAAACTCAGCAAAGTCTGAAGTCGTCAAGCTTCCAAAAGAATAAATATCAATATTAACCCTCTTAAGGTTGCTCTGGGAATTCAGAAGTAGAGCTAACAAAATATACATTGATAGTATAAAATAATTAGATAATGATCAGACCAGGGAAACTACTCTAGAGGTGATTGACAATTGTCTGGTGTTTACAATAGATGTATTTACAAAAATGAGGTCTAAAGTATGTTCTAATTTGTGTGGGCACCTGAACAACCTGCTCCTAGCCGAGACGTGACTCCCATCAAATTGCTGCTCACAAGTTGCTCTTGTCTTTTGATGTACTGTAACTGTTTCCTATGATTTTGTACACAGCTTTGGATTTTTTTTTTTAAGCAAAGACCAGGAAAGCATTTAAGTTTATTAAATGTTATAACGACTTAAAATGCAAAATAAAGGGCCAGCCCTGTGGCTCAGGCCCTGTTGCTATGGTGCAGGGCATACCGGTTCAAATTCTCCATTTTCAGGGCAGGTTGGGCCCAGGGAGCAAGGGAGGATAGCTGCTGGTACCATAGTGGCCCCAGCCAAACAATGTGGAGCTTTGAAAGTGCATCTCAGCCCATGTATTGGCAAAGCCATTGTGTGCCTTTTCAGTATGCCCTCTGGAGAGAGAAGAGCAGCAAAAAAAAAAAAAAAACTGGGACAGAGGAAGAAGAAGAAATATACTAATGAAGTAGAAACTGACATGGAAAAAATAAATTCTTGCTGTCTACCATACATGCTTCTTATGCAGAACCAACTTAACATGGTTTTAATGTGGCAAAGTAGCAAGTGCTGCGTTCAAATTGATTGCAGCCTGAATGTGGTTAACACCTTTGGGAAAATTAAACACTGGCTCTCTTATTGAGTTTGCAGCTCTTTTACCTAGGGGTCATTTTGAAGAACAGAAGATTGTTCCCTTCTTGATTTCTCTTGAAAGGGAAATGTTATGACTGCTTTTATGGACAACTTGCATTTAGAGTGCCTCAGAACTTTGTAATGAGAATTATTTTGTATCATTTTTTTTAGTTAGAATACAGGTTTGCAGATTTATTCCAAAGAGCAATTGTGGGTTATCTATTGGCAGATGAGGGTTTTAGGATATTGGACCATGAAACTGAATGAATGGTACTATGTATATCATCAGCTTGAAATAACATAATCAATGTTATAGATATACAAACTTTCATAGTCCTATGAAATTACTGTAAAGCATGCTAAGTTTAAAACACGTTAGTGTCCTCCAGCAAAGAGTGACACAGGCGGTCAGATTATGTATATTTTTGAGATTATTCTGCTTGCTATAGAGGTAACACTCCATTATACTGTAAATCAAAAGTAGAGGGGCTAAAGTGGCATGAGCATCCATATTTTTGCTGCTTTAATGTAATTGATTTTTACTCTGAAAACATCCACCTGGCATCAGGTGTTTGCTCAAGATTCTTAGAGAGTCACCTGCAAGATGTTGAAGATCTAATTTGGTGGATGCCACCATCAAAATATTCAGTTAAAACAGATTTAGAATGTTCAGTTGTCATAGTGACTTGCTTGGCAGAGCATCCCTAATTATGTAAATTGTTACAATTAATATGGAATAAAATGCTGTCTCTTTAACTCAAGGGAAGAATGGAAATTTGTGTATAATAGCAAAAAAGTGGCCTGCACCTTTTTGTCAGGGAAACGAGTCATGTTGCTGCTTCTCTCCTTTTGACAGGTTCACCCTGACAATGAAGACTGGACTTGCTTTGAACAGTCTGCAAGTCTGGATATCAAATCTTTCTTTGGCTTTGAAAGCACAGTGGAGAAGATTGCAATGAAACAATACACCAGCAACATTAAAAAGGTTAGATGAGATCATGTAGATTTTAGGAGGGAGCTAGTTTGTGGGAGTCATATTTTGTAAGTGTTTTGAAAACAAGTTTACTATTGCAGTTTGTGAATGAATTATGAAACTTTGCAGTTCTGTCAGGCCCCATTTGACAATTGGAATGCTTGTTGGAGAGATCTCTTGAGCAAAGATTAATTTATTATAAATTACCCGGTGAGGGCTGGTGTTGGGAATACAGTGATAGGTTTTGTGCAGTGTGAAGGTTTTTACTTCCAAAATGCATATGGGAAACAGCAAAGGTAAATTTTCCCTGAGCATAGAGGACCATTATCACAATAAGTTTGAAAAAAATGTGATTCACCATACTTTTAACTGAGAGCTAAGAGAGAGGCTGGCAGTGGCCCCTGGTCTTTGCCTTCATTTTATCATGGCCTGACCAGTAACAGATTTCCACTGTGAAAGCATCCAATTGGTAGCCAGATGCATTTCTGAATTAACATAAGATGAACTGCGGGCCTTTCCTAAAGCAAGATTATGGCTCTTCACTCTTACTGCAGTAAAGGCTGTCTTCCTGTTTACCAGAAAAATGAATTTTTCTTCATAGGCTGCATTACCACTGTTATAAAATCTCTGCATGCATGCATACATAAACCTGTATATCTACTAAAGCAGATTTTGAAATACAATCCAGCCTTTTCTGTAACAGAGAAAGATGGGAATACTTACAAATTTTGGTACCAAGCTTTGTTTTTGTTTTTCCCTCCCTGTTGGACTAAGTACAAGCTCAATCTAAAATATCTGTTTCTCAAAGGGGAAAGAAATAATTGAATATTACTTGAAGCAGATGGAAGAAGAAGGTATAACTTCTGTGCCGCGCTGGACGCCTTCCATTACAATCACATCCGAGATAAACATTTCAAGCTCAGGAAGGCCTGTGTCCCCAGCTTTGAATATACCCATTGTTACCAGCAAGGAGAGCATGATGTGTAAGGAGGTTCTGAGTACTTCTGGCAGCCCGACTGATGCCATGACTGGAACACCAGATGGTATGATTTCTGAAAAGCTGAGATCTAAATAAAATTAATTGTTCATATGGGGATAAGCTAAGATAAATTTGATTCTAGTTTTGACTGGTCAATGAAAACGTTAAGGCTTTGTTTTCAAAAGCTTTTCTTGTTAGGCACCCAATGGTGAAACCAATTAAATACGAAAAATTTTAAAGTATAATTTTGTATTAGATGGAAAGAAAAATGGAACCATTTAAAACTTTTGTACTCCTTTCATCAATTGGCAGGTAACATTTCATAATGAGATTTTGTTTGACGCAGTATTTTTGTTTGTGATTCAGATCAAATAAGTGGACTGCTGAAACACCCAGTTGTTACAATTTAAAGTTTATGCAGAATTACTTTCTGTTACTATTTTTCTGTTTAAAGAACTCCAATGTTCCCATCTTGTAGCTTGCACCCGTTTGCCTTTCACTTTTAGAATATTAGGTGAACACTGCTAAAACTAAGATTTCTTTCTTTCTACTTTGTTCCTCTTGTAAAATAAAACAAACCCAGGCTTCAACAGAGATCAGAATGTTAAAAACTGTCCAGTCAGTATGGTGGTAGATCAGGTCATGAAAAAGATGTACAGGGTAAAAATACTTTTCCATTTTACAGGAAGTAAGATGAATCCATATCTGATGCCAGGAAGACAGCAAGAGTATTTCTCTTTTTGGTACCTAGAGCAAAATGAACAATAAAACTTCCCTGAAATAGAAATACAAAGTTTAAAATCATTCCTTCAGATACAGATGTCATTCATCTGAAGGTTGCTTGTCTGACATACTCTCAGGAGACAAAACACTGAACTTCATAATTTTTTTACAATGCAATGACATAATGCTTAAAGGATGAAGGAAATTACTTCTAAGAGCAAATTAAACATATAACTCGGGAAATCATAGAGCAGCTGCATATAAATATCCAAAAAGTTTTGTTTTTACGAAGCATTTTGTATTACTGGAGGGGCACAAAGATCTGGAGGTAATGATTCAAAAGACTGTAACAGTCTTACTTTCATGACTTTCATGCCTTATGTAGTATCAATGAAAAGATCAGTCATGACATGCAGCTCTCTAGCTTCAAAATTCCTGAAAATCCTCTCTGGAAATGGTAGTTGGTTTATTGCTTGCTACGCTTATGTGTTCTGAAACCACAAATACATTCCTAAAATTTTCAGTGCTTTAGTCATCCACACATGTTGGAATAAAGTTTCTCCATGTGTAAGTACTCTGCCTGGATTCACACTCTGTATGATTCATGTGATCTGGTCTCATGCTGCCTCTAAAGAGCCTCCCAAGCTGTAAGTTCTAAAACTTCGAATCTGGTTGCCAAGCAACCACCAACTGTCAGCAGTTAGTTTAAACTGTCAGCCATTTGTCTTTCAAGCTGCAGTGAGGATCTCAGTTTTCTTCTTGCAGCCAAATAGAATTTTATTACATTTTCTCTTTTGTTACCTTTCTTTATGGAGCACATTCTTCCTAATTATAAAAGGCAGTGGTGAGCAAATGGGGGGGGGGGGGCACTTGAACAATCCTGAAGGGGAGCACACTGGCTGCCCAAAAAAAATGGCTGTGCTGTTATTTCGGTGCCATGGAGGTACTGCGAAGCTTAGAAGGGAGGGAGATGCTAGAACATAGTGACATCATCGTAAGCATGCCGTGGCTTAGCCATGTGTCTCTTGGTGGGCTCGGGAGAGGAGCTGTTTTGCTGTGGATGGGGGAGAGCTGCTTATTCTGTGGCAGAACTGGACTTGAACAACCAGTGCAGTGTTCCATAATTTAGAAAAAACATACCACCCTCAGGCCTAAGCCTGGGAGAAAATTCTGCTGCTGCTGATCCCTAGCCAGGGAGAGAGATCACAGCTGTTGCTCATCAGGGGAAAAGAAGTGGTGAGGTAGGAGAAGGAAATAGGTAAAGAGGCCAGAGAGAATAAGGAAGTGGAGGGGAGAGATTTGGGGAGTGGGAAGAGAGAATAAAAGCAAAAAAAATGTAAAAATTAAATAAGCAAATCAAAACATGAGAACACTTAAAAAATGAGCAAACTAAGAAAAATACAAAAAATAGAGAAAAAATAGGAAACATTAATGTGAAAAAAGTTGGTCAGGATGGGATGGAGTGTTTCTCAGTTCCTAAAAAATTTTGGATGCCATCTCAGTTTTTTTGTTTTGTTTTAATTTTCCAGTCCTTATCAGTGAGGTATGGAGTGTGTGGTCTTTTGTCTGTTTGTGATGTGCTCTAAGTGCCTGTCTCTCTGTCTGGGGGTGGTGTGCCTGTGTTTCTCAGTCTAGGTGTAGTATGTCCGAGTCTCTGTGCCTGAGTGTTGGGTGTCTGCATGCGGGGTGCCTTTGTCTGGATATGGGGTAACAGTGGCTGTCTGCGTGGGTCTCTGTTTCTCTGAGGACAAGCAGGATGTTAGTCCTCACACATGGGTGACCACAGATAGAGCCCAATACGGAAAACTTATGTTAAAGTTTCTAGAACTTTGACTAGGCACACTGAGCATGACCACATGGGGTCCCTCTTCAGCCTTTTTTCTGTAGAGCTGTGAGCCTCGTGGTTAGATTGAGCTCAAAACTTGGCTTTTTGCATTGTAGAAAACTTTCAATTGTTTTTGTTCAATTTTTGCTGATGCCTCCAGTGCCCAAGGACCATGTCTATCACTGATCCTCTTGATGTTGGCATCTTCTGCCTGGTGGCCTCGCATGATGTCCGGGGTTGCTGCTTGTATGCCCAGATGACCCTGAAGGGACATCGGCTTTGACTCAACAAGATCAGCTTTTGAGGTCGAGGAAGTCTGAGCCATTGGCATTGGCATCAAAGGACTTCGGAGCCACGCCGATAGACACCACACCATCGATATCAGCGGGACCATTGGTTCAGTCTGTCACCGGTGGATAGGAGTGCCTGAGACTGACCTTTGTCTACCTCCTCCGGGTCGAGGATGCCGGGTTTCGTCATCTTCAACCTCTGCACCGGGGAAGGACCGGGCCGAGCATAAAGGGAAGCCTAAGAAGCATCAGCACTGGTCCCCATCGATGCAGTGTGCTGGGCACGGGGATGCACTGGCTTTTGCCACGATGCTCACAAAGTGGCACTGTGGCAAGGAGTGCTCATCCTCCATTGCTGCCTGGGGTCCGCGATGGCCTCCATGGTCCTGGTGCCAGTCGCGGATCCCCCTCAAGGGTCCAAGGAAGATCTTGCCACCCGTCCTTCCTCCCAGTCAGTGTTGGCCTTGGCAGCTTTCGAGGAGGAGCTGGAGCGCAGAATCCAGCTGACAGTGGAATGGGCGCTGCAGGGCTTCAGTCCAGTGGCACAGATGACGCTAGCTCTGGTGTTGCCCGTCCTCATGCCGCTTCTGAAGAAGCTCAGTGTGCTCATCGGTACATTACTTACCCAGCTGGCGTCTGTTCCCGGGACATCAACAGTGCTCAGAGGGGCACCTAGGCCTCCCCCCCCTACTGATATTGTAGCTGTCACCGGTTCCTCCAGGAAGGAAGCTCCACCAGGGCCAGTGGAGGTGCTGAGGCCTGTAGTCCCCCCATCCAGTTCCACTGATGCTTGCACCTCTGGACATAGACTGAGCACCTAGGGCCCCATTTGCTGTGGCATACAGTGAGGATGAGGGTCCCTATGACCCCTGGGGGGATGATCAGACAGCTTCATCCTCTGAGGACTTGGATGGACTCCCATCAGACTCTTCTCCAGAGGAGCAAAGTAAGCCTCCACCTGAGGACTTAACCTTCGCTGGGTTTGTGAGGGTGATGGCAGAGGCCATCCTGTTCTAGCTTTTGACAGAGGAAGATGCCAGGCACAAAATGCTTGAGATCCTCCAGTTCATGGAGCCTCCTGAGGAGATCGTGGCAGTCCCCAGTACATGAGGTCTTTAGGGAGTTGTTCCTGTGGATTTCGGAACACCTGGTCACAATGCCTCTCATTAAGAAGAATGCGGACGGTGTTTACCTCGTCCAGAAGGCTGCTGTATTCAATAAGTGTCAGCTGCCTCACCAGTTAGTGGTGGTCGAATCCGCCCTCAAGAGGGCCAAGTGCTCTCGGACCCATTCTTTGATGCCCTCAGGGAAGGACCATAGAGTGGTGGACGCTCTTGGGAGGAAGGTGTTCCAGGGCGCTATGCTTATTGCCCGCATTGCTGCCTACCAGCTTTACATGAGCCAATACTCGCGTGATATCTGGAAGCAGAAGCAGGTATAGGAGGTGGCTGAGCAGCTGCTTCAACAGCAACAAGACACTGTCATGTCACTGGTGCACAAGGGTTTAGAGTGTGGGAAACATAGTCTGGGTGACCTATGATGTTTTTGAGACTGCATAGTGTCTCTGCAGTGGGAATTGACATCTGCAGAATGGCATGGCTGCGGGCCTCAGATCTCTGACCGGAGGTACAGGAATGACTTGCTGACATGCTGTGTATGGGAGTGAATCTCTTTGAAGATAAGGTGAGGGATGCTGTGGCCCAACTGGGGAGCATCACAAAACCCTCCAGCAAATCTCCGCCAGTACTCCAGACCCATCCTCCTCTTCCAGGAGGCCGTCTAGATTGGGGCCAAAGACGTCTTTGCCAAAGGAAGTACTTTCCTCTGCTTCCTCACTCCTGTCAAAACATCAGAGCTTCCGTGGCTGTCCCAGGCAGCAGAGAAGCTCCCAAGCCCCAGCCGGCTGCTCAGTCAAACCTGGGGATGGGGATTTGACTGGGCCACAGGGAGCATAAGCCAGTCATCCATGCCTGGGTTGATTGACACTCCAGTCGTGGGCAGGCTACGATTCTTTGCAAACCAGTGGCCCAGTGTAACTACGGATCAGTGGGTTTGGTCCATCGGCCGTCAGGGGTACCAATTGAACCTATTAGGTATCCTGCCAAATTGTCCTCCATGCCCATTTTGGGGGCATGGAGGACAATTTGGACGTATCTCTGATTTGTGGTGGCAAAACAGCACTACCAGTACAGTGTGTTGCTGTTTGATCTCGTGTCCACCCCACAGGTCTTCACAAAATATCTAGCTGTGGTGGCGGTGCACCTCCGCAGACCGAGAGTGCATGTCTTCCTGTATCTGGACAATTAGCTGGTCAAAAGCAGGTCTCAGGCAGGGGCCGTCATGTCCCTGCGCTTGACCATTTGGGTGTTGGAGTCACTAGGGTTAGTCCTTGACTAACCAAAGTCCCATCTCAGCTAATTACCTCAGTTGGACTTCATAGGAGCCCTGCTAGACACGGCTCAGGCCAAGGCATTTCTGCCTCGGAAGAGGGCCGTCGCCTTGGTGACCATTGCGGCAGAGATTCAGCAGAGCCAGCAGGTGTCAACCTGGCACTTGTTGAGGCTTTTGGGCCACTTGGCCACAACCATCCATGTCACTCCCTTGGCACTCTTACACATGCAGAGAGCTGAATGGACCCTGAGGTCACAATAGTGCAAAGCCTCTCAGCCTCCAGGATTGCATCAGTCACCTCGTCTCTCAGGGACTCCTTATCTTTATGGCGGGTACTTTCCAATCTGGAACAGGGGATCTCCTTTTGGAGTCTCCCTACTCAAATTGTGCTAACCATCTAGCTTGGGGTGGGGAGCTCATGTGGATGGACTCTGCACCCAGGGTCTGTGGTTCACTCAGGAATCTTCTTGTCAAATCAACTTCCTGGAACTCAGGGCAACCAGGTACATGTTATGAGCTTTCAGAGATCAGCTGTCCAACAAAGTTGTCCTGATCCAGACCTACAACCAAGTAGCCATGTGATATGTCAACAAGTAGGAAGGCACGGGATTGTACCTTCTGTGTCAGGAAGTGGTCCAGATCTTGTCGTGGGCCCTGTCCCAAGGGGAGGTGCTCAGGGCCATGTACCTGGTCGGGACGGAGAACGTGATAGCGGACAGGCTGTGTCGAGTCTTCAGACCCCACAAGTGGTCCCTGGACCAGGAGGTAGCAAATTGGATATTCCACCCTGGAGGAGCCCAGATGTAGATCTGTTCGTGTCCCTCTGCAACAGTAAGGTATTTCGGTTCTGCTCCCTGTACAGATCAGACGGCAAACCAGCCTCAGATGCCCTTGCCCGTCACTGGGGCAAGGTTCTTCTGTACGCATATCCTCTGATTCCCTTAGTGGCGAAGACTCTCTTGAAGCTTCATGAGGGCAGAGGGACTGTGATCCTCATAGCAGCTCATTGGCTGAGACAGGTCTTGTTTCCACTCCTGTGGGAGCTGTTCATCCAGAAACTGATCAGTCTGGGGACTTCCCCAGATCTCCTCACTCAAGATCAGGGCAGGCTGTGGCATCCCAATCTCCAGGCCCTGTTGCTCACAGCCTGGATGTTGAGAGGTAAACCCTGCAGCCACTTGATCTTTCAGAAAGCCTTCCACTTCCTATGGATTAAAGTGGAAGAGGTTTTCCATGTGGTGTGAGCAGAAGGCCCTAGATCTGTTTTCCTGCCCTGCACAAGAACTGCTTGATTACCTTCTTCACCTATCAGAGGCTGGCTTAAAAACCAACTCCGTTAAGAGTTGCAATTTGCACATCCCACCACAGTGTAGATGGTACACCCATCTCTGTAAAGCCTATAGTTGTATGTTTTATGTGGGGCCTGCTTCAATTGAAGCTTCCCCTAAGGCCTCCTGCTCTGTTTTGGGACCTCATCGTGGTGTTAGCTCAGCTGATGACAGCTCCTTTTGAGCCATTGTGCAACTGTGTACATGAAATACCTGACTTGGAAGGTCATGTTTTTGGTGGTGGTCACTTCAGCAAGCTCCAGGCCTTAGTGACTTATTCACCTTATACTAAGTTTTATCATGACAGAGAGGTCTTGCATATGCCTAAGGTGGTGACGGATTTCCATCTTAACCAATTTTCCATCCTGCCAATTTTCTTTCCCAGGTTTCATTCGCACCAAGGCAAATGAACATTGCAGAGTTTGGACTACAAGTGAGCCTTAGCCCTCTATCTGGAACGGACAGAAGCCCATAGTCAGTCCACCCAACTTTTTGTTTCTTTTGATAAGAATAGGTTGGGCATTGCCGTTGCCAAACACACTGTCCAGTTGGCTACCAGACTGCATCTCCTTCTGTTAATCCCAGACTAGACTGCATCTTGGGGGTCATGTCAAAGCTCATTCTGTCAGTCATGGCAGCATTGGTGACCCACTTGTGAGCAGTTCCCGTGGAGATCTGCAAGGCTACAATGTGGAGTTCTCTCCACACAGTCACATCACATTAATGTCTGGATAGAGATGGCTTTAATGACAGTAGGTTCGGCCAGTCTGTCCTCTGGAACCTATTTGAGATGTGGAACCCAACTCTCTCAACCTAGGACCTGTTTGGGTTCAGGCTGTTTCTCACTGTTACCAACAGCACCGGTGGTGTTGTGCCCATTGGCATTTGATTAGGTGTCTGGTCCCCTTTTTGAGTTGAGGAGCAGCCTGTAGCTAGGGATTCACCCATGTCAGAGGACTACCATCCTGCTTGTCCTCTGAGAAAGCAGAATTGCTTACCTTTAACAGGTGTTCTCTGAGAACAGCAGGATGATCCACACAAAACCTGCCCGTCACCCTATGGAGTTGGGGTTCTTCTATTTTTTATTTTAGTCGTAATTCTATTTTACGAGACTGAAAAGGAACCCTGTGTGGATGCATGGTATAAGGCATGCTGGGCATGCTCAGTTTACCTAGTCAGTTCTAGGAACTTTGACATAAATCTTATATATCGGGCTCCATCTGATGCCCATGTGTGAGGACCAACATCCTACTGTCCTCTGAAAACACCTGTTACGAGTAAGCTACTCTGCTCTGTCTGGGTATCTGTTTCACTCTGTTGGTGCCAAGTATGGGGATTTCTGAGTATGAGGAATCTGGTTTTCTCTCTGAATGCAGGGTCTCTGCCTCCTTATGCCCATGTTTGTGTGAGCTTACTTCTTTCAGAAACTTGAAGAGGAACAAAATGGGACTTTGAGCCAGTGCTTGGTTGTATGGCTGCCTGTTGAATACATTTCACATACATGTGTGTGTTACCCCCTATTATGGGGGGGACCCCAATCAATTGCATGATTGGGAGGGAGCCATGACTCAAAAGGTTTGCTTGCCCCTGGTATAATAATGGTACTCTGCTTTTGGGGATGCTATCTTCCTAGGAGTTATCCAACAGACTATGAATATTTTGCCTCTCAGGGAGTCCATTTTTTTCAGATCAGACTGCTTTCATAAGAACATAAGAACTTGCCTTGCTGGGTCAGACCAAGGGTCCATCAAGCCCAGCATCCTGCTTCCAACAGAGGCCAAACCAGGCCACAAGAACCTGGCAAGTACCCAAACACCAAGAAGATCCCATGCTACTGATGCAATTATTAGCAGTGGCTATTCCCTAAGTAAACTTGATTAATAGCAGTTAATGGACTTCTCTTCCAAGAACTTATCCAAACCTTTTTTGAACCCAATTACACTAACTGCACTAACCACATCCTCTAGCAACAAATTCCAGAGCTTAATTGTGCATTGAGTGAGAGAATTTTCTCCGATTAGTCTTAAATGTGCTACTTGCTAACTTCGTGGAATGCCCCTAGTCCTATTATCTGAAAGTGTGAATAACCGCTTCACATCTACTCGTTCAAGACCTCTCATGATCTTAAATCTACCATATCCCCCTTCAGCCATCTCTTCTCCAAGCTGACATCCCTAACCTCTTCAGCTTTCCTCATAGGGGAGCTGTTCCATCCCCTTTATCATTTTGGTTGCCCTTCTCTGTACCTTCTCCATTGCGTCTATATCTTGCAGTGGGAGGGTGCTTCTCCTTGGAAGAATCAGGGAATGTAGTCATTCTTGAGTTGTGTTCAGCCTAGCAAATGTAAACTTCTTAAGAAAACAAACTCTACCCAATCTTTCCCTGCACTTGGTGGGTTGCCTGGAAGAAAACTTTTTCCCAGTATTGTCATTAGACCTATGACCGAAGTCATTTGGAGTAGACTCTGACTCCTTAGTTGGTTATCTTCCTCATCAGTATCAGCTAAGGTTATACTTCTGCAGAGTTGAAATTGACTTTTTCTTTCAGTCTCGCCAACAAAAGGCTAACCTTCACTCAGAACCACTGGATGCTGTGCTTCAGGCTATAATCGACATTAGCATTATCTGATATTGAACACTGAAATTAGTTTTATTGATGCTATGCACATCTATGATCTTTGATTTCTTCTCTAGGTTGCATAATGGATCCTCAGATCTCTGACTTCAGCCACTTTGCATGTCAGAATTGTCTGTCCAATTCCATCTGGGTCTTCATTGGTTTGATTAGCCAAAATAAGGAATTTATATATGCCATTTTGTGGTATTTCCCATCTTTTTGGAATCTTTTAGTGCTGTATTTTTGATAGCGGAAAGACTAACAGGCCGATGCAATACTATGCGTTGCGGCCAGTGCGCAGTTCAAAATGCAATTGGATGCATGTTTTGGTCTCGCAACCATAACCCCTGACGCAAACAGGGATTAGCACGTCCAAACCTCGCGTCCAATCGAGTGCGTAGCTAATAGCACTCATCACATGTAAAGTACATGTAGATGAAGCTATTAGCTTATCCCTGCAATGCAAAAAATTTCCCACGTGGCTAATGCGCCCTGGCAACATGGCAAATTTTATGCCAACCCAGGGTTGGTATAAAAGTCTGTTGAGCTCAAGGGCTCATTGTTTAAAACCAAAAATTCTCCTTTCTATGATCCCTCCTACTAGTATTGTCATGATGCTAAGTAGGAGGGACCACAGAAAGCGGAATCACATAAAAAAAAAAAAAAAAATTTGCTAAAAATTTGTGGGTGCCCAATATACACCCACAATATACATGGTCTAGGCTTTGTATATTGTGAGTGTATATTATGCCAGTAGCATGAGAAAGTGGACACTCGTATTGAGCGTCCATTTCCTAACCACACTGACAGCCACCTTTCCTGGGCGCCTGATGCCAAGGAGGCACTAGACGCACAGTTTCCCCTAGTACCTCCTTTTTACTGCAGCAGCAAATTTTAATATTAAATTGGGTGCCTGGGAGAGGTAGATCAGTGCACGTTAGAGCGGGTGCTCAGTCATGAGCGCCTGTTTACGTGCACTGATATTGCATCGGCCTGGAAGTGAATTCTTTGTTTCTGTGATTACTGATGAGGCTGTTGGGGAGATACCAGTTCTGGAGACAGTTTTCAAGGTGATTCAGATGAACTGAACCGCATCCCAGTAAACCTGGAAGATGTAGTAGGCCAGATTGACAAAGTAAAGAGTAGCAAATCACCTGGACCAGATGGTATATACCTCAGAGTTCTGAAAACTCAAAAATAAAATTTTCATATTTATTAGTAAACATTTGTAACCTATCATTAAAATTGTCCATTGTACCTGAAGACTAGAGGGTGGCCAGTGTAACCTCCGATATTTAAAAAGGCCTCCAGGGCTGATCTGGGAAACTATAGACTGGTGAGCCTGACTTCAGTGACAGGAAAAATAGTAGAAACTATTCTAAAGAACAAAACTACAGAACATATAGAACACAGCCAGTATGGATTTACGCAAGGGAAGTCTTGCCTTTCAAACCTGCTACATTTTTTTGAAGGGGTTAATAAACATGTGGATAAAGGTGAACCAGTAGATGTAGTTGATTTGGATTTTTAGAAAACTTATGACAAATTCCCTCATGAGAGGCTTCTAAGAAAACTAAAAAGTCATAGGATAGGAGGCGATGTTCTTTTGTGGCTTGCAAACTGGTTACAAAACAGGAAATAGAGTAGGATTAAATGGTCAGTTTTCTCAGTGGAAAAAGGTAAACAATGGAGTGCCTCTGTACTTGTACCTGTTCATTTCAATATATTTATAAATTATCTGGAAAGGGGTATAACGAGTGTAGTGATCAAATTTGCAGATGACACAATTATTCAGCATGGTGATGACGTACGAGGAGAGATTGAAGAATCTAAATATGTACACCCTGGAGGAAAGGAGGAGCAGAGGTGATATGATACAGACTTTCAGATACTTGAAAGGTTTTAATGATCCAAAAACAACGACAAACCTCTTCCGTAGGAAAATAATCAGCAGAACCAGGGGTCACGATTTGAGGCTCCAGGGAGGAAGATTCAGAACCAATGTCAGGAAGTATTTCTTCACGGAGAGGGTGGTGGATGCCTGGAATGCCCTTCCGGAGGAAGTGGTGAAGATCAGAACTGTGAAAGACTTCAAAGGGGCGTGGGATAAACACTGCGGATCCATAAAGTCAAGAGGCCGCCAATGAAGAGTGGGTGACTCGCCAGAATGATGGCTATTGACACAATACCCTTATTAAATAAACATACACATGCTTACTGTGACTCCTACATCGCTCTAAGCTTCAACAGCAAGAGATAATGGAAAAAAGGATTTGCACTCACAAAGAGGGGAGTAGCTGGCTTGTTACGGCGGTTACTACCCCAAACCAAATATGCCTGATACTTCACTTTCAATGCATATACAGCATAGCTCTCTGCTTCAATGACAGGGGAGAAGAATAACTGATACTTCACACATCCAGCAGAGCTCTCTGCTACAACGGCAAGGGAGAAGAAAAAGGGTTCGCACTCAAAAAGCGGGGAGTAGCTGGCTTGTTACAGCGGTTACTACCCCAAACCAAATGTGCCTGATACTTCACTTTCCATGCATATCCAGCATGGTTCTCTGCTTCATCGGCATGGGAGAAAGACTGATACATCACGCATTTCCAGCATAGCTCTCTGCTTCAACGGCAGGGGAAAAAAAAACAAACCCAAAAACAAAAAACTGATGCTTCACGCATATCCTGCATAGCTTCAACGACAGGGGTGAAGAAAAAAAGGATTCGCAATCACAAAGCGAGGAGTAGCTGGCTTGTTACGGCGGTTACTACCCCAAACCAAATGTGCCTGATACTTCAATTTCAATGCAAATCCAGCATGGCTCTCTGCTTCAACGGCAGGGGAGAAGAAAAAAAACCAACAAGGGCTGTACAACATAGTCTAGGTAAAACAAATAAGCATGGGTGTAGCTTGCTTATCGCGGCGGTTACTGCCCCTACTACCCCTAACTAATCAAGCTAGATATTTCACTTGCATGCAGCTCCATCACTGCTATCTACATTAATGGTGGGGGTGGAAGGGGAATAGAACAAGGAGCTAAGAGAAACAGATAAGAATGAGAGAAAAAATGTGTGAGGCTTGCTGGGCAGACTGGATGGGCCATTCGGTCTTCTTCTGCCGTCATTTCTATGTTTCTATATGTTTCTATGATAAATTGCAGGAGGACCTTGCAAGACTGGAAGATTGGGTGTCCAAATTGCAGATGAAATTTAATGTGGACAAGTGCAAGATTATGCATATAGGGAAAAATAACCCATGCTTTAGCTACATGTTAGGTTCCATATTAGGACTTGGAAAAAGATTTAGGTGTCATAATGGATAATACATTGAAATCGGCTCAGTGTGCTGTGGCTATCAAAAAAGCAAACAAAATGTTAGGAATTATTAGGAAGGAAATGGTGAATAAAACGGAGAATGTCATAATGCCTCTATATCACTCCATCAAGAAGACCGCATCTAGAGTACTAAATGCAATTCTGGTTGCCGCAACTCGAAAAAAAAAAATAGTTGGAATGGAGAAGGTACAGAGAAGAGTGACCAAAATGATAAAAGTGATGGAAAGGCTAAAGAGGTTAGAGCTATTCACCATGGAGCTATTCAGCATGGAGAAGAGACTACTGGGGGGGGATATGATAGAGGTCTATAAAATGAGGTCTAGAACAGGTAAATGTGAATCAGTTAATTTACTCTTTCATATAATAGGACTAATGGGTAGTCCATGAACTTAGCAAGTAGCATATTTAAAACAAATTGGAGAAAATTCATTCAATGCACAATTAAGCTCTGGTATTTGTTGCTGGATGATGTGGTTAGTGTAACTGGGTTTAAAAAAGGCTTGGAGATGTCCATAAACTGCTATTAAAGAAGTTGACTTAGAGAAGAATAGCCACTGCTATTACTGGCATTAGTAGCATGGGATGTATTTAATGTTTGGATACTTGCTAGGTATTTGTAACCTGGATTGGCCACTTCTGGAAACAGGATTCTGGGCTTGATGGAACCTTGGTTTTGCCCAGTAAGGCAATTTATGTTCTTATTGAACTCTCCTTCAGATCCTGTGATTCAGTAGTACAAAGGCCATCTATGCCTCAACACAGCCAGGAAGTATCAGATTCAATGTCTTGAAGGTGGCTTATGTTTGTTTCAGGATTAGAGTGTTTACCTTTCTACATATGTGCAGGTTGGGAGCATTTTTTTTTTTTTTTTTTTGAAGGCTCATAATTTTCTTGAATCTTATTTTGTTTAGTGTTCTTAGCTTTTTGCTGTAGTGGTCTCTGAACAGTCCAGACAGCAGGATTTTTAAACCATGATTTGTATCTTGATTTTTTTTTTTGTATTTGGGTATGAGCTCTTGGAGTTTACAGCTGTTTTCTAAGAGAATATTCTAATGCCTTGAGTGAGTTCATTTGCATTTTGTCACTGCATAAAGGTATTCTTTTTCAGCGATTCACAGAATCCACCCACTTCCCTTTGAGGCACTGCACATTCTTTTCTCTTTAATTCAAGCTTTCATAGATGTGAAACTGACAGTTGTAGCAAACAAAGTGCTGGCAGTGATGCTTTCCTGGCAACTAGATTCCAAAGTGTTAGAATTCCCAGTTAGGCAGCATGTGACAAGTTCTCACAATCCATCAAATCCATCAAAATACTATCTTCAAAGAGCAGCCATTACAGGCAAATGCCATGCCGAAAAAAATTAACGAGTAGAAATTGCTGTAACTTTATTGAGCTCTGTTTTTTACCCTTTGTATACTGAAAGCAGATGAGATGGCAATCAATAGCTGTAGTAATGTTGTGTAACTGTATCTTTTATAGATAAGCTAGATGCAGACTACATCAAACGGTATCTGGGTGATTTGACACCACTACAGGAAAGCTGTCTCATCAGATTACGACAATGGCTCCAGGAGATGCACAAGGGCAAAGTAAG
This sequence comes from Rhinatrema bivittatum, assembly GCF_901001135.1. Taxonomy (NCBI): domain Eukaryota; kingdom Metazoa; phylum Chordata; class Amphibia; order Gymnophiona; family Rhinatrematidae; genus Rhinatrema; species Rhinatrema bivittatum. The sequence continues at coordinate 333,943,022 of NC_042618.1, read as the reverse complement.
CGGCCAAGTTAATATCTCATCTATTTTACTGAGTATTCATCAAATGCACAGTATATTAAATAGGCTATAGCTTCTCAGCTGACCAGAAATTGATACTAATCTAGAGGAGACTTTATTAACAAATCTATGTCACTGGTCAGTGGTGTACTAATCTGCCCTCCTTACTTTAGTGCTCATTTGTTGGCAATCGCTTCCTGCAGAGTCAGCAGTCTGAACTCTTGCATGTATTACTAAATCCAGCTATTTCAGACTTTTAAATAGCATACTTTTGTCAAACATCTTAAGTATTTAAATAACAGTTATATTTGTGACCGGTCTCTTTCATTGGAAAGGTCTGTTTAGGAAAGACAATTATCTAATCCATTAAAGAAAAAAATGGACTTTGTGAAACTTGTATAATTTTAAAGTGTGTGAATATTTTCTCAAGTCTGTGTGTGGGGTTTATTTTTTATTTGCATTTTTTTTTTTTTTAACAAATGATCTGCAAAGTATATGCTAGCTTGCCTATCCAGTGGAAAACTATAACAGTACACAATTTCAGGGGGTTAGGATTTTTTTTTTTTTTTTTGAACCAGCAGTTTCTTCCTCCTGTACTTGCTGCTCAGTCAGCACTGGTCTCTGAACTACAACACCATGAGCCTTCATTTGCAACCACCGGATGCTTTTCCCTTTTTATGTCTCCTCCCAACTTACTTGGCCTAGTCATTGTAAAGAGTTCTCAGCAGAAAACCATTTGCAAACATTGGACCCTAAATCCAGGTACTTGGTGATGCCATTGAGCAATGACTGGGATGCTCCCCAGCTCCCCCATTCAGGAACTATAAACACTGTTGCCACAGTATTCCTGGTCTTGGCTCACCCAGAGCAGAGAAGATCTGACCCAAGGTTCTCCATGCAACTCAGCTACTGAGCCACATTGCACTTTTTTTTTTAACTATTCCTTTTTTATTTAAATTTCTGGACATTTGTTTGATACACAGCTTGAATCAAGTGTGCCTACAAAGATTTAAACCTAAATATTATAAAGGGTAAACTAGGAAAACACTTGCCATTTATCACCTGTGCACTTCCCCTTCCGGGTCTCTCTTATCCAGTTATTGAAAAAGTCTTCTGATGATTATCTTTCATTAATAGCATAGGATTAATGTTAGTGGATGAAATATTTGAGGTGAAGATAATTCAGACCTCTTGATTCTTTTTAATATATAAAAGAAAAGGGTGCAAAGTTGAATGTTCTGGAAGCAAAGGAAAGTTTAAGTAGAAACTTCATAAGCTGCTTGCTTTTTGCAGAGAATATTTATGCATCTAGTTTAGTTAACAGACTACATCAGTCCAGGAAAGTCAGTATGTGAAGAGGTTGGGTTTTCTGGCATCAGAAAGTCACCAGGTGTCTTTAATTTTTTATACAAATATTTGTAGATCCCCAAGGATGAACATATTCTACGATTTTTGCGTGCTCGAGACTTTAATATTGACAAGGCTCGGGAGATCCTATGCCAATCTTTAACATGGCGTAAACAGCACCAAGTGGACTACCTCCTGGAGACATGGAACGCTCCCCAAGTACTGCAGGATTATTACGCAGGAGGCTGGCATCACCATGACAAAGGTTTGACACAAGTCCACATGTTTTGCCCCCATGGGAGAACTTTAGAATTCCAGTATACATTAATTTACTTTTAAATTGATATTGGTAAATGTGTTACAGATAATTTTTGTATGCTTTGTTGTCTTTATAATTTGTGGTGTCAACATGGGCACAATCGAGCAAGATGTTTAAATGGGTGGAATGAAATGTTTCCTTATCCATACCAGACCAGTCCAGACAAGTTGGTAATGTTCCCCCTGCCAGCAGATGGACAAAGAAAAAAAAAAAGCTGAAAGCCGATTTCACTCTCCCAATAGGTGTATGGTGCTGCCTTCAGTATTTTGGTATTTCTGTCTCCAGCAGATGGTGCAGACATGGGCTGCAGCTCAGATTAGGCTGCTCCCAAGAAGACTTTAGACTTAGATGCCCAGTGGAGCACAGGCTACACCTGGGAAGACTTTAGGCCCAGGTTTCTAGGGAGCATAGGCAGTCTTGGGGGCACTCTGGGTGATGGTCCACGTAGGATTGATTCTTCCTTCACCTTTGGGAACTGGCTCAGTTGATCTGAATTCCAGCACTAAAGGGTCAGGCACTGGGCGGTCCCAAGTGACTCTGTTCCCTTATTGGGTCCGGCTGCAGGAGCTACTTGACAGTACACTCTGTTCTGGAAGAGCAACAGAGAGGCAGTGAAGTTTAAAAAAAAAAAAAAACCAAAAAAAAAACTTACCTCATAGCCTCTTTCCCTGGATGCCTCCCATTCTTCTTTAGTGCTATGCTGGATTTGGACTCTGTCAAGGTCTGAGGGGAGCGCTCTCTCTCCCCTGCTTCTTTAAGGCTGTAAAAAGAGGGAGGCACAGAATGTAAGTGGGTGCATTCTGCCTAGCTTGTGAGTAGGCAGGCACCAGGTGGGCAAGTGCGATCTATAGCAAGTCAGCACCCTGTCAAGAGCAAAACTATGGGTTCCACAGATAGAATCCTGGCCCCTACAGTGGAATGCAGCATTGTAGTACATCTGGAACAGGGACTGGTTGGCATTCACATTTTTTTGGCTGGATCAGCAGACATTTTATTGCTGATTTGTGCCAAGAATAAATAAATCTAGTATGCCAATCTCTTTACCTCTTACTTCCCTTTGATAGTCAAACAGGGAAGTTCCATGGGAACTATTTATTTTCCCTCAGGCAGAGCAGAGCCTGCATAGCTCCAGTTCTCTATAGAGTTATTTCAGCAGGTGACCTTGTATATATGTTGGAACTCAACTCTTCTGCCCTCTCCAATAGCTGAGCAATTGAGGGAACAACCAGCAGAAGTTGTGGTTTTCCTCTTTACACAAATGAAGCTTCCCATAGGGTCTTTTAAGGCTAAATTAGGCAAGTGAGGCTGTAGATTAATGTAGCCTGTTTAGAAACAATCCCAGAATGGTCCTGCTTGGGTAGCACCTATTGGATTTCTCCTTTATCCCTTATCCATATCTTTGCACAGAAGAACTTTTAGGTTCTCTTTGGAAGCATTTGGAGTGCTAGAGCACTCCACTGTCTGGGACTGTCATATGGAATTGGCTGGATAAGAGGAGGGGGGACATAGATTATCCAGCAGATGAGATTGTGCCTTTTAAAAGGGGGAATGCCTGGAAGGAAGTGACATCTTCGGCAGCAATGGCTGCTTAAACCTGAAGCTCCCGACCTGACCTTGCTAAATCCTCTATCATCGAGCAACTGCGGCACAGAGACTAGGGTTTTTTTCAGTGACCTGCTTCGATCGGTTGGGGTATGGCAGTGCACCAAAAGGAAGTGGATCTGACAAAGTTCTCATTCATGAACTCTGCCGCATCCCCTCGAGCTAGGCCCGGACGGCGCCATGCAGGCAGACCATAAGCCGATGGAGGTGAGCCGTGATCTTGGTGATGGCGCGGGAGATGGTGCGCCGAGCAGAACTGAATTTCAGAGCTGGGTTGGAGCTCTGAGCAGCGACATGGCTGGTCTTAAAAAGGAGATTAGTGACCTGGTGGCAGATATGAAGAGTGATATTGCTGATCTGGGGAGGCGGGTCAAGGAATCTGAGGTTTGGCTGGAAGACCAGGCTTCAGAGTTGGCCATCTGGAAAATTACTCAAACTTTTGCAAACCAATAATGAACTTGGAATCGGAGGCTGTGGAGGCCCCTGTGGTAAAGCTGGAGAGGGCACACAGAGCATTGGGGGTGGCATGTAATAATCTGCCGTGTGATATAGTTGCTTGCTATCATAGCTTCTCTCAAAAAGAGGAAGTCGCCATGACAGCACGGAAGTCGGGGCCATAAAGTGGAAATCTACCTGGACTTGGCAATTTCCATCATCCGCAAGTGCAGAGAGTTCTGAGATATGGCTGTGCTCCTTGGCAATAATATCAAGTACAGGTGGCTATTTCCATTTGGCCTGAGCTTCAGTATTGCTGGAGTGTCCTCGCGTGTATCTACAGTGGCGAATGCAGTGAACATTTTACAAGCAGCAGGTCTGGGTGTGTCTTCCTCCAATACCAATGTACCAACTGCGAACAGTGGACGTTTGCATAGTGATACTCCAAGGTGGCGACAAGGGAGGCAGAAGGCTTCTGAGGCACTCTGGCTCACATTCATTTAAGGATCCACTAGCTTGAAGTGTCTGGTCACTCTGAGATCTGGAATGGTTGTTTACTATGAGGTCTATAAGGGCTTAGTGGTAGTGTTAGTTGTTTCTCAGCAGATTTGATTATTTTTGCAAGGGGGAGAGAGGGGTACCTCTCTTTATTTCATACTGTTTGTTCACTATTGGTTGGGGCTAGTAGCAGAGTGGCTAGTTGGCACAATGTCCTCTTTCCTTCAGGAGGTGATCCATGAAGAAGGGAAGTGGATCTATCTTGAGTGGGGTTGGGGGGGAGGGGGCATTGGGATTGTGGGTGTTAATGGCTGCTACTATTCTTTATTGGTTTGAGTGGGCATGTTTCAGTGGGGAGGTGTGCTGTTCTCTTACACAATGTTTTTCAAGGTGAGGGAGACAATAGTGCTTTCCTGTTCATACCCCGGATCAGTCCAGACAAGTGAATTTATGCATCCCTACCAGTAGATGGAGACAGAGAACAAAACCTTGAGGCGCTGCTTCATAACAGAGTACCACCTGCAGTCAGTTTCCAGCAGATGGTGGAGCTGCAAATCTGCACTCTGAAGCATTCAAGAAATTTCAAGGATAAGAACAGGGAATGTTTCAGCTCCCCGAGGTGTTAGGATCCTTCGTGGGCCATCCATCAGGTAGAGCAGGGGGTTGGTGATCCCTGGAGCAGCTCTGCCCATATCTTCAGGCAGGGTGACAGCGCGTGGTTCCGGTTCCCTCATCCCCTGTAGGTCCTTGTTGCCTGCCAGGGCTCAGTCTTCTTCACCAGAAGCATGGAAGTATTTTTTCTTTCCCAGCTGTGTCTGTGTCCCTTTAAGTTGTTTAAAAAAAAAAAAAGAGAGAAGGGACAGAGCAGCTTTAGCTTGTGCTGTAGCAGCTGAGTTCAGTTTTTACTGCTGGGATGCAGCTCAAGGTGAGTGGGGCCGTGTGTGTCCGCCGGTGGGGCTGGTTCAGCACCTGGACAGCGCCATCTGCAGTGCTAGCAAGCAGGGTTTATTTTTAGGCCCACTTGTCAGCATGGCACCTCCCAAGCTGTGTGGGATAGCTTGTTGCGTCTCGAAGCACTCTCACCTTGATGCAGCCAGAGAATGCGTCTCCGTAGCGGCGGGGGCGCCCGGGGGACGGCAGGAGCCTGACTTTGGCAGTGCAAGGTTTAGAGGCCTCGGGGGAGGGTCTGAGGTACAAGCACACATGTGCTGGGAGCCAGACTGTTTCAAGGCCTCAGGACTCCCCTCCCATGCTTTTTCCTGCAGAACAAGACCCTGCTGTTGGCAGGGGAATGTAGACCTGGGCCCCCCCCCCCCCCCCCCCCCCCCCCACACACACACACTTTTCTTCAGATCCAGAAACTTTCTTTCCGGATTTTGTCCTTTTGATACATAAGGCCTGTTTGGCTAGGAAGAGAGCTGGGACCAAGAGGTTTTTGCCTAGGAAGTCTAAGCCGACGGAGTCAGGAGGTTTCATGAGGCTTTTGGGTCTCAAGAGGTCCATGGTGGAGGAAGACACATCTGAGACGGATGATCTGGATCAGGTACAGAGAGGTCCAGTGGATCCAGGTAGGGACCCTGTTGGTACATTGCTGGATCCACTGGATCTGGGACAGGATCCTATCAGTGCTGTAGGGGATCCTATGCAGGATCCGGATGAGATTCTGGCTGTAGATGGGGATGATCCTCAGGTGGTCTGTTTGTTCCACAGGGTGGAGCTGGGCCAGTTGATCCCACAGGTTCTAGAAGAGCTGGGGATTAAGGTCGTTCAGGAGGAGTCTGACAATGAGGGGGGTGAACCCTATCCTGGAGGGATTATGGGGACCCCCTAAGGCTTTCCTGTTACCTCTGATGGTGAAGTTAGTGGATCATGAGTGGGAATCTCCCAAAGCAGGCTTGAAGGTAGTCGGGGCTATGGCCAAATTATATCCCTTGCCGGAGCACACCGTGGTGTCGTGGAAAATTCCCAAGGTGAGTGCAGTGTTATCCGCGGTTACCAAGAAGACTACCATTCCGGTGGCAGGGGCAGCGGCTTTGAAGGATATTCAGGATCAGAAACTGGAAATCCTCCTTAAAAGGCAGTTTGCAGTTTCGGCTCTAAGCCTGTGTGTGGCAGTTTTCGGCAGTCTGATGCAGGAGCACAGTAAGTCGGGAATGACCATGAAATGGCACAAGTGGCCCACTTGGAAGGGGGAGCAGCCTGTGTGGCGAATGCCCAGAAGCATGGTCTCAGTGGTAGCTACGAGGAGGCTACTGTGGTTATGAAATTGGTCGGTGGATGTGTGGTCTAAGGCCCATCTGTCTAACCTGACCTTTAAGGGGGAAGCTGCTGTTTGGAGAGAATCTGAAGCAGCTCATGAAGCAATTGGGGGAGTCGAAGGGTAACAAGTTGCCTGAGGACAAGAAGAACCCCAAGAAGCTTTTTTTCCTCTATGTTGTTGATTTTGGTAGGCAAGGAGGTTTCGTGCTGGCAGGAGTCGGGCGCCAGCTGCCCCAAAGCAGAGTTCTGGTCGACAGCAGTCCTTTCAGGCCCCTGAGGGACAGTGGGACCCAAGCTGGGCGCAGAAACAAGATCGGGTAATGAAGGCGTGCGGGTCCACTCTTCTCCAGAGGCTATTGGAGAGAGGCTGGTCCTCTTTTATGAAGAGTGGACCCAAACTAGCATCCGATCAGTGGGTCCTGCAGGTGGTGAGAGAAGGCCATGGTTTAGAATTTTTTTCGGCCAAAATTAAAAAAAAAAAAAAAAAATTTTTTTTGGCTGCTCAGGGACGTGTTTGTAATCTCCCGCTGCATCTCCCAAAGCAAGCAGGAGACGTTGCAGCATCTGCAGCTTCTGCGAGCCATTGTTCCAGTGCCTCCCCTGGAGAGGGGACAAGGTCGTTACTCCATGTGCTTCGTGGTGCCCAAAAAGGAAGGCACTTTTTGGCCCATTCTCAACCTGAAGAAGGTCAGTGCTTCCCTACAAGTGCTGCACTTTCAGATGGAGTTGCATATGGTGATAGCTGCGGTTCACAAAAGGGGAGTTTCTGGTGGTGTTGAACTTGTCAGAAGCCTATCTGCATATCCCCATTTGGACTGACCACCAGACGTTTCTGAGGTTCATGGTACTAGGGGAACACTTCTGTTTTCGAATATTTCCCTTTGGGTTGGTGACAGCGCCATGCACTTTCACAAAAGTGAAGGTGGTAGTGGCGGCGGCTCTCAGGAAGGAAGGTATCCTGTTGCACTCGTACCTGGATGATTGGCTGATACGAGCAAAGTTGGAGGTGGAGTGTGTTCGCTTAGTCCAGCGGGTTCTGCAGCATCTGGAATCGCTGGGCTGGGTAACAAACCTTGCAAAGAGTCATCTGGAGCCAAGCCAATCCCTGGAATATCTGGAAGCTCACTTCAGTACCCGACTGGGGATGGTGTATCTGACTATGCACTGTAACAAAATGATTGTTATGCTCCGACATCTATCCCTGCTGGGATCAAGTGGTGCAGTAGGCAAAGCAGGATGTAAATTGCTTCGCTCTGATCCTGGTCCTCCCAAATTGGCCTCCATCGCTGCTTAAATCGTTGTCATCTCATTTAAACGATGGGGACATCTAAGAGCCTTAATAAGACAAGTGGCACAGTAATGCTCAAGAGTTACTAAAAAAGACAAGTCGATGAAGGGGAAAATGGCGAACAGGAAGAACACCATATGCCGGTGATTGTTGACCTAAAGGCAGCTGTAGTGGAGGCATTTACTTCAAAATTTAATAAAATCATGGACAAAATAAATGAAGTAAATAGGAGGATGACTGCTTATGATCTGATTCGCTGATGTGGAACAATGCATCTGACAATCATGACGCATTAAATGCTGCTATGGAGGAAGTTGCTGCCTTAACTCTGATTCACAAACAAGGCGAATGGCTAGATCTTGAAAACAGATCTTGCCTTAACTTATATTTTATTGGAATCTCTGAAGCAGTTGGTGAGTCTGATTTGTCGCATTTCCTTGAACTGGCTGAACAAGAAGTTAGGCCTCTCTGACTCGAGGGCTGCTGTGCATTGAAAAGGGCTCATCATCTGGGCGTGAGGAAGGAGGGGGGGCAGGCTGTCCACGAGTGGATATTGCCAGAATTTTGGAATTTGCCATAAAACAGATTCTTCAGGCATTACGGTCCTAGAAAACATTACTACATCATAATCGTAAAATGCTGGTTTTTCATGACTATTTCATCTGACAGGCTGCACAAAGAAAGGAATTTGCTTCAGTCGGTTCAAAACTATATAATTTTGAGAGTGATGTTCGCATTCCTATTTCCAGCAAGACTAAAAATTATTCTTCCAACTGGAGTGAAATGGATTCAAACGGCTGGCTCCTTTTGAGCTGCTGCGCACCTATGACCTGAAATACCTGATCTGGAAGTTCATAATTTTGGTGGCAGTCACTTCAGCATGCAGGGTCAGCAAGCTCCAGGCCTTAGTGACTTATCTACCTTATACTAAATTTTATCATGACAGGTTGGTCTTGTGCACGCACCCTAAGGTAATGATGGACTTCCATCTTAACCAGTGCTTCATTCTGACAACTTTCTTTCCTAGGCTCCATTCGCACCAAGGCAAACGAGCACTGCACAGTTTGGTCTGCAAGCGAGCATTAGCCTTCTATCTAGAGCAGCAGAAGCCCTTGCAGTCCACCCAACTTTTTATTGCTTTTGATAAGAATAGGTTGGGAGTTGCCATTGCCAAACACTATCAAATTGGCTAGCAGATTGCATCTCCTTTGTTATGCCCAGGCGGGACTGCATCTCGAGGGTCATGTCAAGGCTCATTCTGTCAGAACCGTGGCAATATTGGTGGCCCACTTGCAAGCAGTTCCTGTGAAGGAGATCTGGAAGGTTGTGACGTGGAGTTCTCTCCACACATTCGCATCTCACTATTGTCTGGATAGGGGATGGTTGATGTGACAGTAGGTTCGGCAAGTCTGTCCTTCGGAATCTCTTTGAGGTGTAAAACCCAACTCTCCTTGCTTAGGGCCCATTGTTTTGGTTCAGACTGTCTCCCCCTCTGTTATCAACAGCACTGTTATACTCGTTGGCACCTGATTAGGTGTCATCTGGTCCCCTTTTGTGTTGGGCAGCAGTCTGTAGCTAGGAATTCACCAATGTGTGAGGAATACAGTCCTGCTTGTCCTTGGAGAAAGCAGAGTTGCTTACCTGTAAAGGGTGTTCTCCAAGGACATCAGGATGAAAGTCCTCACGAAACCCGCCTGCCAACCTGTAGAGTTGGGTTTCTCCTTTATTTCCAATCTAATTCTATAAGACTGAAGAGGGACCCCGCATGGTATAGGGCATGCTCAGTATGCCAAGTAAAGTTCTGGAAACTTTGACAGTTTTCCATGCCAGGCTCCATCTCTGGCTTTTTTACCTGGTTCTCAGTCACAATTTTTTACTGACTGGCATGGTTAAAAGGGGAGGTGAAAGAAGCTATTTTAGCCAAAAGATCTTCATTCAAAAATTGGAAGAAGGATCCAACAGAAGAAAATAATATAAAGCATAAACATTGGCAAGTTAAATGTAAGACATTGATAAGACAGGCTAAGAGAGAATTTGAAAAGAAGTTGGCTGTAGAGGCAAAAACTCACAGTAAAAACTTTTTAAAATATATCTGAACCAAAAAGCCTGTGAGGGAGTCAGCTGGACCGTTAGATGATCGAGGGGTTAAAGGGGCACTTAGAGAAGATAAGGCCATCGTGGAAAGATTAAATGATTTCTTTGCTTCGGTGTTTACTGAAGAGGATGTTGGGGAGGTACCCATAATGGAGAAGGTTTTCATGGGTAATGATTCAGATGGACTGAATCAAATCACGGTGAACCTAGAAGATGTGGTAGGCCTGATTGACAAACTGAAGAGTAGTAAATCTCCTGGACCGGATGGTATACACCCCAGAGTTCTGAAGGAACTAAAAAATGAAATTTCAGACCTATTAGTAAAAATTTGTAACTTATCATTAAAATCATCCATTGTACCTGAAGACTGGAGGATAGCAAATGTAACCCCAATATTTAAAAAGGACTCCAGGGGCGATCCGGGAAACTACAGACCGGTTAGCCTGACTTCAGTGCCAGGAAAAAATAGTGGAAAGTGTTCTAAACATCAAAATCACAGAACATATAGAAAGACATGGTTTAATGGAACAAAGTCAGCATGGCTTTACCCAGGGCAAGTCTTGCCTCACAAATCTGCTTCACTTTTTTGAAGGAGTTAATAAACATGTGGATAAAGGTGAACCGGTAGATATGTATATTTGGATTTTCAGAAGGCGTTTGACAAAGTTCCTCATGAAAGGCTTCTAGGAAAAGTAAAAAGTCATGGGATAGGTGGCGATGTCCTTTCGTGGATTGCAAACTGGCTAAAAGGAAACAGAGTAGGATTAAATGGGCAGTTTTCTCAGTGGAAGGGAGTGGATAGTGGAGTGCCTCAGGGATCTGTATTGGGACCCTTACTTTTCAATATATTTATAAATGATCTGGAAAGAAATACGACGAGTGAGATAATCAAATTTGCAGATGACACAAAATTGTTCAGAGTAGTTAAATCACAAGCAGATTGTGATAAATTGCAGGAAGACCTTGTAAGACTGGAAAATTGGGCATCCAAATGGCAGATGAAATTTAATGTGGATAAGTGCAAGGTGATGCATATAGGGAAAAATAACCCATGCTATAATTACACAATGTTGGGTTCCATATTAGGTGCTACAACCCAAGAAAGAGATCTAGGTGTCATAGTGGATAACACATTGAAATCGGTACAGTGTGCTGCGGCAGTCAAAAAAGCAAACAATGTTGGAAATTATTAGAAAGGGAATGGTGAATAAAACGGAAAATGTCATAATGCCTCTGTATCGCTCCATGGTGAGACCGCACCTTGAGTACTGTGTACAATTCTGGTCGCCGCATCTCAAAAAAGATATAATTGCGATGGAGAAGGTACAGAGAAGGGCTACCAAAATAAGGGGAATGGAACAACTCCCCTATGAGGAAAGACTAGAGGTTAGGACTTTTCAGCTTGGAGAAGAGACGACTGACGGGGGGGATATGATAGAGGTGTTTAAAATCATGAGAGGTCTAGAACGGGTAGATGCGAATCTGTTATTTACTCTTTCGGATAGTAGACTAGGAGGCACTCCATGAAGTTAGCATGGGGCACATTTAAAACTAATCGGAGAAAGTTCTTTTTTACTCAACACACAATTAAACTCTGGAATTTGTTGCCAGAGGATGTGGTTAGTGCAGTTAGTATAGCTGTGTTTAAAAAAGGATTGGATAAGTTCTTGGAGGAGAAGTCCATTACCTGCTATTAAGTTCACTTAGAGAATAGCCACTGCCATTAGCAATGGTAACATGGAATAGACTTAGTTTTTGGGTACTTGCCAGGTTCTTATGGCCTGAATTGGCCACTGTTGGAAACAGGATGCTGGGCTTGATGGACCCTTGGTCTGACCCAGTATGGCATGTTCTTATGTTCATTATTACACTGCAAAATGTTTTGGCTGTGGATGGCTCGTGCCTTTCATTTCAGGAGTTGCAAAATCAAATTTGGGTTACTGGGTACTGCTCTATTTCCATATTTAGAATTGAAACATTTGTTCCATACCAAAAGGGAACTTAACACAAGAAACTGTCCTGAAAATAGAAGATCTTTTTCATATTGAGAGGAGACTTTTATCTATATCACTTCTTTATAAAGATCTCCAGAAGGTAGCCAAAGATAATACCAGTGAGTCAATGATGGGAATTTCTTTTAATTTCAGTAAAAGAGATTGTCAGGTTTTATTGGCTTAAAGGCTATTTTTTTTCCAATATGTATCTGAGAGAATTGCAATTTAAGTTCTTCCATGGGGCTTATATTTCCCAATCGCTGGCTTTTCATGCTAAACTGACCATTTCTATGGTGTGTAAAATGTAAACAGCCTAAAGGGTCACTGTCCCATGCTTTTTGGAGTTGTGATCACAGCATGAAGTTATGAAAGGTTTTACACTTTTTGTATAACCTGCTGGGCTATAGTATTCCATTTTCACCTGGATTGATTTTATTTGAAAAGGATCTCTCCAAATATTTTTTGAAGAAGGGGGATATTCTTTTTGCACGGAAAGCTTTCCTTTTAGGGAAGAAATTGATCTTACTAGTGTGGCAAAATGAAACATCACCATCTTATTGGCAATGGAGAAATTCCTTACATGATATGATGTACATGGAATCCCTGGGTTTGGCTAATGATTTTCATGTTGTACGAAAGAATTTTTAATGGTACGAGAATAGTATACAGCTAATGAGAAGTGGAGACGATGAGCGGTATACGATTAGGTTTAAACCATAAAGAGTAGTATAGCGCTATATGAGTTCATGGACCCTTGTCTTTAGATTTTTCAATGATTGAGGCTTAAGAATTAATTAGATCAACATATCCTTCTTTATTAAACAATTGCTTGCAGATAAATCTTTTGGTCCCCCGACACTGGGCTTTTGGGCTTTGTCCCTCCCGACGCAGCCCTTGTGGCGAAACACGATCTGTGTCAGGGGGCTAAACTATTTATCTGCAAGCAATTGTTTAATAAAGAAGGATGGTTCATGCAGTTAGTATAGCTGTGTTTAAAAAAGGATTGGATAAGTTCTTGGAGGAGAAGTCCATTACCTGCTATTAAGTTCACTTAGAGAATAGCCACTGCCATTAGCAATGGTTACATGGAATAGACTTAGTTTTTGGGTACTTGCCAGGTTCTTATGGCCTGGTTTGGCCTCTGTTGGAAACAGGATGCTGGGCTTGATGGACCCTTGGTCTGACCCAGTATGGCATTTTCTTATGTTCTTATGATATGATGATCTGATTAATTCTGAAGCCTCAATCATTGAAAAATCTAAGACAAGGTTCCATGAACTCATATAGCGCTATACTACTCTTTATGAGAATAGTTTATCCCATTGGGCCAGGAGTCAGATATTGAACAGTTTGTAATATATTGGAATTGAAGTAGTTATGGGGGAGACTAGAATAGTGATTGGGGTTTATTTTATATTGCTGGTTTCTACTCTGTTTACTGGCTTGACCTTTTGGATGCACCTGAACAAGGCATTCGAAGAGTCATGTTTCAGCATACTGAGACGAGGTGAAAATGGAAATTGTTTGTATTGTTAAGGTATGGTACAGAAGAACATGCATACTGGGTCAGTACCTTTGTTGTACGTGAAATGTGAATGGCAGACTTGTTTATGCATTTTTTTATATATGGTGGTGTAGACTTGCCTCATGTTGAGATTGGGTCTGTTTCTTGTCACATTGTACCCTGATAGGTTTTATTCAGAAAAAAAAATCATTTTGAATTAAAGGACATGTATTCCTTGAATCCAAAGAGTTTATTCTCAGTGAAGAACATAATAAAATAAATACAAGATCAGAAGTGTACAAAAGGCTAACATACTCCAGCAAAAAAAGCAAAATTAAATATAGATTAGGATTTAAGAAGACAGATGCTATTAAATGGAGGAGTACGGTTTTTGAATTGCTGGAGAGGTATGAATTATCCTCGGATCCAGTTACATTATTTTGAGACTAAAGGACAAGTTAACTGGATGATATTCTTTCACAATTATTCTCTGGAGCCATATAATGAAGTTTTAATTGAGATCCCAGTGCATAATTCAAGGTTTGACATTATTTGTGAGTTTACAATGTGAACTGTATTGGAACACCCCCCCCCCCCCCCCCCCCCCCCCCCAAATAAATAAAACTGGAATTTATTTCCTTTGTGAAGAATTTCAAATCTGTGTCTGGTATGAATTGCAGTGGCAGAGTATTACATTTTTTCTGAAGGAACTTGAAAACCACTGAGATTTTGAAGATTTCTGATGGAAACCACTTTTGTAGGTCATGTCACCCGAGGTGGAGGATTAATCTGTTTTTATTCATACTCAAGTCGATGCAATACAGTGCGCTCAAGCTAGCACACAGGTTAACCCGCGGTTGGATTCAAATTTTGGACACGTGTACATAACCCCTGATGCAATAAGGGGATCGACGCAACCAAAATGCGCATCCATATGTGGGCATAGCTAATAGCGCTGATCGTGTGTAAATGCCATGTCGATGAGGCTATTAGCTAGTACCCCTGATGTAAAATAAATAACCGTGCGCCCAATGCGCACATTTTAACCCTCAATTTAATGCCAGCCCCGGAGCTGGCATTGTCTTCAGGAACCCTAAAGGTTGAACAGAATAGCAGAAAATACTGCTTTTCTGTGGTTCCTCAGACTTAATTATTGTGGAGGTATTAAGTTGGAGGAACCACAGAAAGCAACATGAAGAAAACATTTTTTTAAAGTCTTGACGGCGGTGAAGTTAGGGAAACTGACTGACTGAGCGCCCATTTTTCCCTCACAGATATTGCATCGGCCTGCAGTTGTTTATGCACTAAAGCAGAAAAGCAAACTTTATTTTTCAAAAGAACATCTCTTGATCATTACTTTCTTAGCATAACCAATATATGTGCAGCTTAAAGTTCTTGTAACATGATCCCGTGCTTACAGGAATGTACAGTACTTGTTTCCAAAGACTGTCCCACAGAACAGCGATGCCCAAACATGTTTAATGGCCAGAGAAGAATTTTGAATCTACCATTTATCCATATTAAGGATATTCCTGCCTGTGTTCCAAAATAGTTCTGAAATAGTTTTAATTGTGTAACCTTTCACTAATTGCATTCTGCTTCAGTAGTATAACAGAGGTGCCTTAGTCTTGGTTCAGCTGTGAATTGAAAATGAAGACTCAATTGTATAAGATTGACTTAAAAGCAAGCCTTGCCAGAGGTTTTTCCCTCACATTGTTCTGCAGGGAGAGCTGCATAATTAAAGATAGCAGAGCTTAAATTAGCATGACAATGGAGCTGCCTGAACATAAAAGGATTTTCTTTAAAGAGAGGAAATATATGGAGCAGCTATGCCTCTGTTCTGTTAAAACCTAATGGGGAGGTTTGTACTTTGTCCTGATGCTTTGACCTAATCAGTGGTATAACTCTCAAAAGCTAGATAGAAATGTGATAAGTTAGTCTATGAAAAAAAGGTATGGAGAGGTGTCGCCAGCAGCTTTACCGCTAAACTTTTATTTCTACATATCTTGATAATTGAAACATACTACAGAAACACTATAGTGGGCATTTCTTTATCTCATTAGTGTTAATGATTCTATGTATCATAGGAACCACACCTTTCACAATGAACAGTACCTGGGTAACACTAATTTTTATAAAAGGCCTATATTACTAACACGAAGTGAAAAAATTTAAAGTCCACTTGTCTCATGAGATTCTATGAATAACATATCCCTAACACTAATTCACATATTCATCATAATTTGTAAAAAGCAGAATTGATAGAAATGTTCTTTACTTAATACCACACTGTGGTTATTGAGTTACATAATCAAATTGCATTGTAATTCATTAAAAAAACGGCTCTTAAAAGCATAAAAATCAGATTTTTCAAGGATTTTTTCCCACAGACCTACAATAGAGGGAAAAATTTGGATAAATCAGGCTCTGACACATTGGTAGGATTTTGCCAATATCAAAATATGATCAGGGATTTGAAAATTCATCTATTACTCGCCAAGGATGAAATGTACATCCACTTTCAAATGTGTGCATTTCTTCTTATCCCACCTTCTCTCTCTTCTCCCTCTCCCCCCATTGCTCTGCTGCTTCCTCCCAGCCCCTAATCATGGCCAAAAAACTCTCAACAGCTGAGAAATCAAGGCATGCATTTTTGGAACCCTGCATTTGATCATTTTTAAGAAATTATCATCTCTGCTGTTGACTTTTGTTTTAACATGTGAAAGCAGAATTTGAGTGTTAAAGTGATATTTTTCAAGAAAACTTAGGTTGCCGGATCTAAAAATAGTCATGGGTTTTGAGAAATATTGGCAATAGTGCAGGGGCTTAAAGAAATTGCCTTATGTAGTCTTCTTAGCCTAGGTGCAGATCTGTCTTGGATCACACACTGATTTGTTTAAGCCACTGTTGCATTACAGAATGAGTTCTGATCCTGCTCATTGGAGACTCTAAATTTGGGTTTATAATCCAGTGTCGGGTGGTAGTGATTGATTGAGAGGAGATGGTCAGTAGCATGTGTTTGAACGTTTAGGTAAGGCTTCAGGTTGAGTGAGGTCTTTTGGCATATCAGGAGGTAGAACTTGGATTGTTCCTCACTATGAAATAGACTAAATGAAGAAAACACTAAAATGTAGCGAAAAAACAAAAGCCATAAAATTCCTTTAAAATTAAGCACATTGGGGTCCTCTTCTAATAATTCCCTGTTGATATGTATTTTCCCTGTTGATATGTATTTTCCAAGCCTTCTGTTAATATGTGAACCGGTATGATGTCCCCACTAATACCGTTATATAAAAGTTTCTAAATAAATTCTTCATCCTGCTTGCATTCCAAGTATCCTGCTTCATATTTGGAATTTATTTTTACCTTAGGTTCTCTTTATGGTGTTATTCTATCACAAACAGAGAAAAATTAAATCCTAACAGATGCAGAACCTCAGTGGAATATTTTATGTTCATAATTGAAAAAATGTTTGTATATTTTATTAACTTAGAGGAAAGTTATAACTCTGAATTTTGTTTTTAGACGGTCGCCCGCTCTATATGCTGAGATTGGGACAGATGGACACAAAAGGGTTAGTGAGGGCCCTGGGAGAAGAATCTCTTCTTCGACATGTAAGTACCAAAACCCTTCCTTTAGCTTTTGGACAATTGAGCCAATATAACTTGTTCATGGATACTCTAAAGCTATTTCTCTAAGCATTTGCTTCACTAGTTTGACTGTATTGTACTCATTCCCAGATTTGCTCTGGAGAGTCAGATCTTTCCTCTGCTTCACCAGTATCATGGATCTGTTTTGATTAGCAAATTCAATTTGACTTGGCTATCAAGGGCTCAAAGTTGATTTTGAATATGACTCTACTTTATGAAGCAAAGTTGTACAAAATACTTTCGGCTTTAAATTAATCTGTATTTTGATACAGGTTTTCATTTGATTTTGCTTGTCATGTTGATTGAAGATTTAGATACAGATGATATATATTCTACCAGCAATCAAAAAGCAAGTAATTTTCTTTAGCTTAAAATAAGCCAAAGTTGTCTCCATTGAGCAGAAAGGTTTCATGCAGAGATTTGTACCAACCATCCTTATAATTCCTCAGTTCAAACATTTAATTTGACCTTCCATTTGCATATGTGTTTTTACTAGATTGTAAGATCTGCGCAAGGATGGACTAATTCTTATGTGTATATCTAAAGCACTGCATATGTTGGGTAGGACTATAGAAATTATTAGTTACTGGAAAATTTAGCCCTGCACAGGATGATATTTTAAGTTATATCATTTAATGGATGATTCATTAATCTGGAGAAAAACCTCTGTTCAAGCTGTGAAATGTTGGGGTTTTTTTGGTTTTGGTTTTTTTTTTTTTGAGGGGAGATTTTTTTTTTTCTCCTAGGACAAGCAGGATGGTAGTCCTCACAGATGGGCTCCATCTGATGTTACCCGGAATGGAAAACTTTTGTCAAAGTTGCTAGAACTTTGACTGGCTCACTGAGCATGCCCAGCATGCCACTATCCTTGCCGTGCATCCACGTGGGGTCCCTCTTCAGTCTCTTTTTTTTTTCTTTGAAGTAGTTGCCTCGCGGTAGTGGGGCTCTGCTCTTAACTCATCCTTTTCAAAGTATTTCATCGCTCGTTTTTGACGTTCTCAGCACTGGGTCCCTTTTCTTCAATCGGTGCCATCCAGCATGCGGTAGGTGTTTAAATTTTCCCTTCTTGTGGTCGATTCCCGGTAAGTCGCCTCTCGGAGACTGAGGGCCATCAACCACTTGCTGGCTATTTTTCGTGGCATCCAGTTTTCGCTGATGCCCTTCATGCCTGCAGACCATGTCTATTACTGATCCGCATGAGATCTGTATCTTCTGCCTGGGGGCATTGCATGATGTCCAAGGGTGCCATCTGTGTGACCAGATGACCCCCAAAGGTCGTCGTGCCTGGCGGGATAAGATGGAATAGCTTTTTGCCGGAAAATCTGATCCATCTACTTCGGCATCGGGGGCATAAACATCTAGAGGCCGAGGGGAGCCATTAGATGCGGGTCTCTCTCTCAAGGAGCCAGTGATAATCTGTCTCCGGTGTCACATTCAAGGACGTCAGGATCTTCACCTTCCTCGGCTCCGGCGAAAGACCAGAGCGAACACCAAGGGAAGTCTAGCAAGCATCATCACCAGTCACCATTGGTGCACGGCTCCGGGACCAGTGCGACAGCAGCAGCTGCTGTGCCGCCACCAAAGCGACCCCATGGAGAAGAGGCACCGACCTCTATCAGACCCAGGAGTACAAGATGTTCCACACTGTTTGCGGTGCTGGGCACCGAGCCTCCTCAGGGCTCAGAGGAGGCTCTGGTGATGCCTCCTCCTCCATCCGTCTTAACCACAGCAGACTTTCAGGAGGAATTGGACCACAGGGTTCAGCAGGTGGTGCTCCGAGCCCTGAGGGGTATTGAGCCACTGTCGGTACCAGTCCCCATGCTGGTCCCCGAGCCTGCGCAGTTTCTCTTGGCGCTCCTGCTAGTATCTAGACGTCCTTCTGGGTGTACTTCCGATGCAGCCAGTACCTGGGGAACCATTGGTTTCCCAGTGGCCACCTATGCCGTCCTCTGGAGCAATTCCCATTATCAGGCCCTCTGAGGAGAAAGATTCTGTGTGGCCGACGGTGCCCTCGGGGCCCTTAGTACCGCAGCCGGGCTTCCCCAATCCCTTTCCCAGACCATCAGGGATCTCTGTGCCATCAATGCCCACAGTGCCCTCTATGCCAAAACAGAGGCTTGGGCAGGGACTCTTCATGCCGGTCCCTGAGAATTCTGAGTGAGGAGGAGCCCCCTTTATGTTCCCTGGGAAGGTGACACATCCGCATCTTCCTCGGAGCACTCAGATGACCTTTTTTCTGAGCCATCTCCACCGGATGAGAGGCATCTCTCTCCCCCAGAGGATCTTTCCTTTGCGGGCTTCGTCCAGGCTATGGCCAAGGCCATATCATTCTAGCTCCTCACGAAAGAGGACACAGCACAAAATACAGGAGGTCCTCTAGTTTGTTGATGCCCCAAAGGGAGATCTTCAAGGAACTTCTCCTTAGGATCTGGGAGCACCCTGTGTCCATTCTTCCAGTCAATCAGAAGACTGATGCCATTTACCTGGTGCAACAAGCCTTGGGCTTTGAGAGGAGCCATCTCCCTCACCAGTCAGTGGTGGTGGAGTCTGCCCTCAAGAAGGCAAGCACTCTTGCACCCACACCTCTGCTCCACCAGGTCAGGAACACAGGACTTTAGATGCCCTAGGCAGGAAGGTCTTTCAGGGTGCTATGCTCATCATCCGTATTGTGTCCTGCCAACTGTATCTGACCCAATATCACAGGAACCAGGTCCAGGAATTGTCGGAATGCCTACCCCAGCAGCAGCAGGGCACTTTCACGGCAGTAGTGCAGCAAGGCCTGGAGGCAGGCAAATATGAGGTGCAGTCCACTTATGATGCTTTTGAAACAGCGGCAAGGGTGGCTGCAGTGGGCATTGGTGCCTGCAGAATGGCCTGGTTTCGTGCCTCAGACATTCAACCAACGGTCCACAGGGGAGAATCGGGCGTTCCAACCACACAAGTGGTCGCTGAACCCACCTCTGTAGCAGACTGAATCTTCTGCCCGTGGGGAACTCAAACTGTGGATTTCTTTGCCTTCCCTTGCAACAGCAAAGTCAGCCACTTCTGCTCCCTGTACAGGAGCAACGGGAAGCTAGCCTTGGACAACTTTGCCTGCTCTGGGGCAAGGGTCTTTTATATGCATATCTTCTGTTTCCGATGGCAATAAAGACTCTCATGAAGTTCCAGAATGACAAGGGGACCATAATACTGGTGGCCCCTTATTGGCTGAGGCAGGTCTGATTTCAAATCCTGCAGGACCTGTCTGAAAGCCCATCCATCTGGGAACCTCCCCAGATCTGATCATACAGGATCGAGGCATGCTGCACCATCTGATGTCATGGATGTTGAGAGGCTAGTCCTGCAGTCCTTTGATCTCTCTGAAGACATGTCTCAGGTACTGATAGCTTCAAGAAAGCCTTCCATCAGGAAGTCTTACAGGCTCAAGTGGAGGAGGTTCTCCATCCGGTGTGGAGGTCATGGCATGGATCCATTTGCCTACCCCTTGCCGCAGTTGCTAGACTACCTGTGGCACTTCTCGGAGGCTGGCCTGAAGACCAACTTGGTCAGGATCCACCTGAGTGCCATCAGCACTTACCATCAAGATATTGGTGGTATGTCCATCTCTGTGCAGCCCATAATAGAGCAATTTATGCTGGGCTTGCTTCAGGTGAAGCCCCCTTATGCATACTCCTGTTGTGCCCTGGGACCTCAATGTGGTGCTAGTGAGGTATGCATGGACCCGTTCGAGCCTATGCACTCCTGCGATCTGAGGTACTTAACCTGGAAGGTTCTCTTCCTCATGGAGGTCACATCGGTTCACAGAGTTAGTGAGCTTCAGGCGTTGGTGACATATCCGCCCTACACGAAGTTTTTATGATAGGCTGATCCTGCGTTCTCACCCTAAGTTTCTGCCTAAGGTGATGACTGATTTTCATCTTAATCAAGCTATTATGCCACTCACCTTTTTCCCCAAGACCTCATTCTCACCAAGGTGAGCAGGCTCTACACAGTTTGGACTGTAAGAGGGCTTTGGCCTTCTATCTCGAACGCACTGCAGGCCAAAGGCAGTCCACGCAACTCTTCATTTCCTTTGACAAGAACAGAATGGGCATTGAAGTGGGCCAACAAACTCTGTCCATCTGGCTGGCGGATTGCACATCCTTCTGCTATGCGCAGGCAGACCTTCAGCTTAGAGGCTGTGTAAAGGCTCACTCGGTGAGAGCCATGGCGGCATCGGTAGCCCACTTACGAGCGGTTCCCATTGCCGAAATCTGCAGAGCCACAGCGTGGAGTTCCCTACACACTTTTGCTGCTCACTACTGCATGGACAAGGATACTTGACATGACAGTAACTTCGGCCAATCTGTCCTTCGTAACCTCTTCCAGGCTTAAAAACCCAACTCTCCCTGCCTAGGGTCCATTGTTTGGGTTCATGCTGACTCCCTGTGTTACCAACAGCACTGCAGTTATTTTTCTGCCCTTTGGCACCTGGTTTTGGTGCCTGTTGGTTATAAGCCTTACCAGGAGCAGCCTTAGCTTTGTATTCACCCATCTGTGAGGGCTACCATCCTGCTTGTCCTAGGAGAAAGCAGAATTGCTTATCTGTAACAGGTGCTCTCCTAGGACAGCAGGATGTTAGTCCTCAGGAAACCCGTTTGCCACTCTGCGGAGTTGTTCTCATGAGTTTTATTTTTTCACTCATAAACTTTGTGTTGCGCGACTGAAGAGGGACCCTGCTTGGATGTCAGGTAAGGGCATGCTTAGTGTGTCAGTCAAAGTTCTAGAAACTTTGACAAGTTTTTTGTGCTGGGCTCCATCTGATGATCAACAAAACAATCAGAACTTCACAATTACATGTTAAACCACAACTTTTCTTGCAGTTACTCCCGGATGTTAAAAATCAGAGGAAAAAAGACCTCAGGACCTCATGTTTGTTCTAGATAGAACATTCAACATGTAAGAGGTGATTTATAATCTGTCTTTCAACAGAGAAAGGATCGGATGTTGGACGTCATGATTTAGAAGTAACTGCCTTGAAGCAGCCTCACGGCAAAACATCAGCTGATGTCAGCTCAAAGAATAATGAATGAACCCAGTACACATCTGGCATGACCACAGCATTATTTAATGCTTGATTCAGATAAATTAAAATTATCGCATCCGAAGGATACTATCATAAATTCTGAACATTCAATTTGTTACAATTGCAATACTATGCATAAGTTTTAAGAAAATGAAAAATGATAAAACAAAAAAATATGATTAAATAAAAGTTTTGGAGGTTGGAGATTTTTTAAAGACAGATGATTATAAATCACCTCTTACATGTTGAATGTTCTATCTAGAACAAACATGAGGTCATGAGGTCTTTTTTTCCTCTGATTTTTAACATCCGGGAGTAACTGCAAGAAAAGTTGTGGTTTAACATGGAGTTGTGAAGTTCTGATTGTTGATTTTTCAATTACTTCACTGAGTTACCTTTATTGGCTTTGGATACTCTCCATCTGATGATGTCACCCATCTGTGAGGCTAACATCCTGCTGTCCTAAGAACACCTGTTACAGGTAAGCAACTCTGCTGTATTCAAGAAATGAAAAAAACAAATTTGTCAGAAAAGAGAAGTGAAAGTGATAAATTGAATCAGAACCCATAACTTTAATTCTAAAGTAACACTGTATTTGCAGATGTGATGGGATCTTCTTTTTCACTTTAATCTGTATGCAAAATTTTGTGTGCTCTACAACTTCTTAAAAGGTTAGAATCTAGCATTCCAAATACGAAGATATAGGCGCTTCTCCCAGTTCTGTCCAGAATTTTCTGACGTGATGGACAGCTCTAGAGAGTTTATACAATGCAGTTTATCTAGAATTGATTGTGTATCAGCATTATAAGTGATGCTGGATGGGCATGTGTTTATGCGCTAGAAATTAGAGCAGTGACTAATGGCAAGATCCATTCTGATTATAGTCAGGCAGCATGGTTCCAGTGGCATATATATAAAAAAAAAAAAGAGGAATAAGGAGTAAGGCAGTATGGAAAGAAAGAGTTCCTATCTAGACAGAACTGAATTCTAGTAGCTGCATTGGTTTTGGAGAAAACTGAAATCTTAATGAGTTCTGATACCTTTTGTTGGACCAACATAATTAATAGATGTAGCACAGGAGCTTTGGAGACTATACAGGTTGCCATTTTCAGATGGGGTCTCTTCCTCTTAAAGATGGGCAGAAAAATATTTAGGGCCTGATGTTTCCAATTGTATGTGAAAAAAAAACCTGTTTCTATGCATAAATTGCTGTTTGAAAATAAATATGGGGCTATGCAAGTAAAAGTATGTACAGAACACAACTTCTTACATAGTAAGCAGGTAAGCTGAGGGTGAGGAAAGGATTTACGTGCCGCTGTCTATTTCAGAAGTATGCGTATAAATCCACATGCACAAAGTTATGCCTGTTCTCAAGAGCAGTGTAACTGCATGTATGCTGAGCCAGGTCCCATGCACACCCTTGAATTTTCAAAATGGATATGTACATAAATCTGTCTTGAAAATCTAGGATCAAGTCTGCAGGTAAAAAGTGCATGCAGATTTTAGCTCTACGCGGGCTGTCTAAAATTCCCCCCTTCCACATGCCCCTCTTTCATAAATCTGAGCACAGCCCATCCTACAGGAAAGCTACATCTGAAAGTTGAGCATAAAAATATTTACAAGTGAAATACTCTTTGGTGGGAAAGTCCAAACTTTTTGCTAACAGAAATCTGTTTGACAGGTGCTATCCATAAATGAGGAAGGACTGAGACGCTGTGAAGAAAATACCAAAGTGTTTGGTCGGCCAATTAGGTAAATCCTCAGTATTTGTACTGTTAGACCGATCCTGAAAAACTTGACAGCAAGGCAGATTGGAACATTATAACTTGTTAAAAATTCTAAGGGAAAGGCAAAACTATCACAATCCTGCACCGATTCAAACCCCATCTCTTTTGTGAGGGGTTTATCTGTCTGTACTGCTAATGAATGCTGATTACAAAACTCCAAAACATGAAAATTTTTCAGGAAAACCATGGTAATATTCCCAATATTACTGGCACCTCTACTGAGAGGTGGGGGGGGGGGGGGGGGGCATTTCCTTCACTTAATCTGTACCAGAATAAGATATACAGGTTTCTTTAATTTTTCAAATGGCTCGTCTTGTGGTCATTTATCTTACTGAGTATATACCAAAGCAACCCAGGTCTCATTCTAACTGGAGTTTTAAGACCTAGCTTTAGAGGGGAAATCTGTGGTAAATAAAAAGGTTTCCAATTATAAAATGTCTTTGTCGAGAGGCAAGGTTAAATTATCCATGACGCATGTGTGATGTCATCAGATGGCCCCGAAAGGACCTTTCTGTCTTTGCTGATAGAGCTTTTGCTATACTAAGCATGTGAGGGAGTTCCCATAAAGGTACTGCCTTGTGAGCTTCTCATTCTTTTTTTCATCTGATCTTCTGTTGGTTGTGTACTTGTCTAGTTTTTCTATTTTTACTTCTCAGCTCACTTGTTGAAGTTGCCTCATGTCCTTGGCAGCCCCTCAGCAGCATTTTTCAATGCTACCAGTCTTTAAAGAAAAAGAAAACTGAAGAAAGTTTAGATCATGTCCAGCTCTAGGAAGATTGTATTCAGCTGCTTCAGACTGCATGTGTGGCAAGAAATTGTCCATCACAAATAGCCGCGACATTTGCTATTGGTGTCTGCGGCTATTTGTGATGTCTTTGAGGACTCAGAAATCCAGAGCCTAAAAAATGGACAGGTTTGTGAAGAACCAGACTCAGTCCTCCTCATGGAAAGGAGCATCTTTGAGCTGGTGCTACTCAAGCAGGGCTCCCCTTTGAGGCAGAAGCCTTTGAGCCTGCCGCCCTGTTGGGGTCAAGTAAGGTACAGAAGCGCTAGGCACAGCAGTCTTTAAACTCTTTTCAGGCCCCATGGGGCTTGAGGGCACATAAGAATTGCCATATGTTGGGGCTGGTGGTACCTTCAAGGCTGAGGTCTGGCTCCATCCTGTTGCATGCAGGTCCACTGGTGCATTGAGCCCTGGCCCCATCAATGCATGGTGTTGATAATATACTGTGTCGACACACTGACCCTTGACACAACTACATTGACACATTGATGCCTGGCCCTATTGATTCACTCAGTGCATTCAAGAAGAGCAGGAGACCCTGAAGGGGAATGGCTTCACTTAATCTCCCATCATCTCCAGAGCAGTATTTCCATCGAGGCTTCTGGAGCAAGGATGTTGCCTGGCTATGCCAGACCCAATATGTTTCATGGTGCCACTGATTTCTATGTATCCACTGGTCCAGTTGCTCCAGGAAGGGGCCTCCTTTTGGAGACCAGAGGGAATTTCTCAGCAAGTTGAACCTTTACTGGTTTTGGAAGAAGTTCTCGACTCTTGGTCAAAGAACACAACAGCCTATAAACAAAGTAGTGGACTTTTTGTCTCACTGGCAGTTGAGGACAAGGAAGGCCTTTTCAGTCTCTCCTGTTCATAATATTGGATTTATTCCATCAAGGAGGAGCCCCTCTCATCTTCATACTGATGGAGATCCCATCAGAGATCCCAGGGGTGGAGACTAGTTCCTGCCATTCACTTGCTGTATAATCCTGTTAATTTGAGGACAAGCCCCAGGAATATGCCTCTCAGACAATGGATTCCCTTCCTGATTGCCTGTATCATTGGGTTCCTGCATAAAGTGTGCCCATACTTCTTGGATCTGAGGAAGGGTTGATGGAGATTCCCTTTGACTCCCTAATCTGCTGGAGAGTACTCTTTGCTACCTGATGATCTATTGAATTCAGATTCTTGGACAAATTGGGGAAGGCACTGGGAGTCAGCATTCATAAGGACAAAAACTCCCACACCAAAGTCTTTGGGTTTCTTTTTCTCCTGGAAACTCCAGCTGAGTCAATAGTGATTCTGGTACACTTGATTTTGTGGGATTTACAAACAATGTGGGAGAAACCAGCATCCTACACCCTCTTTTCCCCCCCACCCCTCCCCACCCCACCGTGGAAGCTGTACATGTATAAACTTTAGCAGAGCCTGGGGTTTGGGATAGTCCAGCTACTACACTAATTGGTTGTAGTGAAATCCACCCTGACATGGGCAAAGAAGACCAGAATTTTCTCAAACAACCCACTGGGCAAAGACTCTAGACTGTTGGCAACTTCAGGAAAAAGGTATTCAGAGCTTGATGCTCAATGTCTGCATTGCAGCCCACCAATTTTACATGCTACAATACTTACATGATTGCATTGAGAAGCTGAAGCTTAATGTAAGAGTTGAGGAAAGGAGACCAGTTGGAATGTCTGCAGGCTCTTTGAGATGCATACGAGTATGAATGTCATCTTTGCTTGATGTATGAATCATTTGAAACCACAGCCAAATTGTTTGCAGTGGCCATTGGAGCACACTGACCTGTTTAAGAACCAGCAGTCTGTGAGAGGACATGTATGAGAAGTTGGCAGATATGCTCTTTTCTGGGGAAAATCTCTTTGTAGACCAGCTCAGAGAAATGATCACCCAAATTAAGGAATAGCATGTTACCTTTCAGTCTTACATAGGTGCTTATCAGCTGTCCTTTGAGATGTCCTTACTTCACTTTTAAAAAATTCCTACTTAAAGATACCCTTTCTGCCAATTTCAACAGTATGTTGCACTACCTGTGCTTCTACAGCAACAGCTTCCGGCTTGTAGACATCCACGTGAGACACGTCAGCCAAAGACTCCATAACAAGCCCAACACAAGCCTGAGCCTAGTTTTTGACCAGCCTTGAGCCTCAAGCCTCTCCTAAGGGGGGAAGATTCGTCTCTTCCTGGAAGAGTCACAGAAGATTATCAAGGAATGCTGGGTCCTCAAGATTGTAGAGTCTGTTTACCATTTGTGCTTCTCCCTCCATCCAGCACTTACCCCATTGTTCAGCCTTCAATCCAGATCTGTCTCACTCAACCCAGCTCCATCTTAAGATGAAGTCACTGCTCAGTCAGCAAGCGATAGAACCGGTTCTCCCAGTCACAATGACAAGGGATTCTACTCTTGTTAATTCCTTATCCCCAAGAAATCGGGGAGGGAGGGGATCAGAGTTTGAGGCCTATCCTGGATTTAAAAACTTTGAACAAGAGCTTGTTGAAGGAGAAATTCAAAGTGAACTTCATTGCATACCATCCTGTCCTTCATTCAAGCGGGAGATTAAATGTGTGCCCTGGACCTGAAAGATGTCTGCCCACATACCTATCCATCATTCCCATTGGCAATAGCTTTATTTCATTGTGGATTCTTCTCATTTCCAATATAATTTCATGCTGTCAGTGGCCTCAAGGTTCTTCACCAAATAGATAGCAGTGGTACCAGCACAGCTTCATCTTAATGTATTTTCCCCTACCAGGATGATTGATTAGTGATGGGGTCTTCCCAAGAAGACTCTTCAGCTCCTTCAGTCACTGGGATTCATTGTGAACTTTGCTAAATTGAACCTAGTCCCAACCCAAAGAATCAAATTCATAGGGGCAGGGATAGACTCTCTGGAAGAGGGGAGCATCCCTTTCAGCAGAGTGAGCATGTTGCCTTCAGACCTCGATCCAGAAATTTCTACAGAAGGGTGAGGTCCCAGCCAGGGAAATGTTGGTTATCTGAGCCACATGCTGGTAGCGGTACATGTGGTTCTCTTCATCTGCCTCAACATACAGCTTCTTTAGTGGAACCTGGCCCTCAGTGAGATCAGCTACTTCAGCCCTTGTCATCCTAATTGGAGGTCATGGAGGAAATGAAGGGATAACTCCAGTGGTGGCTAAAGTCTGGGTGCCACCTTCTGCTGCTTCCCCATCAAGTAACACTGGCTATAGATGCATTCACCAGGGGATAGAGCCCTTTCTGAATCAAAGGAACCTGGTAATCAACAGAAAGTTTCAGTTCATTCAATTGGAGTTCCGAGCAATCAGTCATGCATCAAGAGCTTTTCACATCTCCTTCAGGGAAAGATTTCTAATCTTTGGGGGTTGCTCATCAATCTATTTGTTGCATCTGAGACCAACAGGAAGGTAGAAAGGTTCTGCTCTATTCTTCAAAGCAAGTTCAGGTCCGCCCCAGACGCTTTTTTACTCAGATGGGACACAGATCCGCTAAACACTTCTCCACGACTTCCAGAAGAAGCAAAAGCAGTGCAGAAAGTGCTCAAGGACTGGACATGCAAGATTCTCACTGCTCCAGCATGGCCCAGACAAGTATAGTTCTTGTACCTCATCCACTTGTCAATTAGCTCTCTTGAACTCAAGAGAGCTTGAGTTCAAGCTCTCCGACTTGAACTCAAGAAGAGGGTCATCTATATCATCCAAACCTTTCCTCCCTCATCTTGACAGCGTGGATGTTAAGCACTCAATCACTTCACTGTCATTACACAAGGAAATTGGGGGCATTGTGGTTTCCATCTGGAAGCCTTCAACCAAAAAAGCTTCCAGTTTTAAATGGAAAAGATTTTCATCTTGGTGTTGAGCAAACTCCCTGGATTTGTTCCTTGTGAGCCAAGGGAGTTACTTCAGTACTTATTTTCCCTCTTTCTTGGCTCTCAGAACATCATCGGTCAAAGTGTATCTTGGTGCCATAGCAGCTTTCCAGGTTCAAGTGAATAGCAAACAAATATCCATATACCCTTTAAGGTCAAAGTTCATGAAGGACTTATGGTATACGAGGCCCACGGTAGCCAGGCCACCAGTGCCATAGGATCTCAATATAATATTGTCGCAACTCATGAAGCCTTCTTACAAAGCTGCAACTCGGTCATTTGCTCACATATTCATGTCCCATTAAGAACATAAGAATTGCAGTCTGGGCAATTTGTCAAGTGACAATTTTGGACAAGCAAAGCCTGTTCACCCAGTAGACAACTTTCCACGGTGGGATCCCTGTTGTTTTTTCAATTAGTGCTCCACCATGCAGCCCTCAGCTTGGGACTCCATGTATCCTGGCTAAGGTAGCCTTGCTTTTCAATGGAGAAAGCAAGTTTGCTTACCATAAAAAGTTCTCCATAGATAGCAGGATGAATTGGTCATGCCTAATACCTGCTCACCTCCTGAAGAGTTGACTACTGAGCTGAAATTAAGCTCTATAATCAATTAAGAGGCTCACAAGGCTGCACCCACACAGTAGCTCCTGTGCATGCTCAGTAGAACACACGCTCTGTGAGCTAGGAAAGAAAGGGTCTGTATGTCCCCATTGGATGACATTACCCAGGTGTCCTGGCTAATTCATCCTGCTGTCTATGGAGAACCCTTGGTTATGGTAAGCAGAACATCACTTTAGGATTTAAAAATTCAGGGTATGGTATCTTTCTATGGGAATATAAAATCCATGTCTTTATATCATTCACATAGCTCTTGGACTTGCCTAGTGGACCTTGAAGGTTTGAACATGAGACATTTATGGAGACCTGGGGTTAAAGCCTTGCTTAGGATCATTGAAGTGGTTGAGGCTAATTACCCAGAGACGCTGGGCCGCCTTCTTATCCTCAGAGCTCCCAGAGTATTCCCAGTCCTTTGGACACTTGTGAGTATCTTGATAACTGTGTGTAGTTTGTACAAGTTTAATAATAAAATTGTGTAAAAATTAGAAACTGGTTCAACTAAGGGGATTATTCATAAGGAAGTAGTTTACAAGAACATTCAGCTCTCATTATTGCCAGTTGGTTTCTCATAGGTAATGCAAGTCTAGCAAAGCTTATTGTAATTTCAGTTCAATATTTTTTTTTCCAGTTTAAAAACTTTAGTAAGGTATTTAATCTTATACTTGTAAGAGTTTAATTGGCATGTTTGAATGTTGTCAGCTTATTCTAGAACATCATAGAGTTCAGTTTTAGTACTATGCTAGATACAGAAAAGGTTTAAAACTGGCACTTGATGAAAAGCTAGTACAAAATCCCTGTTTTATTGAGGATATTTCCTGTGCCTGCAGGATAAGGGAGATGATCACATGGCCAGAACTGAGAACTAATTAGACAGGGGAATTTGAAAGGAGAGAAACTTAAAAAAAAATAAAAAATCACTAACCTATCCCATGCCAAAAGAATTGACAAGGTTCCCTTTGGATGCAATAACTTTCGAGGAAAGCAGGCGCTGGCTTTTCAGCGTCCACTTTCTTAATGCACGCATGGCGCCCGCAAGGGGGGCACCATGCAATAGGCAAATTAGGGGGTTGCTGGTTATGAAGACTGACGCTGATAAACTCTGCATCTGTTTTCATTACTCAGCATCCGTTTTTATTTCTGGCAGATGGCCGATTATGAAAACTGACGCCAAGTTTATCGGTGTCTGTCTTCAATAACTCGGCGGTCTGCTGAGGTTTTTTTGTTTTTTACTGAAGTACAGAAAAGCAGTTTTTTCTGCTTTTCTGTACTTTTAAATGCTCTCAGCTATTAATGCCTGCTCCAGGCAGGCATTAATATCTGAGCAATATTTTATTTATTTTTTTTAGCATTTTTTTATATACCGAGGTATAGCAGAGTTGCCTTCACTCCGGTCTACATTTATAACAACTTTTGAATGCGGCGTGAATGAATAATAGCCTTATTCACAAGTATTTGCATGTGATGAGCGCTATCTCATTCACTCCGCGTTGGAGGAGGGTTAAATAGGCACTAATCCCCCTGTTGCATTAGGGAGTGGATTAGCTCCTATTTAACTCGCATCTGACAGCGGGTTAAACAATGCGCTCTGTGAGCGCACTGTATTGCATTGGCCCCATTGTGTACAGAGTTAAGCTAGATCAATTTTTACCATGAGCTTACTTTAACCATATCTGAGCAGGTTAAAAAAAGGGGCGCAATTTACAAAGATCAAAGTAAACACTGAAATGTCTCAATCTGTTATATAGTGGGAGTGTTAAAATATTCCTGGACTCTGACCTTTAAGGGAAAATTCCCTTGCAAAGTAATATATCTTGGTACAGCACAGAAAAAATACATGATGCACACTAGATCAAGACACTGCTCTAGAACATTTATTTATTTATTTAATTCTTTTATATACCGACCTTCATGACGGGTGTCATATCAAATCGGTTTACATGGAACAAGGGGTAAACATTCTTATCAACCCTTTAACAGTAAAATAATCAGAGGAGGTAAAGTTACATATAACAAGGAGATCAAACTTGGGAATATAAGAAAGAGAAGGACAGAAGGATAACCAATTGTGATTAAATGGTTTCGCTATGTAAGTCAGGTAGGCTTGAGATGTAGAGTTCCAAAGTGAAAAAATTAAGGGAAAGCTTGGCTAAATAGCCAGGTTTTAAGTTTTTTACGAAATGATTGTAGGCAGGGTTCCTGTCTGAGGTCCGGCGGTAGATTGTTCCAGATAGTGGGTCCTGCTATCGAGAATGCACGTTCTTTGGTTGCGGTGTGGCGTGAAGTTTTGTTAGGAGGCACATGGAGAGATCCTTTGTATGATTCTCTGATGGGTCTGGATGAGGAATGAAGTTTGAGGGGGAACTGGAGGTCCAACGGTGGTTGTTTGTGGATCGTTTTGTGGATTATGGTGAGGGATTTGTGTAAGATTCTATAGTTTATTGGCAGCCAATGTAGGTTCTTTAAGATGGGGGAGATGTGATCTCTGCGGTTTGTATTAGACAAGACTCTAGCTGCTGCATTCTGGAGCATCTGTAATGGTTTTGTGGCGGAGAGTGGAAGCCCCAGAAGGAGTGTGTTGCAGTAGTCAATCTTGGCAAAGAGTGTGGCTTGGAGGACTGTCCTGAAGTCATGGAAAAACAGGAGGGGTTTGAGCCTTTTTAGGACTTGCAGTTTGTAGAAGCCGTCCTTTGTTGTGTTAATGGATTTCTTTAAATTTAAGCGATTGTCAAGGATTACTCAGAGGTCTCTAGCATGAGAGATTTGGGTTGTAAGAGGATGCTGAAGCGAGGAGTCGGAATGGTCGGTTGAAATGAGTAGTTCGGTCTTAGATGTATTAAGGACTAGATTCAGATTGTTGAGTAATTGGTTAATGGATTGAAGGCAATTTTCCCAGTATAGGAGAGTCTTTGAGAGTGACTCTTTTATGGGGATTAAGATCTGAACATTCTCTGCGTAGAGATAATGTGTTAATCTTAGATTGGTAAGCAGTAAATATATATATTTAGGATAAAAAAAAAAAAAAAAAATCTGGTTCAAAGGCAGGCTTTTTTCTTTTTTTCTGCCTGTGGCTTATGTCTAGGAATATGACATTTCTTTGACCCAGCAGTTTCTTGCTGCTCCTGTGGGCTTCCAGCTTAGTCAAAGCTAGTTTTCTTTGGGCTTTGGTGTGCCATAAATCTTCATACACATCTGCCCAGAGGTCTGCCCCCCCCCCCCCCCCCCCCCCCCCAAGTTTATATCACTCTCCACTCCTAGCCCATATATTACAACTACAGTCCTGCAATTGTGGGCACTAAGTCCAGCTACTAGGTGTCACTGCTGCATAATGACTGAAACTTCTGTTCTCCCAAGGGTTCTGAGCACTGCCTCCACAGAATCTCTGGTCCTGGCTGGCCCAGGGAATGAAAGACTTGACAAGAATTAAATTCAGCATCCTCCATGTGGCAGCACACAGCATTTGCCACTGGACCAGCCTGAAGATTGTTTGTCATTGATGTTTCACAGAACACGGATGCACTATATACTATCCATATTCACAGTAGACAGGTCACAGCATTGTGACAGAATTTGTATTCATATCCCCTGTTCATCGGTACTGAAAATGCAATAGAAGTGGAAACTGAGATACAGGGAGGAAGGCAGCTAATGAGCAGTGCTAAAGATGCACCTTGGAGGAGGCCACCTTTGATCTGGCCAGGGTCCTTCTGAACCGCCAAAGCATACTGTCTGGGGAGAAGGGTAGGGCAGAGATTGCTGAGGGGGAATTTATTTATTTAGAGGCTTTTCTATACCGATATTAGTAGGAACATCATATCGGTTTACATCCAAAACTGCAGGTAGAAATTACATTAAACAGGGAAAGGGGTTGGGATAAATAGGAAAACTAGAGGAGAAGCTAACGAAGGAGAGGGGATATAAGGCTGCAGATAAGTAGAGAAGTAACATAACACATAGTAACATCATAACATGGCATGAGTGTAAGTAGTTTAGAGGCAAAAACTGCGGGGGTGAATTTATGGAGTAGAGTCCTAATCTGGGTATGCCTGTTTGAAGAGCCAGATCTTTAATTTTTTCTTGAATTTGATGGTGCAGGGCTCGAGGCGGAGGTTCACAGGTAGTGTGTTCCAGCGGGTGGGTCCTGCAATGGACAGAGCTCGATCCCTTGTGGATGACCAGTGTGCCTTTTTGAGGGAAGGGATATGAAGCGTGCCATTACGGCTAGTTCGAGTGGGATGGCTGGATTGTATGAAGTGGAATGGCTCATCAAGCCAATTAGTTGTGAAGGTAGATGGATTTATGAATTAATGGTGAGGGTTTTGAAGAGTATGCGTGAGGAGATAGGGAGCCAATGAAGGTCTTTGAGGATGGGGGTGATATGGTCGGATTTACGGGCAGATGTGATGGTTCTAGCTACAGCATTCTGCAGCATTTGGAGCGGTTTTATGGTGGAATAGGGGAGGCCGAGAAAAAGGGAATTGCAGTAGTCCAATTTGGATGAGAGGGTTGCCTGAATGACTGTGCGGAGGGCATGAGTATGGAGAAGTGGTTTGAGTTTTTTCATGACATTGAGCTTAAAGAAGCCTTCCTTAAGGACTTTGTTGTGTTTTTTCATGTTTAGAGACTGGTCTATCAGGATGCCTAGGTCTTGTACGTAGGGCTAAGAGGCGATAGAGTTGAAGGCTGGGTCACTTGAGAGGGATGGCTTAGGGCTTTGTTGGTTGGATATAAGAAGCAGTTCAGTCTTGGAGGAGTTTAGGGCAAGGTGGAGGTTTGTGAGTAGGGAGTTTATGAAAATGAGACATTTCTCCCAGAATTTTAGTTTCTGAGATAGAATCATGGATCAGTATGATTTGTACATCATTGGTGTAGATGTAAAATTTGAGGCCAAGGTTGGTTAGGAGGTGGCAAAGTGGCAGGAGGTATATATTGAATAGGGTAGAGGAGAGGGATGAGCCTTGGGGAACTCCTTGGGTGAGGAAGTGGCGAGTGGATTCTGAATTGCCTGTTTTGACAGAGAATTGTCTATTGGCAAGATATTTTATTTATTTATAAGGTTTTATACACAGACATTCGTGTGGAACATCATGCCGGTTTACAATTAACAATAAAGTTGGAGAAATTACAATGCACAGGGAGGTGGGAGAGGGAGAAGGCTAGAAAGAGAGGGAGAGAAAGAGGGAAAAGGAGCTGGAGATGGAAAATTAGAGGAACAATTATATAAGTGGGGAACAAAGCTGTTATAAGTGATTTACAAAAAACCAGAAATGAGTATATGCAAAAATTACAATATATACAATCTTATGGTTGCAAAATAGCCATGGATAAGTAAAAGCAATCTTACTGTATACTGACTTATGTGGACGCGGTGTTCGAATACTAGGCGGGAAGGGAGGCAGGGGGCTGAGGAGGGATAGCAGGTAAGGAGGGGTGGAAGACTGACAGAGGGTGTGAGGAAGGTGAGGGTTAGGCTAGGTTTGGTGGTTTGGTTCGAATTGGGATAGGCCTGTTTGAACATCCATGTTTTGATTCCTTTTTTTGAAATTGCGGAGGGAAGGCTCTAGATGTAGATTGGTGGGTAGTGAATTCCAGAGGGTAGGGCCGGCGATGGAGAATGCCCTTAACCTTGTAGTGGTATGGTGTGCGGTTTTGAGTGTAGGGCAATGAAGGGTACCTGCTAGGGAGGTTCTGGATGGGTGGTTGGAAGTGCGGAAACGTGGCATTTCCTCAAGCCAGGTGTGGTTGTGTTTGTACAGCGTGTTGTGTAGAATGATGAGGGTTTTGTATTGAATGCGGAAGTGTATGGGCAGCCAGTGCAGATCCTTTAGCACAAGGGTGATGTGGTCCCTTTTACGTATGTTAGTTAAAATTCTGGTCATGGCGTTCTGCAGGATTTGTAGGGGTTTTATGGTGGATGCGGGAAGGCCCAGGAGAAGGGAGTTACAGTAATCCAGTTTAGATAGGAGAGTGGTCTGGAGTACTAGGCAAAAGTCTTGAGCATGCAGGAGGGGTTTAAGCTTTTTAAGAATGAGTTTAAAGAAACCCCCTTTTAGGAGAGTGTTGATGTGGGGTTTGAAATTTAGATGTTGGTCTAGGGTGACACCTAGGTCTCTTGACGGAGTGCAGGGTGGTGTACTAAGGGAGGAGTTGAGAGAGGTGGCTTGGGAGATAAGGTCACGTTGATTAGAGATTAAGAAGATTTCTGTTTTTGAGGTGTTTAGTGCGAGCTGAAGGTTGGATAGTAGGGCATTGATGGTCACAAGGCAGGAGTCCCAGAATAGCAGGGATTCGTTGAGGGAATTTGGTATGGGGGATGAGAATTTGGACATCGTCTGCATATAAGAACTGCAGGAGGTGGCAGAGAGGCAGGAGATAAGGTTGAAGAGGGTGGAGGATAATGAGGATCTTTGGGGGACACCTTGAGTGAGGGGGATATGTGAGGATTCGTTTTCAATTTTTACTACGTATTTTCTGTGGTTGAGGTAGGAGGTAAACCATAGCAGGGGTGTGTCAGAGATGCTTATCTCTGCTAGGCGTGACATCAGAAATTGGTGGTTGACTGTGTCGAAGGCTGCTGAGATGTCTAAGAGGGCAAGTAGATATGATTTACCATGGTCCATACCTTAGAAGATATGATGTAAACCAAAGGAGGGCTGTACCAGAAATGCCAATGTTGGCGAGGCGAGATAGGAGGGTGTGGCTTATTGTGTCAAATGCTGAGGAGATGTCGAGGAAGGCGAGGGTGTAGCTGTGACCTTGATCAAGGCCTATGAGGAGTACGTCAGAGTGAGTAAGAGGGTTTCTGTGTTTAGGTGTTTGTGAAAACCAAATTGAGCGGGGTGGAGTATGTTGTTGTCTAGGTAATCCATAAGTTGTGAATTGACAACCTTTTCCATGATTTTTGCGATACATGGAAGGTTGGAAATGGGATGGTAATTTGCGGGGTCATTTGGGTCCATGGAGGGTTTTTTGATAAGAGGTTTGACAACCGCATGCTTAAGGATGTCAGGAATTATGCCAAGGGAGAGGGAGCAGTTGGTGATGTCGGCGAGGGGTTTAGCGATGGTGTTGGGAATGGTTAGGAGCGCTTTTGTGGGGATGGTGTCAGTGGGGTGGGATGCTGGTTTAATTTTTTTCAGGATAGACTCAATTTCTTTAGAAGAGGTAAGGTCGAGGGAGTTTAGATTAGCATTAGCAATAGTAGGGGTGATGGGCATGGGAAGTGAGGTGACGGGGAATCTTAGGAGGATATTTGCTATTTTGTTGTGAAAGAAAAGGGCAAGTTCTTCATATTTACTGGTGGCTTCGTTGTTGGAGATGGCGGGCGGTGAGGACTTAGTGAGGTCAGAAACATAAGAGAAAAGTGCTTTGGGGTTGAATTTTGGATGCATAGAAGTCTCGTTTCGTTTTAAGTGTGGCGAGTCTGTATGTGTGCAGGCTGGATTTGTACATGTTGGCTAGTTGTGGGGAGGGGTTCTTGTGCCAGATTCTCTTTGTCTTAGGTTGTTTTTCATTGTCTTTAATTCTGAGGTGTACCATGGTTTTGTTTTGTTTTTTTGGTGTGGTGTGGTGTGTAGGTCTCGGCTAGTGAGGGGACATAGTTCGTTTGCTGTGTCAAGGGTGAGTTTGTTCCATGGGTTGAGGAATACGAGATTAGACCAAAAAAAAAGTGTTCACAGTAAAATTGAAACTGGGTTTAATTCAGGTTAAGACGAGCAAAAATTAATTTACTGCTTAATTGCTTGAGCACCCAATTGAGAAGCTCTTTCTTTGATAATCTAGATACACACATGAGCAAAAGGGAATACATTTGTTTTTATTTATTTTTTTAAATTTCTAATCCACGATTTGATTAAACAGTCAATAGAATCCTAGCCATATTTCCACTTAAAAGTAAGTACCTCTGTACCTTTAATTAGTGCGAAATCCCTATAACTACTTTCTATAAAATGGAGTGGAAATTTGGCTTTGAAATTGCAGAGTTTAGAATACAGCAGCATGATTGGTTTAATTTTTTTCCTTCCTTTGCTTTCAGGTTAGTCCTTTCATCGACGATAACACCAGGAAGAAATTCTTAATTTATGCAGGAAATGACTATCAAGGACCTGGAGGACTAGTGGATTATATCGATAAAGAAATTATTCCTGATTTTCTTAGCGGAGAGTGCATGGTAAGAGCTTGATACAATGTGTTTGCAAAGAGTAGTATCCATCTTCTAGAACATGAAGCAAGTTTTGTTTCTGCCAGCCCTACGAATTTGCATCTGTTAATGCTACTTGTAGTTTGAGACTTCATCTGTTGCATGTTTGATCTTATGTTGCACATTAGATAACATTCTACTCTTTAAAAGGTCATAAAATGTAAATTTAAAGTAGCAATTTTTTAAAATCCTGTAGACATAGAAATCAGACAGTAAAAATAGATGTTAATTTGACAAATTCATCTCTTACATAGTAACTTCCATCTTTATGGGTAAAAAGGTACAGTTGCACTGTTTATCATTGGATATGTATCCACGTTATCCCAATATGTGCTAAGATTAACAGGAGAAGATTAAGAACTGGGAGGACAGCCATTGTGCCAAGCTCCTGTTTTTTCTTTTTTTATTAGTCTTCAACCATAAAAAAAAATCTGAAAAAGAAAATAGAATCCAAAATAAATGATGAATAGAATCAAGAAATAACTAAATTGCAATTTTTATCAGTTGGCATTGATTTATATGAAACTGTCAGTTATTCGTATCATATTGTGCTTTCTTCTTGAAGGAAAACAGCTTAACAGTCAGTGTGAATATATTTTATTCCTAAGCCA
Organism: Rhinatrema bivittatum; assembly: GCF_901001135.1. Classification (NCBI taxonomy): domain Eukaryota; kingdom Metazoa; phylum Chordata; class Amphibia; order Gymnophiona; family Rhinatrematidae; genus Rhinatrema; species Rhinatrema bivittatum. Next base: position 333,905,095 of record NC_042618.1, on the reverse strand, counting down.
AGTGCTTTCTCTTAGTATTTAAATTTTACAAACCTACTTAATTTGTTAAATTGTGGCTACATTTAATCTGTAAAAGTAGCATCCTACCAGAAGGCCAAAAGTGAAGAACTATGACTCATGTTTGTTTTGGTTTCAGTGTGATGTCCCAGAGGGTGGGCTGGTTCCTAAGTCTCTCTACAGGACACCAGAGGAGCTGGAGAATGATGACATCAAACTATGGACAGAGACTATTTACCAGTCAGCAAGCATCTTTAAGGGATCTCCTCATGAGGTATAGATGTTTTTCTTGCTTAGAGAGACTAAAATTATAGCACTTACACAAGTCTGCCTTTTTTTTTTTTTTTTTTTTTTTTTACAAATGAATAGTTGAAACCACAAAAGAGAATAGTAAATGACAGTTGATAAAAGACCACAAAGTCCTATCTAGTCTGTCCAGTTGAGATAAATTCCTTTATGTAACTAACTCCACCACCACCTCCATGTCTTTCACCTGACCTCTTAACTCTTGTCCTATTACTGCCTTCCATATCTATCCCAAGCATGCCCAAAATTTATTACAGTGACTGTCTCTGCTGGTAGACCTTTACATCTTCAGTTTTGATTCTTACAAGATTGCTTAAGCTAACACCCAGATCTTCTATCTTATTATCAAGTTACATGATAATGTCCACAGCTACTAAGGATAGTGAGGCCATTGTGAAAAAAATATCCAGCTTCCACATGCTCACTGAAGTTTATTTTTTTAAACATGGTCCATCTATGCAGACCACCCAAGCCTTCTTGGAAACCAATGCTGTTGTACCACTTCCCTAAGAGCCCCGAGGGGCTAAAGGGGCTCTTAGGGAAGATAGGGCCATTGCAGAAAGACTAAATTAATTCTTTGCTTCCGTGTTTACTAATGAGGATGTTGGGGAGATACCAGTTCTGGAGATGGTTTTCAGGGGTGATGAGTTAGACTAACTGAACAAAATAACTGTGAACCTGGAAGATGTAGTAGGCCAGATTGACAAATTAGAGTAGCAAATCACCTGGACCAGATGGTATGCATCCTAGGGTACTGAAGAAACTAAATGAAATTTCTGATCTATTAGTTAAAACTTGTAACCTATCATTAAAATCATTCATTGTACCTGAAGACTGGAGGGTGGCCAATGTAACCCCAATATTTAAAAAAGGCTCCAGGGGCGATCTGGGTAACTATAGACCAGTGAGCTTGACTTCAGTGCCGGGAAAAATAGTGGAAACTATTCCCAAGATCAAAATCGTAGAGCATATAGAAAGACATGGTTTAATGGAACACAGTCAACATGGATTTACCCAAGGGAAGTCTTGCCTAACAAATCTGCTTCATTTTTTTGAAGGGGTTAATAAACATGTGGATAAAGGTGAACCGGTAGACGTAGTATATTTGGATTTTCAGAAGGCGTTTGACAAAGTCCCTCCTGAGAGGCTTCTAAGAAAACTAAAAAGTCATGGGATAGGAGGCAATGTCCTTTCATAGATTACAAACTGGTTAAAAGACAGGAAACAGAGTAGGATTAAATGATCAATTTTCTCAGTGGAAAAGGGTAAACAGTGGAGTGCCTCACGGATCTGTACTTGGACCAGTGCTTTTCAATATATATATATATATATATATATATATATATATATATATATATAAATGATCTGGAAAGGAATACGAGTGAGGTTATCAAATTTGCAGATACAAAATTATTCAGAGTAGTTAAATCACAAGCAGATTGTGATACATTACAGGAGGACCTTGCAAGACTGGAAGATTGGGCATCCAAATGACAGATGAAATTTAATGTGGACAAGTGCTAAGTGTTGCATATAGGGAAAAATAACCATTGCTGTAGTTACACGATGTTAGGTTCCATATTAGGAGCTACCACCCAGGAAAAAGATCTGGGCGTCATAGTGGATAATACTTTAAAATCTTTGGCTCATTGTGCTGCAGCAGTCAAAAAAGCAAACAATGTTAGGAATTATTAGGAAGGGAATGGTTAATAAAACAGAAAATGTCATAATGCCTCTATATCGCTCCATGGTGAGACTGCACCTGGATTATTGTGTACAATTCTGGTCACCACATCTCAAAAAGATATAATTGCGATGGAGAAGGTACAGAGAAGGGCGACCAAAATGATAAAGGGGATGGAACAGCTCCCCTGTGAGGAAAGGCTGAAGAGGTGTTAGGTCTGTTCAGCTTGGAGAAGAGACGGCTGAGGGGGGATATGATAGAGGTCTTTAAGATCATGAGAGGTCTCGAACAAGTAGATGTGAATCAGTTGTTTAACTTTCGAATAATAGGACTAGGGGGCATTCCATGAAGTTACTTGGCACATTTAAGATTAATCGGAGACAGTTCTTTTTCACTCAACGCACAGTAAAGCTCTGGAATTTGTTGCCAGAGGATGTGGTTAGTGCAGTTAGTGTAGCTGGGTTCAAAAAAGGTTTGGATAAGTTCTTGGAGGAGAAGTCCATTAACTGCTATTAATCAAGTTTACTTAGGGAATAGCCACTGCTATTAATTGCATCAGTAGCATGGGATCTTCTTAGTGTTTGGGTACTTGCCAGGTTCTTGTGGCCTGGTTTGGCCTCTGTTGGAAACAGGATGCAGGGCTTGATGGACCCTTGGTCTGACCTAGCATGGCAAGTTCTTATGTTACCTCAGTATTTCATTACCATCCTCTGCTTATCCCAGGCTTTTTTTTTTTTTTTAATATTTTTGTCTCCATCTCCTACGGGAGTCCATTCAATGCATCCATCCATCACCTTTTCCCTGAAGAAATGTTTTTTGGATGCTCCTGAGTCTAAGCCCTGGAGTCTCATACCATAACATCTTGTTCAAGAACATTCTTTCCTCTGAAAAGAGAAATTTAGAAGTTGCCAACATTTATTTTTGCCAAGCACTGCTTAGAAATAACATTCATTGGTTTAAACCTACTGTCAGAATCTACACTAGCAGTGCATGCCATGAATACCAGGATCAAAACATCTATGCACCTCATGCATGCCATGAATACCAGGATAGCATTTTTTGAGAACACAGTTTGTTTGGGTTTTTTTATGGCACCTGCCTTGCTCTTTGGGCTTCTAGTGCCATTGGAACCAGCTTCTTTTGTGCTGTGAATCTTCATTTGATCTACCTGGGGAGAGTGGATTTATTCCTGCCTCTTATTAGCCCAGGTAATTTAGCAATAATCCTCAGCTAGGGACCACAAACTGTGGCTCCCCTCAGGGCTTGATTCTAGAGGGACCCAGAGGTTATTTTATTTATTTTATTTATTTATTTTATTTAATTTCTTTTACTATACCGATGCTCAAGACTAGGTCTTATCGTACCGGTTTACAATGTAACTGAGAATTAACATCAAGGTAGAAAGTAAAGTTACATTAAACAGGGAGTGTAAAACCTGGGCAATGGAAGACAGTACAGAATTTAAACTAAGAAACAATTAGAGAGAGAGATAAATATATAAACAACAAAAACTATAAGATACATAAACATAGATTTATCCTAGGCAGTTATTAGCATGGTATGTCCAGTGGGAGAAGGAAAGGGTGAGGTTGGGTGGGGGGGAAGGGGAGAGGGAAAAGAGGGGGGGTAGGGGTGGGAGAATGAGAGTCAGTGATGGTTGAGGAGATCCTTCAGCGGTAGGCTTCTGCGAACAGCCAGGTTTTCAATTTCTTTCTGAATGTTGAATGGCATTGTTCTTGGCGTAAGTCTTGGGGAAGTGAATTCCAATGTAGTGGACCTGCTGTTGAAAGAGCACGCTTGTGAATAGAGTTGTGGACCGATGATTTGTTGGAGGTTAGCTGATAGGTGCCATTCTTGAGCAGTGGCTAGATCTCCCCTCCCTTGAGGACTGTGAAAACTGTCTTCATGCCATCCTTGGAAGTTTGTGATAGTCAGACTTAAGAATCTGCTACTGGTGGTCTTCATGGCATCACTTGACAGTAAGAGAACTGTTTTAAATGTAATCCTGCTGTTTGGGCATAATCTGGGTTTATAGAAGCAGAAAGGCGGTATTCAGATGGCTAACAGGGATTATAAAGTGTTTTGGCTGCCACTTTTCATTGATTATATCAGGGTTTCCCAACCTTTTCACGCCCAAAACACTCCTACATTAATAAAAATGTATGGCATACCAGACTCTACCGAGCAGGCAGTTCAAACATGGAAGGGACTCATGGCCTAAAGAAGAAGTTAGAAGCTCCAAACGCCCTACCGGGCTCTCTCCTAAAGCTTAAAGGGTGAGAAGAGATGGGCTTACCTCCCTCTGTGCCAGCCACATATGTGGTTGGCACATGTGGCTAGCGCTCCTTCACCCTGCTGCTCCCAACACTGAGTGAATCACGTTCAGTGCTCAATATACACTTTCCCTGTCTCACTCAGCCAAGGGATAAGAGACAGGCTGAAGGATTCAAAGCAACATAGAAATGACAGCAGAAAAGGACCAAATGGTTCAGCCACTCTGCCCACAAACGTATGGTAGCACCACCCACACCATACAGGTCTCTGTCATAATGGTATCATCAGTGGGTGGCAACTGCCGTGCCGTACAAGTTACCCCTTTACTTAGTTTCACAAACCGTTAAAGTCAGGGCCCTTGTTGGTTGAAGTCTGAGTCCAATACCCTGTTATCTCTTGCCATTGAAGCAGAGAGCAATGTTGGAGTTGCATCACAAGTAAAAGGCTTATTGGTTAAGGGTAGTAACAGCAGCATCAGCAAGTTACCCCCATGCTTATTTGTTTCCCCAGACTGTAAAATTCATGTCCTTGTTGGTTGCTGTCCAAAACTAATTCCCCTTTTCCTCTTTTCCCCCTGCCATTAAAACGGAGAACAGTAATGAGTTGCATGAACAGTATGAAGGCTTGATGGTTAAGGGTAATAACCTCCGCCCCAGCAAATTTATCCCCATGCGCTCTCTTCCTCATTTCAATCCTCTGTCCTTTAGGGATCCACTGTTTATCCCATGCCCCTTTGAAATCTTTCACCGTTTTTGTCTTCACCACCTCCTCCAGAAGGGCATTCCAGGCATCCCCCACCCTCTCCATGAAGAAATATTTCCTAACATTGGTTCTGAGCCGTCCTCCCTGGAGTTTTGGGGCGAGATGAGAAGGTGCTGTGTGCATAATGTGTACTGCACAAAGCAGAGCCAAGCTGTCCATGTAATGTCTGCTACCCATTACCTACCACACTCCAGAGCTCATGCAATAGCTAGGAAGAGGAGGCATGTATGACCTTATGTTCTCAGGAAAAAGTTCCTGCAAGCTCAAATTGGGCTCAAGCTGTCTCACCTCACCAGATCTTTAAGAGAAAATTGCTAACTAGCATCACCAAAAGAAGTTAAGCCCTATCCCCAAAAGACAGATGATGTAGCTTGGAAAAAAAAGGTCCCACCAGTCCGCTTCCAAAAATGATCCTTGGGAGAGCTACACTCTCGGCTTACCATCAAATCCTAAATCCATACCATGGCCAAAATAGTCCTTTTTTTTTTTTTTTCTAACTCTGGCACCTCCGCCCACTGCTTGATGACTCTGCTTTCACTACAGCTATTTGGGCCATTTTTCTTTCTCAGCTATGCAGGAATCCTCAATACCCTAGATTGCTGCTTGCAACTCCTACAGAATGCCACTGCTCGCATGATAATGAGGAAAAACATGTTTGACCAGATAAAACCCCAGTGTTAAAAAATCTGCATTGGCTACCAACACTATTCCGCAGTAAATTCAAGATCCTGACTGATCTATAAATCTCTCATATACCTAACTCCAACCTACCTCAGCAGTTTCCTCACCTGCTAATTCCCTCCACACTGACTCTGGTTACTGTATCTGGCCCGCCTCAAGATCCCATCACCAACAACTGTCTGTCTGCCTCATGAACCCCAGAAAGTGAACTTTTGCAGGCTGTGCCCCAGCCCTCCCCACTCACATCTGGCTTACCCTGGACCCTCCTGACTTTCAGAAAATTGGTAAAAATCTGATTGGTGGAGGCAGTTCTTGGTCATGCCCAACTCCGGAACCTCTAAGCTCTATACGCAGCCACCTAGTCATTTGTAGCATTATGGACCTCCTAAACTTTGTGTTTAAATGTGAATAAACTTCACTGCTACCTGAAGTATGTGATCTAAATGGACTTGACTCTGTTTGAACTGACTGAACTGTATTGATACCCTCCCTGTGACTGAACCATTGTATCTTGTAACTTGCTTTGAACTCTCTTTGTGGAAAAGCATGTCACAAATGAAATGATGACAGTCACTGTTGGAGTCTTGTTGCTGTGAGGTGCTGAGAGCAGAGCCCAGGTAGTGGTGATTTTTCCATGGCACTCCGTATCGGGCCTGAAGGCACTGATTGGGAAACCCTGGATTATATAGCTGTATGGCCACTAAGCACCAAAGAAACGTCACATTCCTTTTCTGGGTTATATTTAATTTCTGGCTTAGAGAAGGAGGCAGGCAGTCAATTTTAGCAATGTGGTTGTTTGTTGGCACACTTACCTAACTGGAAATAAGTTCACCTGCACCTTGTTTGTGAACCTTATTTTTTTTTTTTAATTGGCCTAGCAATACATTTTATAGATGTGAAGTTCAGTAAAATGTCGTCATCTGTACCTCGTTTGGTTTTATTTCTATGTTATGTAATGTAATAGTACTTTCTAAGTACATGTAGAAATAGTAAGGGTGTGGAAGGCTGAAGAGGTATTTTGTTCACACAGACTTCCAGGGACTTGATTACTGATGCCTTCTCATGAGTGAATTTTAGTGCAAGAATGAGAGATAGAAGACAAGCCTTTTCTTTCCTATTCTTGTAAATAAAATTAATAGGATTTTTTTTTGTTTTGTTTTTGTTAAGCATAGCTTATTGTGAATATTTGTTAGTTGCTTAGTGTTCCATGTTTGTAAACTGGTAATGCTTATGGAATTGTTGATATTGGAGTCTTGGGGGAAAGCTCATGACTTCTACATCAGGTTTTGTTTTACAGTAAAAACATTTAATCAGAAATCGAGTATAGGTTCACTGGTTTAAGCCAGTACTTCATTTCTGGTGCTATTTTAACAACATTGTGCATAATGCAATGCTTTCTTTTAAATTTAAAACTTTTTTTTTTTTTTTTTTTTACTCCTGCAGATTTTGATCCAGATTTTGGAAGCTTCCTCTGTAATCACATGGGATTTTGATGTGTGCAAAGGTGACATTGTTTTTAACATTTATCACTCCAAGCGAGCTCCGCAGGCTCCTAAGAAAGATACCCTAGCTGCTCACAGCATCACATCTCTTGGTGGGAATAATGTGCAGCTCATAGACAAAGCATGGCAGCTAGGGCGAGACTACAGCAGGGTAGAGTCACCGTTAACCTGCAAAGAAGGAGAGAGCGTACAGGTAATGTTGCTGGGATCAAAGCATTGTGTCTTTGCAAAGTATACTTAATTGAACTGTAATTTGTCATAGTAAATAGTTCATACAGAACATTTTAGCTAATTGGATGGCGTGGTAGTTTGGCACAAGGGTAACTACCCTTTTACATAGTTCATTGGTTCAGGTCTGACTCAGATTGATAGGCTATGTGAAGTGCATTTGTGGCCTACATCTCTCTCCCAGTGTACAAGTGTCCACCTTACTATTAGTATCCCCATCACAAATAGTCTGCTTGTCTCCTCATGGTTTTCCATCATCTCTTGAAGTTCACCATGCCTAACTCATTTGCCATAATTTGTCATGCTATTTATGGATCATAAATTGGATTCACTGGGATTTACTGAATAGGCTGGGAAACATACACAAACACTTGTGCAGTCACCTACCAAATGGATGACCTAGTTAAGTGTTTTGAGGTCTGGCAAATGTTGCCCTTTTCTGAAAGTGTTACTTTATATATAGAAGTAAATTAATCTGCAACCTCTCAATATGTTATTTGAATAAACCTCTTAGTGTGAGAAAAAACAATTATAAACAAATATATACTTATTTCTCACTGGATGATGGACTTATGGAACAAATTTACTGTATTAATCCAGCAACCATCATACTGCATGAGGTTCCTGGATATGTTCCAGGTAACCCTTGAGAGCTTAAATGCTTCTACATGCAAAGAGCTTAATCATCGGTTGCTTTGCAGTTCATTGTCTCTTATAAAGCTAGAAACTTACTTAGCTTATAAGTTAGTGAAGTACTTAACTTAATGCCGCTGAATGCCGCAGCCGAGAGAGAGGGTTCCTTTCAGGTAAGTTCTTGTATCTCCCATATAGGGCTATTAAATGGACGTCCTGTCACTAGGTTCCTTTCTGGTATTCTTTACCGCTCGCTGTCAAAACGCCTGATGCTGCAGTGTTTCGGAGTATCTTCCGGGGTCCAGCAAGCTTGCAATTGTGGCAAATTTTATAAACATACTGTAACCATGTATGTTATGAAAGAATTGTGCGGCTTCTATTATAAATAACAAGAGACATGAACATTAAAATGAGTGCCATGGTCCCATTATTAAAGACGCACACATTTGGATCCTGATATATATGAAGGCAAAACAAATCTTGAACACTTACCAAGTAATTGTCTATGATCAGTGCTTATTTTAAAGTTGTTTACTGTCAAAGCAAAGGTTGTGATAGTCTCAATATGTTTCATGTATACTTTAATTTCTATTAATGTATCTTATTATGATGGATACTCTTGACATAAGTAATCAAATATGGATAAAATAAATAGCACTGCTGGATTAAATTCACTCAACTCTAAACCAATAAGCTTAGATGAGAACAGTAATTATTTAGCAATGTTTCAACCGCTGCTGTACTTGGAAAAATATATGAAACCTGTACAGCTAGCCTGCATGTGCCTCTTACCCCGCAAAAGAGTGAATTGAAGACACTTAGATGCGTGTTACCTGCTTGACATCTTTACTGCCATATCAAGAAAAGTAGTATTGTCTTCTGAGTGCTTCGCTGTGCATGGTGGCTTCATTTCATGACATTTTTATATGTTCATGTACTCAGTTGCCAAGTTTGCAAGATAATTTCACAGAACTCTGTGGGAATGTTGGAGATACTGATTTGCCTCTGCTGCTTGCAGGGATCGCATGTCACGCGATGGCCTGGGTTTTATATCCTGCAGTGGAAATTTCATAGTATGCCTGCCTGCGCTACTACCAGCCTGCCTCGGGTGGACGATGTCTTGGCATCTCTGCAAGTTTCTTCTCACAAGTGCAAAGTGATGTACTATACAGAAGTAATTGGGTCTGAGGATTTCAGGTAAGAAAGGGGTTCCTGTTCTTGCCATTTTTTTCCTTTCTAGTGGTTTGAGTTTTATATTTTCTATGTTTTATATATAGGGACCTTTGTTTTCAGTTTTTATTTTATCTTGCCTGGGATTTTCAATGTTACAACAAAAAAAGACCATGGAAAATTACTGATGTAACACAGGAGCAAAATCAGTGGAAAAGTTATCTTTCCACTGATTTCTTTTTTATTCTAATATTGAAGTTCCCAAGCTAAATAAAATAACTGAAAACGAAGGTCCTTAGTTAAAAGAGAATTCTCACTGTAAGATAAAAACAGTTATCCAGCCCAAGGAAAATGCCTGCCTAGCTGAGTCATAGGATTTAAACCCAAATGGCAGTTAGGCTTCCAGGGAAGAGAAGCTACAGCTGCTGCTGGGTATCCTCATTTTATGCTGTAGCAGCAGAGCTATAATACCGTCCCGTTCACTCCCTCCCGCTTCTTTGGGGCCTAGAAAAATAAATGCATCTGTGGATTAACTTGGCCACCACCTCGCCCCTTTTTTTGGTGGAAAAGGTAGACCTCTTGTGGCAAGAGGCATAACTACATGTTCTAAGTAGGTCAAGTTTGTTTTTAATTTGTTATGGACACCATTAGATATTTTATAATATCAACTCTACACGGATGCAATTGTTTCTCAAGGCTAACCACCCTTGAGTTGTGTGCTTTGTGGAACCTGGATTTTAATCTACTTACTAAAAAAACAAAACAAAAAAAAACCCCCACAACTTTATGGACATCAGAAAAAAGGAACACTGCCATAGGCAGTTTGCATTCATATTGTTTGCTGTACTGGAACACAGATCCATCATCTATGTATTGGGGTAAAGTTTTAAAAGCTTGCCTGAGACCTTTATGCATAAAATAAAGAATTATGCATGTAGGTTGGCTGTGATTGAATGTATTTTCAACTGTCCTAAAACTGTAAGTTTGTATAACATGCATAAATTTGGCCATATAGTGTTTTGGGAGCATATTATAAATATATGCAAATGCATTTTCAAAAGGTACGCAGTAATCTGCTGATAACTCAGTCAAGATCTTGGGTAGAGCTCAGTTTGCTAAGGATTATTTTCTAGATGTTTTTCTTTTATGTTTGGTATTTTCAGAGGATAAAATTCTCCCAAAATGCAAAGTAATTTTGGTAAAAACTGGTTTCAGAATTCATCTTGAAGGTCCTGTTGTATAATAGCACTGAGAAAACACAATCGCAATCCTTATTTATTTATTTTTTTCGGTATTTCTCTTTGAGGTGACTTTAGCCTGCGTTCCATTTAGGGCTGAATTCTTAAAAGTTGTTTACGTGCATAAAACAGTTTTATGCTCATAAATGGCTTGTTAAAAAATGTAACAATTGAAGCAAGATGGCTGCAAGAGGTTAGATGAAAAGACAGGGTCCCTGTACCTTGTTTCTTCAGACTTTTTACCTGGTTATGTGTCCTAAAAGGAAAGCCTGCTCACTTACCTACAGGCCGATACAGTAAAGCGCGGCCGCGATTACCCCGTTTCTAACCCGCTTTGTACCCGCAATTTGGCTGCGTAAGTCCAACCCGCGATTCACTATCCCTTTTAACCCATCCTTACCGCTTCTTTAAATCAACGGGTAACCCTTTCCGCCCGGGGCATGTATATGATATGTAAACGCTCCGATTAGCTATTCCCTCCCATACAGTAACATGTGCCCCCAACTATTGCCTTTTTAACCTGCAGTTTAGCCGCGTCTTTAACCTGCTAAATTACTGCCTACCCTTATCCCTGCGTTAGAGGGTAGGCGGTAAAGTTTGCCCCTGAAATTTCACGGGCAAACTTTCCCCCAGCCCCCGCTCACCTGCCCTGGCCGCATCCATGGGTGCCGGTCTCCCGTACGGGCCCGCGCTGACAGGGGCAATGACTCACAAATGTCCCTTCACTTTCTCTTTCAGCATTCCTTCTCCCGCTTCAGCAGCCCGGGGCGGATCAGGCGCTCTCCGCGAGGCGGCTTCCAGCAGCCCCCGCCGGCAAAGATGCATGAACGCACGTTTGTACTTCCAATTTGGGCGCTCAAGGCACCTTCGCTGGCTTGAGCGCCCAAATGGGATGTACAAGCGGTGCGGAGCCGGGGGGGGGGGGGGGGTGTGCGCGGGAAGGAGCGGGGCGGCGGCTCCCCTACCTTTCCTGCATGCGGGGCAGCTCCGGCTTGCCTGCCTCCCCAGCGCCATCTTGCAGCTTGTGATGTCACCCCTGACCCTTGAGCGCCCAATTGCCGGCGAAGGTGCATGAACGCACGTCCAATTTGGGCGCTCAAGCAGCGAAGGCGCATGAGCGCACACCGTGACCTGAGTGCCCGGATGGACCTCCTAGGTCACACTACCCATGTAAATGCTTTGAGCAGCTTACATCTTTTTTGAACGCTATGAGAGTGTTAATATCTTCTCCTATTCACATTTTATTATATTTTAATTATATACCGACATTCGATCTCAATTGAGAGATCACACTGGTTTACATTCAGGTAAAGTGACTTGCCCAAGGTCACAAGGAGTGACAGCTGGACTCAAACCCTGGTCTTCTGGTTCATAGTCCACTGCTCTAACCACTAGGCTATTCCTCCTTCTGATTTATACTAATGTAAAGGCTTCGTTAGTGCTTCTTGTTAATGTGATTCTTTAAGCAATTTTTCCTAATCTCCTAATATTTTCTTTCCCTTTCTTTCTTTGGTTTCTTTATTTAGTGTAAGGACATTTATGAATATCATTGCATTGGATAGTATGTTTTGTTTCTTGTCCTCTATTTTCTTGACAAAGTATTTTTATTTTCTTAAATTAAAAATCTATACCTAAGTTTAAAAAAAAAAAAAAAGAAGAAACCACCTAACTAAATGAAGGACAGTAATTAAAATAATCCCTTAAATAGTGATCCTATGTTTATAGTATCCGAACAAAGAATATAAAAAAAAAAAATGAAAGGGGCACTCATATAAAGTTGATGGTATCACTTTTGATACAGACGGCTTTATAAGAGTTTGTCCCCTTTAATCTTTTTAATATTTGTTTGGATGCTATAAATATAAGGTCACTATTTGTTATTTTGTTAGAAAATTTGCTAGTCTTTGCATGCACATAACTCCATTTAGCAAAATGGTATGGGGTGGAATATGAATGGAGTTTGTACACACTTTATTTTAAAGTGTGTGCGTAAATCCACATGCACAACTTAAGCCATGCTGGGAACTTTGTGGGAGAGTTTATGTGCGTACCTTCTGAGAATTTTCAAAATGAAAGTATGCATGTACTTTTCATTTTCAAAATTTGTCAGAAACCTGTTGGTAAAAAAATTCCTGCAGGCTTTCCTGTCTTAGAAAATTACCCTCCCTAAGTATACTCGTAGCAGTTGTTCACGTTACCAATGTAATATAGGAAGTGTAAATTAATTTTTTTCATCTTTTATGAATTTAATATATTGCAAAGTCATTCCTCTACAGACAGTCCAGGTGCGTGGGTTTATGCTTCCCATTTAGCAGATGGATTCACACTAACAGGCTTGCTGATGTCACCCTCTATAAGCTTCCATGACAATATTCTTTTATTTCCAGCAGATGGTAGGCAAGTATTCTCTATCTCTAGCAGATGGTAGGTAAGCATTCCATAATGTGAGTTGAAGCCTGGTTAGGCCGGGTGAAGAAGATAGAAATTTAGATGCACCTCTCTTAAGATGAGTCTTGTACTCCCTCAGTTGAGCACAGCTAGTAGACTTCCAATTATTGAAACAGGGTTTTTTCCTGCTACAGTTGCTAAAATTATCCCTCTTCCCTCCCTCCCCCATTTTTTCTCTCCTCTTCCGTGGTACAGTATATCCTCTTCCTCCAAAAAAAAAAATAAAAATCTAAACTAAACAAGGCTTTATCATCTCCCCCAGACCAATTCAGATAGATGGTTTTCTCCCCTACCAGAATATGGAGACAGAGCAAAAGCTTAACTGGTCTCTTAGTACTTAGTGTGCCACCTGCAGTCCCTCAGTACACGCTGTCTCCAGCAGATGGTAGGGAAGTCCATCTGCAACAACTTCCCCAGCAGGCAGAAGTTCCAGGAAGCCAGCCATTATTATGATTCAGGGAAGAGTTCCTCTTTGCAGCATCCACTAAAATCTCAGTCCTTTTGGGGAGCCTGTTAGGACACTCAGAAGATTGCAGATTTAAGCTCAGGGGTGCTTAAAAGCTCCCAGTGAGGATCATTGTCCAGTCCACTATTTGGTTACCAACATATAGGGGGTCGGTTGTCCTAGTTTTACGATGAGTGGATCAAGATAACATCGAACTAGTGGGTCCTTTCCATTGTTAAAGATGGCTCCACTTTAGATTTTGCTTGCTTAGTGGTAGGAGGCCTTCATAGCTTTAAAGATGGCTCCACTTTAGATTTTGCTTGCTTAGTGGTAGGAGGCCTTCATAGCTTTCTCCTGGTGTTTCCTGCTTAAAAAGGAGTCATATGGCCTTTGCTAAATTACCTCCTTTTGTTGCCTGCAGTAGTACCAGCTCTGGAGGAGGAAAGAGGTCTGGTTCATTGTCACATTTATTTAGTGGTACCAAAGAAGGGGGAGGGCATGTTTTGGTCCATTCTGGATCTGAAGAAAGTGAAAACATTCTTGTGGGTATTCCATTTTCATATATTTATCTATTTATTTAAAAGGTTTTATATACCGGATTCTGCAAGGAGACTTGATCAAGGGAGTTTTAGAGACTCTGGTCAGTAATTACTGCAGTCAGGAAGGGGGAATTCCTGGTGTCTTTGGAGTTTATCTGCATATTTCCATAAAGAGAGACTATCAAGTTTCTCAGGTTTGCTGTGGAGGGGTGGGGGCATTTTCAGTTTTAGGTACTGCTTGGTGACACTCCTCACACATTTTCCAAGGTAATGGTGATGGTGGCGGCATCTCTTTACCGGGAAGGATTCATGGTTCATCCATACCTGGACAGTTAGCTAATTTGGGCAAAATTGGAAGAAGTTTGTTGTCTTTGTTCAGCAGCTAATGCTCTTGTTGCAGAAGAACAGCTGGGTGGCCAATTTTGCCAAGAGCAAGCAGGTTCCTTTCCAGAAACTGGAATGCCTTGGTGCTTGATTTGAAACACAGATAGGCAAGGTTTTCTTACAGCAATAAAATGTTTGAGGCTTTAGTTCCTTACTTGTTGAGGATGTAGCTTTTGACAGTATAGTATAGTATTTGGTTTATGGTCATCTGCTACGTATATGTGATGTATGATGTAATTGTTTTTACTTTTTGATGATGTAATGATTTTGTCTTATGAACTTAATTTTTTTTTGTTCGATGCTTCATGTTGTCTGTTTTATGCATGTAACCACCTTGATCAAGTCTCCTTGTAGACTGCGGTATATAAAACATTTTAAATAAATAAATGACATCCGGGGTATGAGATTTAAGTTCAGGTGCAAGGGGCCATAGCTTCCACATTGGACTTAATCCCTTGGTGGGCAACTTATATGAGGCCACTGCAGAGGGTTCTTCTTGCACGCTCGAATTCTTTGTCACAGAATTTCTATATGTTACTCCCTTTGGGAAGAAACCAGAGTGAGCCTTGTTAGGACATTTTGTCCAAGGGAAAGAGTTGGAAATCCCGGATTGGGTGACAGTGACCACAGATGCTAGTCTGAGTGGATGGGAAGCCATATGTCAAGGAATCAAGTTGGAGATGAGGGCAATCAGGAAGGCCTTTTTTTTTGTTCCAGCCTGTGGTCAATGATAAGGCACTAAGAATGTGGTTGGACAATTCAATGGCAGTAGCATATATAAGCAGGAAGAGAGGAACCAAGAGCCCAGCGGTTTCCTTGGAGATGGGGATGTTGATCCAGTGGGTGGAGCGGCATTTGAGGGGTCTGTCAGCATCTCATGTTGCTGGGGTAGAGAGTGCAACTGGGTTTTTTTGAGTGGGCACAGACTGAATCCTGTGGAATGAGAGCTGGCAAGAAAAACATTCTTGCTTATCAGGTCGAGATGGGGAAATCCTCTGGGTTTGATGATGAGATTGATTGCCAAGGCACCAAGATTTTTCAGTCAGATGAGTTGGGCTTGGAAGGCCTGAACACCCAGTCTCAACCTTGGACTTGAGAACTCTGTGTTTTTCCCCCTTTTTCCTCTGATAGGCAGGGTAGTGAGGTGAGTGAGTGGGTAGTGAGTGAGTGGGTAGTGAGACTCCAGGGTGGCCCAGGTGTCTTTGTTTGTGGTTATAGTAATTCTCAAGGTAGAGGGTTCCTTGCAGCTCATTCATGTTCCTGGTCTTCTGAGGCAGGATCCAGTGTTGCGACCGTCACTTCCTGACGGCTTCACTCCGCCTACCTTTCCTTTTTGGCGGCGACTCCTGCTCCTCATGGACGCCTGGCTGCCGCAGTGTCCACCTGCCGTCCTCTCTGGCGTCCCCAGACCGGCTTGGGCGCTGCCTCCCGCCATGTTCTTCAGGTACCTTAGGGCATGCGCACCTCATTCTTATTTCCTCATTGGCGCGTTCCTCAGGGGCGTCCCCCCTGTGATGACGTCACGCTGACCGGATATTTAAACCTATTGTTTATTGCTAGCCATTGAGTTCGCAAGGGTGTTCTTACGGATGGGATTCGCTCTCCGTTCCCAGCTACTCTGCCTTCCAACTTCCATTGGACTCTTTCTGCTAACGGGGTACCCGCTCCTCTGGGGCCTCTGCTTCTTTCAGGTCACTATCAGGTAACCGGTACTCGCTCCTCGAGAGCCCATGTTCCCTGACCCGTTGCCTGCATCTATCTCCTCTTCTACTTGGAAGAATTCACTACAGACATCATCAGTGAGTACTACTGTCATCCACTCCTCAGAGCTGTCTCTCTGGAACCAGGTACTTGCTCCTCGAGGGCCTGCCTCCGTTCCAGCGCCAGTGCCATCTCTTACGTGGAACCGCTGTGTGAGTACTTTGCCAACAAGTCTCTTTACCTCCAGGAATCTGATACTCGCTCCTCGAGGGCCAGCTCTCCCCATCTCGGGGCTTCTCCATATTTGGGACTCTGTGAATGTTCTATTGTACTCACTTTCTCAGTTCTCTCCACTACAGCACTGCTACCGGAGGAACCACTTCCAGTGCCCTGGGGAATACTAGCCCATCTGGGCTACATCTTCTACTCACTACTGCCACCTCTGGTGGCTTCTCAAACTGTCTAAATAAAGAACTATCTGTGTTTGTGCGTCCAGAGCTGAGCCTGACCTGTGGCCCCTCACGGGACTTCCCCCCATGGGCGTGGTCAGCTGCCACAGTGTCCAAGGGTCCACCCAAACCTCACTAACTATAACATCCAGTTTGTGTGGATCAGGCAAACTGCCTTTGTCTTGCTGCTCAATTCTTGAAAAGATGGCTGAGAGTTAAAGGGGTACTTGATGTACTTGAAAAGCAGAATATAAATCAAAAACAAATATTAATTAATCATGTTCACATTGTTACAAGCCAGGAAGACGGTGACGACTTTGGCTTATGTATGAGTCTGGAAGATATTAGAGTCCTGGAGTCCACAGTTGTTCTCCCCATTTCACAATTTCTTTCCTACGATTTTTGCCTTTTTGCAGGACTTAGTTTGAACTTTAAGGTACAAGTGGTGGAATTGTCTTGCTTTGTGGGGAAGGTACATAGGTCCTCTAAAACCTCGCATCTGGTTGGGATCCAGTTTTTAAGAGTGGTATAGTGTTTGCATCCTCCACGTCAGTGTTTGGTTTCACCATTGAATCTCAATTTGAAAGCCTTATTCAGACCTTCCTTTGAGCCTTTGAAGGTGACATCTGAAGGATCTTATTCTAAAAGCTGTTTTTGAGGCTATCTGTTCATCAAGTCATATTTTTCAGTTGCAGACATTGTGGAGAGATCCTTTTTGGGTCTTTTTATATGGTGGTTTTTGTTTTGTTTTTTTTAACCAAAGGTATTGCATCCTTTTCTTGAACAGACAACGCTTTTGTGATTGCTGCATAGAGGGGCCGTGGTTCTCAAGGGAATCGGGGCCAATACTCAGTTTACTTCAGGATACCTTTCACCCTATTCTGGACCTGACTATGGTCAGCAAGGGTCTGAAGGTGTTCCACTTCTGGATGGAGACTCTGAAGTCTGTTATAGTAGCAGTGCGATGAGGAGAATCTTTAATGCTGTCAGATGTGACAGAGGTATATCTTGACATTTCCCAATAAAAGAAGGGCTTCAGAATAATCTTTGCTTTGCTGAGATTGCAGGGGCAGGAGGCACTTTCAGTATCACTCTCCCTTTTGGGTTGGTCATGGCTTCAAGATCTTTTTCCAGTGTGATGGTTGTGGTGTAGAGAAGGTATTTTGATGCATTTGTGCCTGGATGATTGGTTGATCTGAGCGAAGTCAGTCCAGGAAAGCGATTCAGTAATAGCCAGAGTGATGCAGTTACTGCATCATGTGGGCTGGATTTTCAATTTCGACAAGAGCAGCTTACTATCCTCTCTATCCTTGGAATATGTAGGGGTTTGGTTAGACACCGGGAAAGGCCGGATCTGGTTGACAGACTTAAGGATCTAGAAGTTGCAGAACCAGGTACATGGATTTATGGAAGATTCAGAGATCTACGGTGTCGATTTATCTTCAAGTATTGGGTTCCAAGGCAGCTACCATGGTTTTAGTTCCTTGGGCAAGGGTGCACATGAAATCTTTGTAGAGTTTTAGTCACAAAGTGGTGTCAGGAGTATTTCAAGAGGTTCCTATGACAATATAAGTCAGAGAGGGTTTTTTGCTTTGATAGCTGGTATACAAGAACCTGGAAGTGGGAGTGGATCTTAAATCTCAAGTCTCCCATTTTGCATAAAGGTGACTTTGGATGCTAGTTTCTGGGTTTAGGGCATTCACTATTAAGACCTAGTGGCTCAAGGCACTTGGAATCCAAAACAAACTAAGTGGTTCATCAATTGGTTGGAAACCAGAATGTTAAGGAAGACACACCTTCAGTTTGCTCCCATTCTTCAGGGTCAGACAGTCAGGATTTTGTTGGCCAATGCTACTGCAGTGGCCTGTGTTTTTCCCAAGGGGGAACCAGGTGTCAGCATGTGGTGGACGAGGTAGAACTGCTGTTAGACTGGGTGGAGAAGCACATAAAAGGGCTCTCCACCACTCATATAGTAAGTAGAGAATGTACAAGCGGACTTCCATAGTTGCAACAGGCTAGACCCCCAGAGAATAGTCTGTCTCAGGAGGCGTTCTCCCAGGTTATGTTCAAATGGGGAAAATCAGTGATGGACTTGATGGCAGTCAGCAGCCACAAATAGGTGCAAAGATTTTTCAGCCAAAGAAAGGTAAGAGGATTATCCAGTTTGAATAACCTGATTCAAGACTGGCTGGTCCAGTGTTAAGTGTTCCCTCTGTGATCTTTGGTATGCAGTCTTGAGGAAGATTCCCAGGCATCAGAGGCTAGTATTATTAGTAGCTTCTGATTGGCAAACGTGTTCTGGATCAGCTATTGATGCTGACTCAGATAGGGACATATTGTTCTGGGGCTGGTGGTTCATTAGGATCTGTCTCTGGTTTTGTCTTTCAGCGTGGCCCTTAGAGGACTGATCTGTTAGAGAAGGGATATTCTCCAAAGATTGTAAATATCCTCTTGTGGAACAAAATTTCCACATCCTTGGCATATGTGAGAGTCTGGAAATTGTTTGAGGGTTGGTGCTCGGTTAGGAAGATCTTGGTGAGAGGAGCTTTGGTGCTGACTATTTTAGAATTCCTGTAGGAGGATTGGATAAGGGTTGGACCCTAATTTCCTATAGGTGCATGTTGTGGCTTTTGGCTGTTACAAAGACCAGTTGATGGATAGATCCTTATTTCATCCAATTGTCCTGTTTTCTTCAGGTAGTAAAGCATATTTAGTCTCTGAGTCACTAGTGCCTGGATTATGAATTTGGCATGGACATGCCTTGTTGGTCATCCATTTGAGCTGCCGAGAAAGATGCCACTTAAGCTGCTTACTCATAAGATGTTTTTTGGTAGCAGTCTGTTCTGCCAGATGAATTTGAGAGCTGCAGGCTCTGGTGTAGGGAACTCTTTCTTGTGTTTCAAATGAGGTGGTGAAGATTCGCATGGTTCCTTCATTCCTTCCTAATTTGATTTCACCCTTTTCATCTTAACTGGATTGTATATCTACCTTCCTTTTAAAGGGACTTGAGTGGAGAAGAATATGTGCAACTTTATTTGGATGTTACGAGTTCTTCTGCAGTATTTAAATGTCACTAATAGTTTCTGAACCATGGACCATCACTTTGTTCCGTTTAGTAGTCCTAGAAAGAGTGGAGCAACTTGAAGGCTTAGATAGCTCATTGGATTGAGGAAGTGGAGGGGAGGCTTACATACTATATCCAAGAGATTGCTTCTTCCCAGGAAATTGAGGGTGTACGCTACCAAGGCTGCAGGCAGCTTCATGGGCAGAACTTAGCCTGGTGTCACCTTTGGAGATTTGCAGAACATCAGCTTGGTCTTCCTTGCATATTTCTTTGAAGCATTATCATCTCAGCCTTTGATCAGGGAAGAGGATCACTTTTTGTTGAAAGTCTTGAGAGCAGATTTGGCAGCCATCCCACCCAGTGCAGGTATAAGCTTGGTTACATCCTATGCATCTGGACTGGTCTGGATGAAGAGGAAGTGGAAGGAGAAATTAATTCTTACCTGATCACTTCCTCTCTTTGAGTCCAGCCAGACCAGTTCAGGACCCTTGCTGTTCTGCCAAGTGTATTAGTCCCCTGAATCATTTTCAGAATAACTTCTTGTGTGTGCTAGTTACACAATGAATATTGAGGTAATAAACCTTATCAAGAAATGTAAGCTATATCTGTTCTGTTTCTTGTTTTCTCTTTCTCCCTTGGAAGCCCTCTGGTTTTTGCATAGGGGATGAAGAAAAGGTTTAATGTATTAAGTTTCTTAGCCTGTTAAATATTATACATATATGAAAAAGTACAAAAAAATGAAGGAACAATATAATGTAATCAACTTTACTAATGTTTTATTACAAAAAATAATATAACAAATCATTTTTTAAAAATAGTCAAATATAACAGTCACAAAATTAACAATCTTTTTTCCTGATCTATGATGTAATGCCACAGTCCACTTTCAGACAAGTTATAATGAATTATGTTGAATCCATGCAGAGTACAGCAGATGCATGCGTATAGCACCATTTCTTCTATCCACAATAATCAGTTGTGTTGAATCTGTGCACAGGACACAGCAGATGTGAACAAATAGCTGTATTTAACATGAACCATTTCTTCTATCCACAACAAAAATGCCTTGATGTATCGCCGGTAAATGGCTTCCTCATTGAGAGAATGACAATGGACATCACAATATTCAAAAGATTGAACAGCAACGAATGTCAATCATTAAAAGGATTAAACTACCTCTGCATGGCTGTCAGTAGAATGAATGTCAAAGCAACTTCAATATCCAAACCTTCCCTGTTCTGACACTGCAGGAGAGAGAATATGGAGGCATATATAAATACAGTTAGGGTGACATCAGCAAGCCTGTTACTTTTTGTTTCCATCTTCTGGTTGGGAGGCGCAAACCCATGTGTATGTACTGGTTTGGCTCGACTCAAGGAAAAGAATTAATTTCTCCTTATATGCCTTTGTTTGCTGTCATTCATGATCTCTTATTTTGTTTGAATGGAAGAAAATAAATTATAAGCACATTATAACCTTTACTTTAATTTCATGCAATCAGATGGGTTGGAACACTGGCCACTAAGGCAGTATTGCTCATTAGAATTTCTTTGGCCAACACAGTAGATGTTGGCATCTAACAGCAGAAGTAATTTAGGAGCAGGCTTTTTGATTATAAAATAGGGTAGAAATATTTAAATTAGTCTAAAATAATTTAGTTAATTGGGAAAAATATATTTACCCTGCATCTTGTTTAACCTTTTTGGCCTAGCTCTATATTTTATAGTTCAGTAAAATGGTATATCCTGCACCTTGTTTGTTGGTCTTATTTATGTATTAATATTCAGCATAATATGTCTAAGTAAACATGGTATTTGTAAAGGGGTTACAATTCAGTAGGCTTTTCATGTTTAAAAAAAATATTGTAGAATCTCACTTTATTTGGATCAATAGCTCTCCAATAGTAACAATACCTGGTGGACAGCCCCCTCCAGGAAACTCATTCAATGTAAAAGTAATGGATTAGGAAAGCAAACTAGTTTCACTTTAACCTCCTTTCTCTCCCTCCTATCACAGGGGATCCATGTCCAGCTTGGAATCAAGCCACAGTGGATTCTCTCAGCTCAGCGCTGCCACCACCTCTTCAGGCCAATCGCATTCCAGCTCCATGGTCTCCAGGTAGTGAAAGAGCAGCATAAATAACCAGATTCAGAAAAGCAGTGGATGAGATAACAGGATCTCTTAGTGTTGGCTGAATCCATTGCAGCACCAACAGCCACAAAGCAAGGCGCCAACAAGGCTGCTTCAGTCAGAACTGTAGCTTTTGATGCTCTTGACATTGTATATAGGGTTTTTAAACTTTAGTCTAACCGCCAGTTCCTTAACTCACTAGCCAGAGATTTCTATAAAGCATGCTTGTGTACAACTTAAGTGCCATATAAAAAGGGCTATTTACTTTCTTTTTCTAAATATGCCATCTACAAAATTAAAGGAAAAAAGATGTATCAGAGATAAAAAGCTAAGCATGTATGACCCCAAATAACCCCACGTGTGTTACTAAGTGTTTGTGGTATTTTTTTATGCCATTGCTTTATAACTTGCATGAAAAGGTTCCTGGTTTTTTTTTGTGCTGACTCTTTTTATGTACAACAAAATTACCAATTTTGGCTTCCCCACACTTAACCACTAGCAAGTCTAAACAAAGAAGAGTGGAAATGGGTGACCGAATGTCACCACAAGCTGGCATCTCTCTGTCCCTGGCATGAGTAAGGGTTTTCCCTGTTCTAGTGAAACTTTATGAAGAGTATATATAATTTTTACTGCCTGTAGCTTTCCAGTAAGTCTTTTCGAAAACAGTAGCACTTTGCAAACATTCTGCTACCCAGTGATCAGGACCTTTACCTTTGCCAGCAAAATGATAAAACAATGATTTTTGGCATGAAGGGGGTTAAAAACATTTTTAGCCCTTGAGCCATGACGAATATATAAACACTTTTTGTTGTGTGTTTTGTTTTTTTTTGTTTTGTTTTTACAGTGAGCCCTTACAACTAGCCGAGCATGGGCTCGCCCTTGCCACACCTAGCCCTGACTCGAAGGCTGGTCCAGACGGGGTCCTCAGGTTCTCCCAAGCCCCTTCCTTCTGGGGTCATCATTTTTCCACTCTGTACACCTTACGCCCTCTTCCCTTCCTTAAATGGCCACCATCTTGGCGCCTCTCTTCTGTCCGGGAGGGCGGGGGAGTACTGTCATCTGAGAATGATGCTTCTGCCACACCATGACTCTGTTGTCTCCCTTTGGAATGCCCGCGTGTACCACATCTCTGCAACGGTGCCCGAATTCCAGTGACCCCTGGGGAGCAGGACTCTCAAGGTCACTGATGAAAAACTTTTGAGTGACAGTATGCTGGCTACCTCCACACAACCAGGCTGGACCGGATTGCTCTTAGGGGAGAAAAGGCATAGTATACTCAATGACGCTGTGCTGAAGTACACATTCAGGAACATTACTGTTTATAACCAACCAGCAGCGAGCTACAAGAGACTGAAGCTTGAAACCTGAGCACAACGGTCAATTTCTTTTATCAGTGGCCAGAAGTCCCAACAGGGGAGCATTGCTAAACTACTTTACCAATTGGAAGGAAAAATGCTGCTCCCTCATCCCTCTCCAAAAACAAAAACACTAACTTGAAGGCTTTTGTAGGCTTTTTCAAGGACTGCAATAAATGTGCTTGTGAGACTTAACTGGTATAATGTATTCTAATGGTATCAGAAAAAAAAGGGCTTTTGCGCTGGAGCAAATATTCACTGAAAAACATTTTAAACAGATTTTCCTCAGTTAGAATTTTATGAGTTTTGTTTGCAATTATGGCTGCAACGTTGAAGATACTTGTGTATAAAAGCACTCAATCTCAGAATTCAGCCTCTCTTCTCACTGGATGCTGCAGTGATGGTGTAAACAGACAGTACACATCCACCATCTGTTGCTATGGAAGCCATACACTCAAGATTTTAACTTTTGCTGCAGGCTCAAGGATAAAGTGCTCGTTTATGTACTAAAGTATTTTTGATCATTTGTGGACACAAGTGATGGAAAGTGTGTGGAAGGTAAATGAATTTTGGTTTAAAGATAAAAATAGGAAGTTGCTTCTTTTTAAACATCTCGTTTGTAGGGCTGTGCACTTAATGCATTAAAAAAAAAAAGTACATGTGAAAGAAAACTTGCTGTAAAATCCTGTGGCTGCTTTCGGAGCTGGGTCTGTAAGCAGTGATGAGATCTAGTTGCAGAAGCTTCCCATTGAAGAAATTAGACTCTGCTGTTAGATTTTGCTGATAACGGGCAGTATAGAGAGAGAGTCTGAAAAGCATTGCTCTGGTATTCTTTAACAATTCTATTTATTTATTTTTTTGGCATTCAGCAATGCATAACCCTGTACCGAGATTCTAGCAAACTTGCTAAACTATCTTGTCCGAGACGACTTGTTTTTCTAAGGTGATAGGCTCAGTTTGAAATCAGATTGAACTTTTGAAAAGGACACAATGTAAATGTTTCTTGCACTGTATTAACAAAAAGTCTGTTCTGGAAACAGCCTCTTTTAGGAGATCACTGTGTAACTATTTTTGTTCTTGAAGCACAAAACTTGACACTGCAGCCTTGAATTAAAAACCACCAGCATGAGGGCTTAGCTAAGAAATATGGCAAAAGCACAAATCCAGATCATTTAAGTCAGGGGTGGCCAACTTCAGTCCTCGAGAGCCACAAACAGGTCTAGTTTTCAGGATATCCGCAATAAATATGCATGTGAGATTTGCATGCACTACCTCCATTGTATGCAAATCTATCTTATGCATATTCATTGTGGATATCCTGAAAACCTGGCCTGTTTATGGCTCTCGAGGACCAGAGTTGGCCACCCCTGATACAAGTAAGAGGCTTGTTCCATTGCTAGACGGTATAAACTAGATGTGTCACTTTTGATAAATGCACTCATTTCAATCCATCTTTTAGTCTTTTAAAATATACATTAATTTTTGGAATAAAATTATGGCCAGTATGGCTAGCTCTCTTGGCTCTGACCATCCCACACCAGATTAATGTTGGTCCATTGTCTTTCGAGTTAGGCAAGGCCTTGGAACGCTGTGGAGGTATGGGTGTGCGCTAGGCCCAGAAAGAGAGAAATGGACAGTGATGACCCCTGACCCCAGAGTGAATCTGTGGAGAATTCCCTACATTTGGGCTGGCAAGGATTTCTGATCTACCATTGTTGGGGGTGGCAGATTATACACACACAATGAGGGGAAAAGGGGATACAAGAAGAAAAATGGCTATAAAATGGCAACTCTTCTAATTCCTGATTGAAATCTTGACTCCTAAATCTAAGATGTAAAGCTGCTATTAATGTAACCTCTTTGGTTAGCTTCACCTGCACATCCTGTTTCCTCCCAGGTTTGATCTTGCTATTTCACACAGCAGGCCCAGACTTGAATAAACACTGAAGCATGCACCACTGTTGGTGTGATGATGGATTTTACCCCCAAAACACAGAGTACAACTTATTTGACGTCAATGCCAGCACTTTAACCTTTAGATGTCAGTTATCTAAAGATAGTAATGTTCACACATGCAATATTGCTGGTATGCACATACTCAAAATATTTAAGCATGGAATAATGGGGTTGGTAAAAGAATCATAGTAGCCTGATCCTTGTATTAATTTTCTGCCTTGGGCAGAATGCTTTTTGTCCTTGGACTGGAGACTAGCATGCTACTGCCATTATGCACCTGCATGCTTTCTTCACAGAGGCCCTTAAAGCAACTGGGAAGTTATAATGGCAAAAGAAAGTAGAGGATATCAACTTAAATGTTCTGTTGTAAGTCTGACCCTTATGTAAGGGATTGCAGTTGAATGGGGGAGTGCTGCAAAGACTTTTTTATATATATATATGTCTGTACAAAGTACATTATACAGATGTTTCAAAATTGGGAATCATCTTATAAGCATGTGACTGCTAAGACTCTTACTTAGCCAGGTCCCTGCTCACAGAGGCTATCCTTACAGTAGTCAAACTCCATTTTCTAAGTACCAGATCATAATCAACACTGCTAAATTGACTGAATTTGTGCTTCTTCCACCAAAAATAAATATTTGCCATGTTCTGGGTCTAAGGGCTTTTTTTTTTTTGTAATAGGGTAGTCTTTATTGAACATGGACAAATCTATCGTGTTTTGTTTTGTTGTTTTTTTTTTTGCTAGGAATACATTTTTGTATTTTTCTCTTGACGCATCCAGGTAATACCATTGGGATAAACTCTCAACCACTGGTGCCAACTCATGCAGGTGTTAACTAGCAGCTGTATCTGTACAGAAGTGTTCAGGGAAACTAAAAAAAAAAATATATATAGATGTGGCAGTTTGCTTGAAAAGGGCATGTGATGTGCAAGTACATTAATCTGTTCCTTTGCAAAAAATATACAGATTAGTTTTTAAAGCACATTGTGACACACATAGCAAGAGATATTTGAGTGAAATCATTCAGAATTCAATCCTCCCATAAATAACTGTTCATCCTATTGCCTGTGAAATGTAAGGCATTGGTGGTAGTATAACAGTAAAATTTACCATTATCCAATGTAGCTCACATGAAAAGGAGCATTGGGTTGAACAGAAGTGTCACAGATTGCATCTACAGAGTTTACTTTTTGTATGAGGGTGATTTGGTAACATTATTGCTTTTTACTCCTTATTTCTTAATAAATGGATCTGCCAAAGTCAGGCTAAGTAATCAAGACATGGACAAGAAAGAAATGTTGGGTTACATCTATGGCTTTTACTAGTTAGATTTAATGGATGCTATTTATGATCACTTTGTCAGAGTGGATATTAAAATACAAAATTAAGGAAATAAGGAAAAGGGTATTCCTAGTTGACTACTTGTAAACTGTACATGAACTTTGACTTGAGGAAATGCCATTTTGACTTTGAGAAAGTAATATAATTTAAGGCAGTGTTTCCCAACCCTCTCCTGGAGGCACACCTAACCAGTCAGGTTTTCAGAATATCCATAATGAATATGCATGAGAGAGATTTGCATACATTGGAGACCCAGGGTATGCAAATCAATCTCATGCATATTTATTGCGGCAATCCTGAAAACCTGACCTGCTAGGTGTGCCTCCAGGAGAGGGTTGGGAAACACTGATTTAAGGTTGGATACGTGTAGGGATTTCTCCCATTCGTGTCTCTGGGAACAAATGCGTAGTCCATATGGCCCTTAATCTAGTAAATATGTCACTGCATAACTAACTATTGGCATTCTTATCTTGTTTTTGCTTCCAGTGCACTACTATTGATCTTTTTGTTGCATCCCTATCTCTGACAGCACTGTTTACGTCTTGATTTCTTTATCTTAACCAGTCCAATTTTATTTTCCCACTTTTTCCACTATTCATTGGTTGCATATGGAATTCTGTAAATGTTTTATAAACATTACCTCACTCTGGTAATAGTAATAAAACAAAAAGATAGTCTTTAAAAGATTTTTTTAATTGTTACTAATAAACGTGAAACCGGTTAACTGTGGTCTGTGTGGTTTTTTTTTTTTATGGGGGGGGGGGAGGTTCTTATGTGAGAGCCAAATTAATGCTACTTATTTGAGGAGGTTTATTGCATTTAGGTATCAGAAAACAAGGAATCGCCAGTATGTTGTTACCAGGCCTGATCTCTAAAAGAGCTGAATTGATAAGAAAAAAAAAGATACTGGCCAGATCAGGAAAAAAGAATACTCACTGTTCTGATTTTTGATAAGGAGATTGGAACTATTTGCTAGATATAGTTTTTAGATGGCTCAGAGTTCTTCGACTCTGTCCTTGACTAGATTGTTCAGTAGGGATGTGCATTTGTTTCTAATGAATGCAAAGTAGCAACAAATAAGGCCATTTTCTGTTTGTTTTGAATGGAGCAGAAAATAGCCACCTCTGAAATACCCCAAAATTTGAGGTTATTTTTGTATTTGTGGCATTTAAAAAAAAAAAAAAAAAAATTTGAGCTGCTAATGGCTCTGGTGCCGATACCTAACCCTGGAGCTATGCCCCACCACGGCCCACTTTAAAATTGCTGTCTGTTTCTATGGCCAAACAATGAGTGTAATATCCTCACAATGCAAATACCAAAATAAGTGGGTAAAGTACAACTCAGAATCTTAAACACTATTTCATAAATTTGTGGCATGAAATGTTGAGCTTCAATTTGCAAACTTTGCAATGAAGCAAAACCACCCCTTGTCCATATGCCAGTTCAAAAATGTCAGTGAGCAAACTTAACTTTGATGCTTTAAACTGTGATACCACTGGTCAGGCCTAGATAACACAAAGTTTTAAGATCAAAAAATACTTAGCTGGAGTAATCTAAACATTCAGGTTCAAAGATAGTAAGACCCTGCATTCCCAGGCATATCCCCATACTGCTATTTCATCTTAAACTGCTTTGGGGGACCTGTGGGAAAAAGACATCAAGATGGTACTGACTGCATTAGAAAGAAGGTGCTGAAGAAACATCACTTTGATCCCATTAACCAGGCAGAGGATGCCATTTTTAAAGCACTGGCACCTGGATGGGAGTGATGGCACATCACTCCGGCCCTTTTGAAACCAGGATTTGGGAAGGGGATAAGTGGGGGCTGGGATGGAGTACCCAAGCACTTTTAAAGAGGTGAGGAGAGGTACCCAGGTAGTAACATTTTCTGGCCTAGGAAGGCCTAGCCAGCACAGCTGGAGGCTGTTTTTAAAATGTTTTGGGTTTTGTTTTGTTTTTTTTTAGCTTTTTTTATTTGATTTTGGTTTGGCAAACAAACAACTTAAACAACATTAAAGGAACTGAATAAAAGATTCCCCCCCCCCCCCACACACACACACACATACACACCCCTTCCTGAAATGAAAAAAATGAACCAAAATTGAAAATTTTGTGGCTGCGCATCCTTTCCCTGAATGTACCTGGATCAGTCCAGACCGTGGATTGAGCCTCCTGTCCAGCAGATGGAGACAGACCAAAACTGAAAGGGTATCCTATATCAGGACAGAGCCTACCCTGCATCCCTTCAGTATTTGTCTGTCTCCAGCAGATGCAGGCAGCTCACCCTGCGGTTCCCTTTCCTTCTTATGGTCCGATAACAGTACAGTGAGCTCTGACGGAGCGCACTGTTAGCCGGCATTTGGACGCGCGTTTTCGACGCGCTAGCTTTACCCCTTATTCAGTAAGGGCTAATAGCGCGTCCAAAACGCGCATCCAAACCCTCCCCCCCCCAAAAACCTAATAGCGCCCACAACATGCAAATGCATGTTGATGGCCCTATTAGGTATTCCCGTGCGATTCAGTAAGTAAAATGTGCAGCCAAGCTGCACATTTTACTTTCAGAAATTAGCGCCTATCCAAAGGTAGGCGCTAATTTCTCCAGGCACCGGGAAAGTGCACAGAAAAGCAGTAAAAATTGCTTTTCTGTGCACCCTCCGACTTACTATCATGGCGATATTAAGTCGTAGGTCCCGAAAGTTTAAAAAAGTAAAAAAAAAAAAAATTGAAATAGGCCCGCGGGTTGAAAACCGGACGCTCAATTTTGCCAGCGTCCAGTTTCCGAACCCGTGGCTGTCAGCGGGCTCGAGAACAGACGCCGGCAAAATTGAGCAGCGGCTGTCAAACCCGCTGACAGCTGCCGCTCCTGTCCGAAAAGAGGCACTAGGGATGCGCCTAATTTATTTACTGAATTTATTTACTGAATCGCACGCACAGGAGAGTGGCCTGTGCGTGCGCCGGGAGAGCACCTGCTCTCCTGCAATTTTTACTGTATTGGCCTGTTAGTTTGCCATTGCCCTGTGGGGCTTTTCCTTCTTTGGCAAGATCAAGCAAGTATTATTTTTCTTTGCAAATTAAAAAAAAAAAAAAAAAAAAAGAAACGTTTTCAGAAATCTGTTTTATTTTCAGGAGACAGCTCTGTCTCCTTGCTCTTTGGGGGGCCTAGGGGGGCTTGCCCCTTGATTTACTCAGCCTAGGCTCCCTTCCCGGTGACCTGTGTGTGTTGGGGTGATTTTCTGTGGTCCAGTCACTCCCCCTAACTAGCTGACTTGTCCCTGGGACATTTAATTCCCCGGGTGTGCTGACAGGGAAGTTCATTCCCCTGCAATCCTTTAAATATATTAAAAAAAAAATTTTTTGTAAACACATTGAATATTTGAAACAAGGCAGTATTGTTTTTACCTCTGTTTGAGTCAGGTTCGATCGCCTGCACTTGCTCACTGGGGCAGCACAGCTCAGCTGTTTCTCTGCTTCGTGGCAGCTCCTCCTTTGATTATGCTGCGTTCTCTGCCACATGGCTCTCCCACGATGGGCTTTGCTCCATGTGCCTGCCGGGTGGGCAGGGCCCCTTCCATGGCAGCATTTAAGCCAGCGACCTGGGGGCGGACTTCTCGCCTCATGGCCAGGTTGTTCCCTGCTCAGCAAACCGTGGGAGCGGTGGCCATTTTGGGAATCTGTGAAACTTCGGAATCGGGGCTGCAGGAGGGAGAGGAGCCAGATTTTCATATTTCTCCCCCCGATTTAAGCCCTGTATATCCTCCAGAGGAGATCCCTGACCCTCCTTCCCTCCCCCACCCTCCGGGAAGTCCAGGCCACGTTTTTCAGCAGCCTTTGTGCTCTTATTGCACAAATCTGATCTGGCAAGCCTACAAAAGGAGGAGGAAACCCCCCCCCCCCCACCCCAGGTCCCTCCCCCTGCTAAAACTCCTCAGATTGCCCACCCCTCAGTCTCCTGTGGTGCTGGATGGGCAAGACTCCATCAGGGTTTAGGGTAGTGTTGGGGGTCATTCCCCCCTCCCCCCCCGGATCTGCCTCAGCCACCCACGGTGCCTGACCCGGACCAAGATTCGGATTTGTTGATGCCAGGTCCCCCACTTGAGAGGGATGACCCCCCCCCCCCCCCCCGAGTGCTCAATTTGTTTCAAAGGGAAGAGTTGGAGCTGCTCATTCCATTCATTTTGCAGGAGTTGGGGATTGCGGTACCACTGGAGGATACGGTTATGGCCGTGATGCCAGCTAAAGTGGACGCGGGACTCAGGGCTCCTCCATGCACTTTCCCGTTCCATCCCATGCGCAAGCTGCTGCTCCTTCGGGAATGGGAAGCTCCCGAGGCAGGGCTACGAATGGGTAGAGCAATGGACAAGCTCTATCCTCTCCCTGAGGAGTGCCTAGAGATGCTTAAAATTCCCAAGGTGGATTCTTCCGTATCCGCTGTCACCAAGCACACCACTATACCAGTGGTGGGAGCCACTGCTTTGAAAGATGTCCAAGACTGCAAACTCGAACGTTATCTCAAGCGCATCTTCGAAGTCTTGGCCTTAGGAGTCCGGGCGACAATCTGCAGCAGTCTCATGCAGCGGGCAAGCCTTAGGTGGGTCCAACAATTGCTCAGCACTCAGGACCTCCTGTCTGCAGAGGCGGAGCAGGCAGAAACACTGGAGGATGCTGGGGCGGATGCCCTCTACGACTTACTCCACATGCAGGCCAGAGCAATGGTCTCAGCAATGTCGGCCAGACTTCTCCTTTGGGTTGAACCTCCGGAGAGTGCTCGGGGCTCAGATCGGGGGGAGAGAATCAAATCGGGCTCCTGTGACTTGTGGAGCTCTGAAATAATAGCTGCAGAAAAACCCAAAATAGCCACCATTCCCGCGGTTTGACGACCCGGAACGGCACGGCCATGCTTCTGGAGGATCTGCCCCGGGTCCCAGACTTACGAGCTGCCGAGGAGGGGCCTTCACCCCCCGGAAGATAACCGGAGCCCAAATTTTCTCTGGAGAGCCTGATCACAGGCTCTCCATAAGCCAGGCAGACGGCCGAACGCGGCATGACAAAAGAAACACAGCTGAGCTGCAGTGCTTGGGAGTGGAGGCAGGAGAGAGAACCCTGCCCCTCCTGTCACTCAATCCCAGCTGCCTGCAACAGAAAGAGTCCGATTCAAAAAAAAAAACTTTTTTTTTTTTTTTTAAATTATTCAATCAGGCAAGCAGGGGAATGAAAGCCTCCTTTCTGGCAGCACCGGGGGAAAGACGTCCCGGGAGAGAAGGCTGTCTAGGGGGAGTGACTGGACCACCAGTATCACCCCACAGCCGAGGACCACCGGGAAAAGGAGACCTAGGCTATTATACAAACAAGGGGCTAGGCCCCCCCAAGAGTGAGGCGACAGGAACTGTCTCCTAAGAGGAAAACAGAGTCCAATTTCTGTCCTTTTTTTTTTTTAAACAGTGAAGAACAACAATACTTGCTTGATCCTCTATAAGAAAAGAGAGAACCCACAAGTAAGGGCTAAGGAATGAACACAGGGACCTGAAGAGTGAGCTGTCACATCTGCTGGAGACAGACGAATACTGAAGTGTTGCAGGGTAGGCTCTGTCCTGTTATAGGATACCCTTACAGTTTTGGTCTTTCTCCATCTGGACAGGAGGCTCAACCCATGGTCTGGACTGATCTGTGGTACTACAGGAACGAAAATTAACAGGTAAGAACTAATTTTCCTTTTATAGTCATGTATGACATATGTATGACATCAGAAAGACTGATACATCACGCATTTCCAGCATAGCTCTCTGCTTCAACAGCAGGGGAAAAGAAAAACTGATGCTTCATGCATATCCACCATAGCTTCAACGGCAGCGGAGAAGAAAAAGGATTCGCAATCACAAAGTGGGGAGTAGCTGGCTTGTTACGGTGGTTACTACCCCAAACCAAATGTGCCTGATACTTCACTTTCAATGCATATCCAGCATGGCTCTCTGCTTCTACGGCAGGGGAGAAAGACTGATACTTCACGCATATCCAGCATAACTCTCTGCTTCAACGGCAGGGGAGAAGAAAAACTGATACTTCACGCATATCCAGCATAGCTCTCTGCTTCTACGGCAGGGGAGAAAAAAAAAAACTGATACTTCACGTATATCCAGCATAGCTCCCTGCTTCAACGGCAGGGGAGAAGAAAAAACAACCAATAAGGGCTGTATAACAAAGTCTGGGTAAAACAAATAAGCATGGGTGTAGCTTGCTTATTGCGGCGGTTACTACCCCTACTACCTCCTAACTAATCAAGCTAGATAGTTCACTGGATGCAGCTCCATCACTGCTCTCTACATTAATGGTGGGGGTGGAAGGGAAATAGAACCAAGAGCTAAGAGAAACAGATAAGTATGAGAGAAAAAATGTGTGAAGCTTGCTGGGCAGACTGGATGGGCCGTTTGGTCTTCTTCTGCCGTCATTTCTATGTTTCTATGTACATACAGTAGAGGGCATGCATACAAATCACTTGTATGTTTGTTGTCCTGAAAATCATTATGGCAAGATGTTCCTTGAACAGAAAAAATGAGCATACAAATATTCCAACCCACTCCACATGAAAACGAATATACTCTGTATTAACAAAGACACACTCAAGTATAGAAGGTGTCGGCAAGCCAGAGTCTGTGTGTTCTTTGATCACAATGGGTGGTCTGTTGATAATCACCACCTTTTAAAATGTAAACTTTTTATCCCAAAACCCAACATTGACCAATGTTTCGTAATGAAACTTCATTAGGGGACAATGCAGAGGCCAATTTTTCTTTAATCAATGTTCTCTCTTGTACTCCATGCCACCTTACTGCTCTTTCCAAAAGGGATTCTATGAATGGATGCTTGTATACAGGCTTAATTTAAAACCATGACGTTTGAAGTGTCATATCATGGGTATCCTAAAATGTTAGAGACACTAATGAAACATCAACTGATTAGTTTTTATAGAACTGATCAGTTGGGATGCTAGAGTACTCTACTGGCGGTTATAATCCTAGGCAATTGGCTGGACAAGAGGCTGAGGAGATAGCTGATTCAGTTGACATGCAGTGATTGCTTCAATAGGGGGATAATGCCTCAGTAGGGAGTCTGTTCAGGAGAGGGAAGCTGGTGACCCTTAATTTTGGGGCATGACCAAGATCTTGTTGCTTTTCGATGTACAATGAGAGGCAGTAATTTCTAGGGAGAGCCCCTATTCCTGAGTACTCAAGTAGGGGGTGGGCAAACTAGAGCCTGTGACCCAAATCTGTGTCGCCAATCCCTTTCTTCTGGCATGTCTTTCTCTTGAAAATACTATATTATGTGTGTGGCCCACTGAGGCTCTGGCCTGCCTGCCCGAGTGTCTGTCATTGTCAAAGGACCAAGTTGGTGCCCTTGATGATGTGCTATCAGACACAATGACAGGCAGGTCAGAGTGTCAGCCTTACACCTTTTGGCAACCTGTTCCCATCATACAACTGCTGTTTAATGACGTGCTACCAGAATTCCCACTCCCTACCAGCGAGAAGAGGCCCTGCATATAGTGGTGCGCTGGTAAGGTTCTCACCCTCCCCCACCAGCAAAGAGAGGCCCCACTCGGCAGTGAATGTGATGGTGTCCTGCTGATAGGCTTCCTGCACCCAGCCAGCAGGTAGATGACATCCCGAGGAGGAAGGATGAGTCATATGGCTTGTAATTGAAAAGGAAAAGGTATGAGTAAGGAAATGAAAATGGGAAGAAAAGGAAAGGGTGTGAGGTGGTGAGTGACTAATTGGGTGGGAAAGTAAGGAAATGAGTGGAGGGAAGGAAGAGGGTGAATGAATAAGAGGGGGGAGGGAAAGGAGTCTAGGAGGGAGGCAGTGAGTGACTGAGGGAGGGGGTGAGTGATAGAGGGAAGGTAAGGGGATTGAGTAGAATGGGCAGTGATGGAAGGGAAGAAGATCAGGGGAGGGGGAGGGAAGAAGTGGAAGAGGGGCATGAGAAGAAGAGAGTAGAAGGGTGTATGAGTTTGTGTGTTCCCTCCCTGACCTCCCCCCATTAATCCACTACAATCTCAAGTGGAAATCCAAGGTTTCCAGATATGGGGGGGTGGGGGCGGGGTGAATAATATCTTTATTGGTTTTAATTATTGGGTGGTCGTTTGTCTGCTGTTTTGAAATATTTAATTGATTTTGGGGAAATGTTTAAAGTTTTGTTTTTTTTCTTATTCCTAATTATTAGATATTGTGCTATTCATTTGTTTTGAAATGTTTTTATTAATATGGTTTACTATTGTGACTGGTGTAGCAAAAATTACAAGAGGCGGCTGACACCTTAAGGACTAACCAATTTATTAAGGCATGAGCTTTCAAGGACAGAGTCCACTTTGTCATATGCATGAAGTGTATATACAGGAGGTAAGTAAAATATATATGGAAATAGGACAAGGGGGACGGGGGAAAGATATACCGAACAAAGTGTGAGGCTGATGCACAGATGCACAGAAAACATGCGCTCAGTGTTGAGCACCTATTTTCCTAACGCGCACCCAGCCACCTCTCCTGGGTGTGCAATTCAATATTTAAATGAGGGGTCGCGCTAAAAAGGAGACACTAGGCAAAAATGTACCCATAGCTCCTCCTTGGCATCGGGTGCACAGGAGAGGTGGCTGTCAGGCGGGGTTGGCAAAACGGATGCTCAATCTATGAGCATCTGCTTTCTCCTGCTACCTGCATAGACATGCACAAGATACATGGCCTGGACCATATATCTTGTGTGTGTATTGAGCATGCAAGGAGTGAAGTGAGAAAGAGGGGGACACTGGATTGAAAGGGTTTTTCTGCTTTTTTGAGTTGACTGATCCTCCCACTTCCTGTATTTCTTGGGGGTGACATGTCAGTTTCATTGGCCATCTCCTGCTATCCCCATTCTATAGTTTAAATGTCCGATAATATATAATCTGAATTTTTCATTTAACATTCTCCTTCCTGCTACAGACAAATGTAGGCAATCCTTACCATATAGCCTTTTACTGCTCCATAGACAACCCTAGACTCCAATGTATCCAAAACCACTTTCTGTACACCAGGTTTTGAGCCAGGAATTGAAATTATCTATATAGCATAGCTTCTTGTTTCCCTTTCCATGAACAGATAATACTTCCGGAAAGGCAATAGTCTTTGCAGTGGGTCTTATCTTTCCTAGATTTTGGAAATCTTTTTATACTTTATGGGTACCATTTCTAGTGAGGTCATTGGTCCCCCAGATGGATGATAACACTGAGATCAAAGTTCCTACTTTCTTCTTCAATGATTTGAACTATCTGGTTTGCATTTTTACTAGCTGAGGATCCTAAAAGGCATTTAACTGTCGTGTCACCATCAAAATGTATTCACAAATTGGTTCCTCTGATGATTGAGTCTCCCAGCAGAAGCAGCTTTATGACACTTGATTCTATTGAAGGGCTTCTGAGTGTATTTGGTGACTTCACTTTTAGAAATCACTTCAAAATCTATTGCTGAGGTTTCTTCATTCTCCAATGCAGAAAAAGCATTATGCAGGGGTAACCATGGGAAAAGCAAAATTGCTTACCTTTTAATAGGTGTTATCCCAGGACAGCAGGATTTAGTCCTCACATATGGGTGACATCATCAGATGGAGCCCTGGTACGGAAAACTTCTGTCAAAAGTTTCTATAAACTTTTAGCTGGCACACTGAGCCTACTGAGCATGCCCAGCATGCAATGATATTCTCAGCCACAGGGGTCTCCCTTCAGTCTTGTTTGTAGCATTTGTGTAAGCCAAAAAAAATAAAATAAAACATATCGGACCCAACTCCGCGGGGTGGCGGGTGGGTTCTGTGAGGACTACATCCTTCTGTCCTGGGATAACACCTATTACAAGGTAAGCAATTTTGCTTTATCCCAGGACAAGCAGGATGCTAGTCCTCACATATGGGTGATTAGCAAGCTAGAGGCGGAGTCATTTTGTAGTGAAGCAACAGTTAAGTATTGTTGGTGAAAATGAGGCAGCCGACGATCACAGTGGATTGGATGTAGAAGGAGTTGGGATTAAACTGGAAACAAGTTCTTTAAGACAGATTGTCCGTAAGCTGAATCTTGTTGTCCTTGTTTGTCGAAACAGTAATGAGCTGCAAAGGTGTGAAGAGAACTCCATGTTGCAGCTTT
Organism: Rhinatrema bivittatum; assembly: GCF_901001135.1. Classification (NCBI taxonomy): domain Eukaryota; kingdom Metazoa; phylum Chordata; class Amphibia; order Gymnophiona; family Rhinatrematidae; genus Rhinatrema; species Rhinatrema bivittatum. Next base: position 333,868,645 of record NC_042618.1, on the reverse strand, counting down.
ACATATGTCGAGAATGGGCACTGAACGATAGTGTGCTACTTATGTAGACATAGCCCTTACTGAGTGTGCTTTTACTCGCCCTTGGATAGGGATGTGAATATTTTTAAACGGTCATTAATCGTTAGTGTGATACAATAGAAATTCCACCGATTAATCGTGAAAAAATCGTTAATCGGGTTAGTGCACACTAACAGGTGTTAGGACACAACCTAAAAACCCACCCCGACCCTTTAAAACCGCTCCCTTAGCCTCCACCACCCTTCCGACCCCCCCCCCCCAAAAAAAATGTTTTAAAATTACCTGGTGGTCCAGCGGGGGTCCTGGGAGCGTTCTCTCGCGCTCGGGCTGTCGGTTGATAAACAAAAAACCCACCCCGACCGTTTAAAACCACTCCCTTAGCCTCCACCACCCTCCCGAGCCCCCCAAAAACATTTTAAAATTACCTGGTGGTCCAGCGGGGGGTCCCGCTGGACCACCAGGATCTTTAAAGATGGCGCCAGCTGTCCAGTGCTCCTACCATGTGACAGGGGCCGGCCAATGGCACGGTTACCCTGTCACATGGTAAGGGCAAAGGGCCATCGGCGCCATTTTTATTAGTGGCTGCCGACGGCCCGAGAGCGGGAGATCGCTCCTGGGGCCCACTGGACCACCAGGTAATTTTAAAATGTTTTTTTTTGGGGGGGTGGGGGTCGGGAGGGTGGTGGAGGCTAAGGGAGCGGTTTTAAAGGGTCGGGGTGGGTTTTTTGTTTATCGGTTCGGGCGCAGCCGATTTAAAAAAAACCCAAAAAAAACCGATCAGGCCAGACAAAAAAAATGCACGATTTGAACCGGAACCGAACAGATTCTGGTTCCGATTCACATCTCTAGTGCCCATGCATCCTCTTCAAAGGGCCCTGCTATCCAGATGAAATCCCCAGTCTCAAGACTATTCCAGACATCTGATGCTACCAGAGTCATGAGACTCAGCTAAATTTTAAGACCTGTGCATGGGTGCACGTGTTTGCTGGCTCATGCACATGGACACGCTGATTTTAAAACATATGTGCATATATGCGTACATGTGTTTCAAAATCGGCTATTCGGGTCTACATGTGTGCACGAATTCATATTGACGCGCATGCATGTATAAATGCCACCTTGCTCTCACATAAGTGTGTGTGTGGGGGGGGGGGGGATTTTACTAGACATGAGTGCTGACACAATTATCTCTTTTCTCAGTTCATTCCCAGTTTGCCTCAGTAAAGGAAAGGACTTCCTAGCCCCACTAGCTAACTCTCCTCCCTTTTACCCTAATAGCCCCGACCCTTAAAACTCCGCTGACTATCCTATTTTTTTTTTTTAATTTCACGACTTGGACACCATCCATAGCAGAAGTAAAGTTACACGGTAGGGGACCCCGGTGCGCTTGTGTACATAGTTACGTGCAGACGTCATGGTAAAGACAAGGCCTGCCTACGGCCCACCCAAACTATGTTCATTCCCCGCCTCTTTTTGTGAAAATAAATTTTGTGCGTGTACCGGGAGATTATTTATTTATTTATTTATTTATTTAACAGTTTTATATACCGAAGTTCTAGCAACAAAGTTGCTAATCAATTCGGTTTACATTGTAACAATAAAATTATATGATATGCGCGTACTCGTGCTTTTTTTTTTTTTTAATAATCCGCGCAGCATGTATTGGGCCAACTCACATGCATATCTCTCGGCTTTGGCACGCGTAGGGCTTTTAAAATCCACCAGTAAGCTTGCAATGGTGAATAGACTGCAAACACTTAGAATGGGGAAAGTACTTGGTAACCCCAGTCTGGATTGCGGTAACATCAGATGCTAGTCTATTGGGTTGGGGGGGGGGGAGGTGCACTGTCAAGAATTTGTTCAAGGATAGTAGACCACAGAGAAAGTGAGCTGGTTCATCAAGTGGTTAGGGATTAAGCGAATTGAACTGTCTCCTGGAATTTTCACCTCAGTTAGTAGGGCAGGCAGTCAAGGTCATGTCAGACAACCCACAGTGGGTGTCATGCTTAAATCAAGGAGTAATGTGGAGTCCTCAAGTATCGGATTATCTCAGAAGTATCGGTTGTCTCAGAATACCATCTCAGCCGATTTTCTTACCTTCGTTTAGTACACAGACATATTGCAAGGACTATACATTTCTTCACCCTATGGATCTGTGGTGACATCTTATAGGATATCTTAAGATCATGAGTGTCTTCATAAAGTTGAATTATCTATTTGTTCTTTATAGTGAGCAGTGAGGAAGCAGCCTCTACTAGGGCTACCATCGTGCAATGGATTAAGGAGGTGATTACAGCAGTTTATGTGGTCTCGAGTGCTTCATTGCCAAAGCAAGTAAGGGCTCCAAATAGGAAACAGCATAGGAACATGCTGCCCTAGGAGAGTCAACTAAAAATTCCACAACTCAAAATGGTGCCAGGGATTTATATAGGCAAGGAGCTCCCCATCTAATTCTCCTGCATGGGGAAACTAGAACTCACACTGATAGTACTACAACTGTTCCCCCTATAGAACTGGATCATTCATCTTAGTAGGACTCCACAGGATTCCCTACATATAGTAAAAATACTTATTACATCAGAAATCCCAATTTAAGCCCTGCTCATCTGGTTTTGTTAACGTTCTTTGTATTCACAGAAAAAACCCCAACAGTGGGTGCAGAGCCAGAACTGTTTTCCCTTATTACTCGCCAAGCAAAAAAAAAAGTTCTAGTATTAGGGATGTGAATCGTTTTTCAACGATTAAAATTATCGTCTGATATTTTTAATATCGTCTTAAATCGTTATAGAACACAATACAATAGAAATTCTAACTATTTATCGTTAAAAATCATTAAATCGTTTTAGTGCGCACTAACAGAAAATGATACAAATTGACACTTTCCAGGTCAGTGAAGGTCAGTTAGGAATGAATATGTATTCCTATTGGCTGGCTGTGCTCTTATCTATTGATGTTACCAAGGTTCCCACTGAGGTAATGGTTGGGGGGATGTGAAATGGAAACAGTTGGAAGCTTGACAAAAAAATTAATGTGATGATCATCACTCATGTGACTAGAACTTGTTTGTTTATTATTTTTGTTAGCAGGCACGTGAAATGCCTAGGTAGGCAGGCAGTGCACCACTCCAGCAGTCACATCATTGCTTCCTGTGCATTGCATTATGTGCACACATTGACTCCAGCTTGGGGACAAGGCAGGTCTCCTTTCCTGCACACAATGACTCCAGCTTGGGGAAAAGGCAGGTCTCCTTTACAGCACATTGACTCCAGCTTGGGGATAAGGCAGGTCTCCTTTACTGCACACATTGATTCCAGCTTGGGGATAAGGCAGGTCTCCTTTACTGCACACATTGACTCCAGCTTGGGGAAAAGGCAGGTCTCCTTTACTGCACACATTGACTCCAGCTTGGGGAAAAGGCAGGTCTCCTTTACTGCACACACTGACTCCAGCTTGGGGAAAAGGCAGGTCTCCTTTCCTGCACACATTGACTCCAGCTTGTGGAAAAGGCAGGTCTCCTTTACTGCACACATTGACTCCAGCTTGTGGAAAAGGCAGGTCTCCTTTCCTGCACACATTGACTCCAGCTTGGGGAAAAGGCAGGTCTCCTTTACTGCACACACTGACTCCAGATGGGGAAAAGGCAGGTCTCCTTTCCTGCACACATTGACTCCAGCTTGTGGAAAAGGCAGGTCTCCTTTACTGCACACACTGACTCCAGCTTGTGGAAAAGGCAGGTCTCCTTTACTGCACACACTGACTCCAGCTGGGGAAAAGGCAGGTCTCCTTTCCTGCACACATTGACTCCAGCTTGTGGAAAAGGCAGGTCTCCTTTACTGCACACATTCACTCCAGCTTGTGCCAGGGTTAGGGCACTGTGTGCAGGAAGATCACAACACCCCTGGTATCAGGGTTAGGGCACAAGTTCTAGTCACATTGACTGATCACATTACTTTTTTTCTCAAGCTACCAACTGTTTCCATTTCCCATCCCCCATATACTGTCAGTGGGAACCTTGGTAACATGAATAAATAAGAGGGCAGCCAATAGGAATACATATTCATTCCTAAACTGACCTTAACTGACCTGAAAAGTGTCAAATTGTATCATTTTCTGTTAGTTTTTTCCGATTAGTGCGCACTAACTCCTGTTAGTGCGCACTAATCGGAAAAAACGATTTTTAACTAAAAAATCGTGCCAAACACGATTTTCTTCTCCTGCCAGACGATTTCGATCGTTAAGACGATAGGGCACACGATTCACATCCCTATCTAGTATTACTCAGTAACAGCAACACAAACTCACTCCATTACCAGGCACTGTGTAAAATGATGCAGAACCCTGCAAAAAAGACACTCTGACCTATAAAACTCCTCTGCCAGAACGTGCCGTCACTAGATGACACAGGACCTTTGAAAAGAAGTTCAGTTTCATAAATGCATTGATATTTTTCTTCTGTTTCACCAGATATGGACTTGAATCGCCTATGATGGGGAGAGGTGAGCAAGGACTGGGGGACTGAGTGAAAGAGCAGTAACTCTAAGACTGGATGGGAAATTGGGAGAACAGGGATTTGACGACTGAGTCTGCACATTTCCTAATTTGCAGTCACTTATGTATTTGAGAGTCTGGTTTTGTTTGTTTTGTTTTGTTTTTAATTATTATAACATTATTTCTTAGAGACAAACAAGATACACAGTCAAAAGATTCACATCCGTTGATGTTCATAGTATGAACATGTGAATAAGTGTGAAAGTGTTAGTACAGCATTGTCACCATTAGCGATTATTTTGGAAACAATGCTGCATGCAATGGAGGGTGAAAGACTAATGTGCACGGACCAAGAAATGGGCCTTCGGGTGATAGTGACAGTATCTGGCGATCTGAAGGCAGCAAAGCAATGTGACAAGGTGGTGGCTAAAGACAGAGGGATGCTGGGAAGAGGCATAACCAGCAGGAAAAAGGAGGTGATGTTGCCCTTGTACAGCTCTTTGGTGAGGCCTCACCTGGAGTAATGTGTTCAGTTTTGGAGACCATATCTCAAAAAGGATAGAATCAGGATGGAAGCAGCCCAGAGAAGGGCGACCAAAATGGCATGGGGTCTTTATCAGAAAACCTATGAAGAGCCTGAAATATCTAAATATGTATACCCTGGATGAGAGAAGATGCAGGGGATACAGCCCTTCAGATACCAGAAGGCATGGTGATAACCTGCACAAAGCAGCAGTTATTACAGTATGCAACTTTCTTGGGAAGACTAGATGGACCATTTGGTCTTTATATCTGCCATCATTTACATTTACTATGTACAAATTATTTTCATCTGGAGACTGATATGATTAATGAGATTGATCTTACTCCCCTCTGCTAATTTCACAACATAAAACTGCTAAACCAGAATTTACCCCAAATAGTCATATGTCTTAAGTGTGCTTTTGGGAAAAGTGCATCAGTCTTTCGATCCTGGCAGATTCAAAGCACTGCGATCGCCATTTATCCAGAGTGGATGCCTGCTTCCAATACTGGGCAATTGGGGAATCTGGCATTCAGTAGCATTTTGTTCACCAGCATTTTCATTGTGTGTGTGGTGTTCTGGGTGTGGGTGACCTTCTTTGGAGATTCTGCTTGTGTGTAGCTTCTGTGTAGGGATCTATAGCAGTCTAGCTTGTTCTGTTTTCCTAACAGGAAGTGTAGTGATGTTCTTCCACCTGTTTTAATATTTTTCTCAGGTTGGGTTATTGTTTGATGGATTGGTATGGCAGGTTTGCTCTGTAAGTTATGAGTGTCTCTTTTGTAAGGTTTTGTATTACTTCTCAAAGTGCCATGCAGTGGAGTGAATTTGTGTTTCTGCTACTGAAGTGACACCAGAACTTGAATTTTTTTTTTTCATGGTGAAAAGACTTGACCCTGTTCACAGCAATTTCAGGATATTTCAAGCAGAAAACCTCACAAAATTACTTCCCTTATCTGCAAATGTTAAAACCATAACTCGCAACAATTTATGTATTAATCTTTTTTTTTTTTGTAAGTAATCATTCAGTATAATATTTTTGTTCTTTACATGGAGAGTGGTATCAATCTTGGTTAAACAAAAGGAGGGCCATCCACAAATGTTTGTTCAGGACCCCATAAGTGGTTAAAGTGGCCCTGGTAAAAGGTATGTGTTGACTTTACCTAAATGTTAAGAGGGCAATATTATAATTAAGTTCCAAGCACATTCTCCCAAAAGTGAATCTTTATTTCCTCTTCTGTTAAAACATGCCGCCACTAGATGGCGCTGTACCATTGAAAAGAAGTTCAGTTTCAAAAGTGCATTGATTTTTTTTTTCCTCCCATCTCAACAGATATGGACTTGGATCACCTACAAGCAAATACTTCTAGACTCTGGCAGGGAGCTAAAAAGGGAGGCTGGAATACCTATCAGTAATGTAATGCATTTTTTTTCTTTTTTAAGGCTCATGTAAAAAATACAACTGTAAAATAAATTCCCACTGAGCATCATCTAGCACCTCTCCCTTTCCATTGAAAAGTCTGGGCAATGTGAACTCGCTACTGTCTTCCACCAATAGTAAAACCAGAAATGTATTTTAACATTTAAAAGCTTTATCAACTGCAAACAGTACAAAAGTTCATGGAGGCTTATAATAAAAGTTCATAATCAGTAACATATAAACTAAAAACACAAATCAACCACACAAAAACTAAAACTTAGACACAAACAGATAAGAAACTTAAAAACAAAAAATAAAATCCAGATAACACAGTGAAGAAACTGCAACTAGCCCTACTCAGGTCTTTCTCACCAACAAACAGTAGCAACTTAGGGGTAGATTTTCAGATATGTGTGTGCGTCCATCTGCGTGCAGTTCCCGGCACATACATATGGATGCATCGATTTTATAACATATGCACGCATGTTATAAAATCGGGTAGCCGTGCACTGGATTTTAATAATCTGCGTGCGCAAGGGAGGGTTAAGTTTTACAATTTCCCCGCAGTGACGCAATCGGGCCTTCCCCAGTTCCTTCCCAGTCTGCTCCAATTAAGGAGCGGATGGGGAGGGAACTTCCCTAACCGCCCCTGCCTAACATTCCTTCCCCTTCCTCTCTCCTCCCCACCCCCTAAAGCTAACCTACCTTGCATGAATATTTTTATTTTATTACTTGCTGCTCCTCAGGAGCAGAAGTAATTTATGCACACTGGCCAGCTGCCGGCATGCGCTTCCCCAGGACAGCAGCTAATGGCTGCTGGCCTGGCCGGCTTCCATCCCATCCCACCCTGCCCCACCCAGAACATGACTTCTGGTCCGTCCCTTTCTCAGGGCCCTGCACTTGTGTGCATATCGCCAATTATGCGTGTGGCCGAACCCTTTTGAAATGCACATGGTGCGTGGAGGGCCTGGCCATGCGCGTAAGTGGCAATTTTTATGTGCATGACTGATTTAAAATTTGGCTGTTAGTGAATTATTTAAAAATCAGACTGCAAAACATTTTCATTGTTTCTTAATCTCTTGCATATACTTTGCTTATTTAAAATAATTGTTTATTAATAATGCAATAATCCTACTATTCAGGCTACTATTTCCTCACCATGTATATTTATACTCAATAATCAAACAAAAAGGCAATAACAAACTATTCACTTTATTTTGAATTTTTCATTTATAACCCAGGGAATTAGTATCAGAATATTCTGTGCTCAGTCCTTTTGGCTCTTGCCCTCAAAGGGCTGCAACCAAGTTCATGATGGAACAGCTCTTTCTTTTAACCTCATTTACTAGTTCCCAATGACTATTAATTTTTGGGGGTTTTTTATAAATTGCATATTAATTCACTGAACCACTTATCTTATAAAATGTTCCGTGCGAATACCGTCACCTCCTCTCGTGACTCCAAATCCCAATGTGCTTATTGATATTAACTCTTTTTATTTGTTTTTGTAGCAATTAAAAACTCTTCAACCTCCCAACATTGCAATGCTTCGGCGGTTTGTATCGCCTACTTCAGGGGATTCTTCCTAGGGAACTGGTAAATGAGGTTAAAAGAAAGTGCTGTTCCATCATGAACTTGGTTGCAGCCCTTTGAGGGCAAGAGCCAAAAGGACTGAGCACAGAATATTCTGATACTAATTCCCTGGGTTATAAATGAAAAATTCAATATAAAGTGAATAGTTTGTTGTTCCTCATTTGTTTGATTATTGAATATTAATAAGGCAACCATATAGTTATACATTCAAGAGGCCAATGGAGCCAGTCCTAGCTTTGATTTCTGAACTGATTTCTCTAAGAAAAGCAAAACTACATTTCCCTGCATGCAATGCAGTAACACCAGGACTTGCTGAACTTTTCCCCCTTACCATGGAGCTACACTTTTACTGCAGACATACTTCATGTCCACATTGGGGTACATTTTCTGTACGGTGCCTAATTGCAAAGTTGCATTTATATATAAATATAATTTTCAAATGCAAGGAATCCACATAAATTGTTTGAATAGTGCGGAGTTATGCAATTGCATATACACACATAACTTCACCCATTTCAAAGCATTAGTGAAAGGTTCTGTGCAATATTTATATGCTTGGTATTTATTTGCATACTTTTTGAAAACTAAAGCTATGTGTGTAGATTCACAATACTTCTCTGAACCACCATTTTTATTCAGGCAACCTGAAGTTAGACCTTCCAAGCTCATAGGAGAAAGCTCTGCCACGGATTTCAATTAACACACTCCACCTTGTCCCTAGACCTGTCTACAAACACTATTTATTTTATTTTTTTTTATTCGTATGTTTTTATATACCGAAGTTTAGCGATGGCCTTCACTCCAGTTTACAGGTATAACAACAGTTTACATGAAAGATCAACGGTTTACATTAATAACTGTCAGGCCGATACAGTAAAGTCCGCGGTAAAAACTGGCAAAAGGAGGCGCTAGGGACACCAGCTCGTCCCTAGCGCCTCCTTTTTGACAGGAGCGGCAGCTGTCAGCGGGTTTGACAGCCGACGCTCAATTTTGCTGGCGTCTATTCTCGAGCCCGCTGACAGCCACGGGCTCGGAAACCAGACGCCAGCAAAATTGAGCGTCCGGTTTTCAGCCTGACAGCTGCGGGCCGAATTCAAATTTTTTTTTTTAACTTTTTTTTACTCTTCGGGACCTCCGACTTAATATTGCCATTATTAAGTCTGAAGGTGCACAGAAAAGCAGTTTTTACTGCTTTTCTGTGCACTTTCCTGGTGTCGGAAGAAATTAGCGCCGACCTTTGGGTCGGCGCTAATTTCTGAAAGTAAAATGTGTGGCTTGGCTGCACATTTTACTTTCTGTATCCCGCGCGCATACCTAATAGGGCCATCAACATGCATTTGCATGTTGAGGGCACTATTAGGTGCCGCGGGTTGGACGAGCGTTTTCCTCCCCTTACTGAATTAAGGGGTAAGGGAAAACGCGCGTCCAAGAGGAGGCTAACGGTGCGCTCCATCGGAGCGCACTGTACTCTATCGGCCTGTGTGGGAGGTGGTGCAGGCCTACACTCCGAAACACAAGTAAAAACAGAGGTTTACAAGAACAGACAAACAGGTACATTAGTAACTGTGGGGAGGGGTTATAACGGGAGAATATATGAACAGTCATACTATGTACATTAATACCGAAGGGTTATGTCATGGTAATTATGTCATCTAGTTTTAGTGGTTTCACGGTGCAATGATGTCTCATATCTACCATATAAATGGGCTTGGACCGACGTGCCGCAAATGCGTAGTAGAGAGCAGCTCTACTGCGCATGCGTGAGAGCACGTCTGTCAGAGTGGAGCCCAGCGGACGGCTGTCTTGGAAACGGTGAGGAGGAGCAGCGGCGGCAGCACAGGAGGTCTCCGGGGGGTCTCTCTCTCTTGTGCGGGGAGAAGCGGCGGCGGCGGCACAGACACAAAAATGGGAGGTCGCCGGGAATCTCGCACGTGCGCGCCTCATCACCAAGCGTTGGGCGGGCCAGCAACGAACCCGGTGGAGAGACGCGCGTGCGAGAGAGAGACCCCCCTGGAGACCTCCCATGGAGCAGCGGCGGCGGTATCTAAGTGTCAGGCGGGCCAGAGAGAAGAAGAGGGAGTGGAGGAGGGCTGAGGGAGAGGGACGGGGTTGTGGAGGAGGTGGGAGGGGAAGGAAGAGGATGTAAGTGGGGAGGGTAAAGTTGTGCAATACAGAAAAAGGAAGTGGAGGAGGGCTGAGGGAGAGGGAAGGGGTTGAGGTGGGAGGGGAAGGAAAGGGAAGATGAGAAGGGGTGGAAGGAAGAGGATGTAAGTGGGAAGGGTAAAGCGGAGTAGAGAAAAAGAGGGAGTGGAGGAGGACTGAGGGAGAGGGGAGAAGGGGAAGGTGAGAGGGGAAGGGAAAAGGGAAGAGGATATATCTGAACAAGTGGGAAGGGTAAGAAGTTCTGGAGAAGAGAAAAAAGAGTGGAGAAGGGCTGGGAGAGGGAAGGGGTTGTAGATGAGGTGAGAGAGGATGGAAGGAAAAGGGAAGTTGTGGAGAACAGAGTGGCTCTAACCGTGCCGGTCTGACCAATGGAATCTCGCCCGTTTTAACGGGCTTAATGGCTAGTTGAGTATATTTTACTAGTGAGTAATAGCAAATGCTTGTAATAGTCTCAACCAGTTATGATGCTAGGTTTAAAGGTTGGGAAGAGTTGGTAGGTAATAAAGTGCTTAGCGTTGATTATTTTTCTTGGGTAGGGTAGAGTAATAGTTTATTCTATCCCTTCTTTGTAGGCTTGTTTGAATAGCCAGGTTTTGAGTAGTTTTCTAAATATTTTTGTGGTGTTCTGTAGTCTTAGGTTTTCTGGTAGGGTGTTCCAAAGGCGAGGTCCGGCTATTGATATTGCTCTTTTTCTTACGGTAGTGAGTTTGGCGGTGGTGACTGATGGGATGTCTAGCTGTGCTTTGTTTGTTGATCTAGTGTTGCGTTGAGTATTGTGTTTTTGAATAATGGTGTTTAGGCAGGCACTTTCACTGTTGTGTATTGCATTGTGAAAGATGGTTAGTATTTTGTATTCAATTATTTTTTCTACGGATAGCCAATGTAGTCCTTTTAAAACAGGTGTGATGTGGTCCGTTTTTTTGGCGGCTGGTGAGGATTCTGGTGGTGGCATTCTGTAGAATTTGGAGTGGTCGAGTAGTTGATTTAGGTAGGAATATCAGGAGTGAGTTGCAATAATCGAAGCTTGTAAATATCAGGGATTGGAGAATGGTTCTGAATTCGGGTTGGTTCAGGAGTGGTTTTAGGTGTTTGAGAATTAGCATACATATGTACCCTACTAGAATTCAGTAGCACTTAGCCCCAACTAAGTTTATTTGTGCCTGAGGATGTTGCAAGTCTGGAAAGGCCCTTGCTGTGTCACTTGGTTCCCATTAGCTGTGGGGGGGGGTTGCCCAGTAATTTTTTTCCTGCTCCTTTGGGCTTTCAGTTCAATCAGAACCAGTCTCTATTGGACTATGGTGCCATGAGCCTTCATTTACAATTATCTAGCCTAATGATAAGCAGCTCCAGTCCTGGAGTGCCATAGACAGGCCTGGATGTCCACAATGAGTATGCATGAGGTATATTTGCATGCAACAGTGGCAGTGCATGCAGATATACTTCATACATATTCCTTGTGGATATGCAGAAAATAAGATCTGGTTCTAGCACTCCAGGATTGGAGTTGCCTACCTCTGATCTAGTAGGGTCCCTCTCTTCTCTATTTTCATATTCCCTTCCCAGCTTACGTAGCTAAACTATTACAATGACGGTCCTCATAAATATGGTAATGTAACCCAAGTCTGACCACTAGGTGTTGCTATTATGTGTGGTTGGAAATGCCTTGAAGCAATAAGTCTTTCAGATTTCAAACTGCTGCAAGAATTTTATTCTTATCAGTGTAATTATGAGGTTTAATAATAACCACTCTCAGGCAGTTCCCATTTGCCAGAATGGGTGCCAAAGCCCCGTGGGCCCTGTCAAGCTTAATAGCCAATCTGTTAATCTCAAGGTGCAGGAAGGTCGGCAGTCATGCTGAAAACGCTACAGTGTTAGATCCCTCCAGGAGTTCGGGTACACCAAGAATATGGTTTTCCAGGTCATCTATTTTCTCAAGGAGGTCTTTATAGTTGCAGTCCACTTTATCCATTTTGGTGCTCAATATTGCCATCTCCATGTCCGCCATCTTGGTTTCTTTCTCCTCAAGACAAGCTGCGTTTCCTGGCCCAGTTTCACCAGGTCAGCCACATTCTCAACAATAATGCCTAAGTGCGAATCCAGTTTATGGGTTATTTTTTCGGAAAATTGTTCCATTAAATCTCGAATTAATGTTTCCTGTTTCAGCAGAACTGCCGATGTAAGGTCAGTGTTGCTCTCTGAGGCCGAGTCCTCCACCTCCAACCACTGCTGCAGCTTCGAGCCAGTTTTAGCACTTTTAGATTTTTTGTCTGCCCAAAGTTCCGGAATGGAATGTTTACTTGCCTCTTTAATATGCCGGCAGCGAAGGGTTTATATGGCGGCAATCAAGTTAAAGCAGCAAGTATGGGAGCAAAGCCGACGCGCACCTCTAGACTTCAGCGCATAAACGGAAGTCACTGAGATTTTATTTTAACCCTATTAAAGCAGCATGATGAACAAACTGTTTTTGGGGTTTTTTTTAATTTCACTACTACTGAAATAGACTAATACAGTGATTGAGATACCAGTATGTGAGAGAGAGAGAGAGAATCATACCTATAAGGGAGCTGGGACCGACGTGCCGCGAATACGCAGTAGAGAGCTGCTCTGTAGCTCTCACTGAGGGGCCACTCGTGCACGGAAGACATCTCTCACCGACATGTTGAGTTGACAACGCCTGCCAGATCCCCCCCGGCCGCCGCTACAGCTCCTGCCACCACCGCTGCTGCCTCCGGGCCTTCGCGGTGTTGGGGGGGGCGGGAGGAGGAGGAGGAGGTCAGACCAACAGCTTGAACCCGTCCCTCCACCGCCAGGGGAGGGAGTTGGGATGGCCGGAGCACAGCAAATCTCACCTGTTTTAATAGGCATTAGGGCTAGAGGGACAGCAGTGAGAAGCCACAGTACACGGAGAGAGGTATGGAGAGAGGCAAGTCCCCTAGCGATGCCCCTCGCCCTCTGCATCTCACAGGTTCAGCAGGGTATAACCGGCCCTGTAGAAGAGAAAAAGAGGGAGTGGAGGAGGGAGAGGGAAGGGATGGATGAGGTGGAAGGGGAAGGAAAGGGAAGATGGGAGGAGAAGGGAAGGAAAAAGGAAGAGGATGTGAGTAAGTGGGAAGGGTAAGACATTGTGGAGAAGAGAAAAAGGATGTGGAGGAGGGCTGAGGGTGAGGGGAAGTGGTTTTGGATGAGGTTAGAGGGGGAAGGAAAGGGAAGATGGGATGGAAGGAAAAGGTAAGAGGATATGAGTGAGTAAGTGGGAAGGGTAAGACGCTCTGGAGAAGAGAAAAAGAGGGAGTGGAAGAGGGCTGAGGGAGAGGGAAGGGGTTGTGGATGAGGTGAGAGGGGATGGAAGGAAGAGGATGTGAGTGAGTAAGTGGGAAGGGTAAGAAGTTGTGGAGAAGAGAGCGTTTCTGTCCGAAGTGCCGGTCTGCCGATGGAATCGTGCTCGTTTGAACGGGCCTAATGGCTACTAGTATGTACATAAATGAGAGAGAAAGTTTGTGCATCCCTCCCTTCCCCACAAATCCATGACAATCTCAGGGTAACTGAAAATCAATAGTTCCCAAGTATGGAGAGTGGAGGATTTTTTTTTTAATACTTATTAGCTTTAATTATTAGGTATTATTGTTTTTACTCTATTTATTGATGTAAACACATAAACAAGCAAAACTGCCTGATCTGAAAATAACGATGATCAACTCCAAATATGCTACCTCAACCATCTATCCTCTTTTAACAGCTTCAAAAACAATCCTTGATTAAAGAAACACACAAACTGTGCTATGTCAATGAATCGCCACAATAACATCTGAAAAAAATTTTTAAAGGTGGAGTGGAAGGTTTCATATTGTTTAAACATTACCATCCAGTAATGATCATTTTTTAAATCATCAACCCTCCAACCATTATTTATGTTTCTGAGCATGATAAATCAATACAATTAATGTTGTAGTTTTTTATCAAAGGAAATTTTTTTTTTTTTAAATAAAAATTGTGCGCATCTCAGTTTACAGTTTTAAATATTGAATCTTACAGTTCCATCGTCTCCATCTATTTTCATGCTAGTAAATATGCTCTCAAGCGTGTCTCTATTTCTAAATCAACAAAGTTAAACTTCGACGTGAATCAAGTTTACCGCCCTCCCAACGAGGCCGCATTTCAGACATCTACAGTCTTTCCTCAGGGGATGTTTTATCTTAAATCCGTCGACTTCTTTATCCACACCATTTCACGAATTGTTAACTCAACAAGGTATGCTGTTCCATGAGTTGGAATAGTCAAGAAGTGAAGCGATATTTTGGTTACTATGCTCTCTGGTAGTCACATTGGTTCTTGGTGCAGGGTCTCCTAGGGTCTCTGATTGGAGGCTGAATACAGCTTTGCTAGGGCATCATCAATTTCCAGTTTTGCTGAAGGAAGCTATTTCTGAGTTTAATTTGCATAACCCTATTGAAGATTATTCCCTGGTCCTTCGACTGGAAACTTTTAAGTCCTGGTTTCGGGGTAAGCTGATTGGTTTTGCGAATTTTCTTAAAAAGGGACACCTGGCTAGGGTTTGTGATTTGACTGCCATGATTAAGCAGTTGGAAGACCAACATAAACGAGACTGTTTGCCTCATATTTACAAATAGCTGGAGGCCTGTCGGGCGCAGTTACATACTCTGGAATTGGATAAGGTGGAATGGGCTCTCAAACTGATGAAACTCAAATTTTATCAAGATGGGAACAGAGTCAGGACCTTTTTGA